>NC_037682.1:112105701-112419217 GCF_003255815.1 Theropithecus gelada | reverse complement strand
GTGGTGGTGGTGGTGGCAGCGGTGGTGGTGGTGGTGGCAGCGGTGGTGGTGGTGGCGATAGTGGTGGTGACGGTGGTAGTGATGGTGATGGTGGTGGTGGTGATGATGGTGGTGGTGGTAGTGATGATGATGATGATGGTGGTGGTGGTGATGATGATGATTCTTCATAATCTCCTGGTAAAGGTGATTGTGCAACCCTTCAGTAGTGTGCTCCCTTGTTCAGCCACTCTGACAGTCAGGAAGCTCTTCAATGTACCCACTTGTTGCTATATTTAGTGCTTGGTTTCCTGCTTACCAGCCTTTTCTAAGGCTTCAGAAGGGTTAGCCAAATAATAGGGAGTTGACTCTTAGGGTGATAGTGAGGGTGGGAGATCTTCAAGAGACAGTTCAAAAGTCATATCCCTTTCAGATCCCTGTTTCTTCTGATGGAGGAGGATCTCAGAAAAGGGGAAAAAGGGTAATGGTGGAGACTGAGCAAAGGAGTGGGGAGCTGAAAGGAACTATGAAGGACAAGGCATCCCTGCAATGACGGAGCAGGCAGGGAGCAGCCAGGAGAGGGGCTGTGCCATTGGCATGGGGGTGGGAGTTGTGGGTTGGTCAGAGAAGGGCAGACAGGAGACACCCAGCCATGCACTCCAACACTGAAGGTTTCCTTGGCCCACATGAGATACAGTCTCTGCCTTGCCAGCAGGCTCCCTGGAGTCTAAATGGGCTCCAGGATTAGGGTCCGACTCAGGGAGTAAAATCCTCCCTGGGAATTCCTCCCTGACATGACACCCCCTTGCCTCCCCTTTCATCCCAGTTCTCTCCCTCTTGGTATTTTGCTGGGGGTGTAGTCCCTGAGCCACAGTGACTGATCTGGTGGCAGGAAGGGGGAGGCTGGTGCAGGCCAGGAGCCTTGCCCAGGATCCAGCCTGCTGCTCTTGGGGATAACTGGGAGTAGGAGGCCATTCAAAACACCAAAGGCATCCATGAAATGGGCTGGGGTCAGAGAAGGGAACAGAGAGGAGGACCTGCCATCACCACGGCACAGCTGTGCTTACCTGCCGAAAACCATTCCTTGTGAACTGTAAGATTTTCAAGGCATAGTTGGACCTCTGGCCTTTGCTGTTGAATTCAATGTGGCCGGTAAGACCTTCCAATTCTACCTGTCCAAGAGAGAGTGAGTTACAGCACCAAACAGGCCCCAGGTTATACTTGCCCCCAAGCAAGATTTCTACACAGGGGCTACTTAAGGATGCCCTGAAGAGGCAAAGCAGTTAAGATCCTTCTCCTGCCCACCCACAGCCAAGGCATCTTGAGATGACAAATGTGATGTCTGCAGAGACAATTCAGACTTGGCTTGGCCTGGAGTAGGAGAATAATGCTTCCCCAATAACGCCAAACCAACTGCACAAACCAACCCAGTCATGGTGCTAACTTGAGCTCACATTCCTCTCAGCCCCTCCTCCAGGCCCTTGGCTGTCCACAGCATTCATCCTTTCTGGGCAGGCGCTCACCCACCCCCAGGCCCACAGGAAGTCAGGATGACTCTCCACCTAACTCTAAATGCAAAGTCCGAGACATTGTGCTGCAGCAGGCCTCTCTGACAGAAGTCTTCCGTGTGGGGTAGAGATCCACATTCATCCACCAGAGGAGGCATGGCTGGGGAGGACAACAATGGGAAACCCAGCCAAGCTAGAAGTCTTGAGCCTGCAACTCCCACAGGGACGCCAGTCTCCAGCAGCACCGCCCTTTCCCAGCTGTGTGGAGCTTTGCTGAGAACACTGCTGAGCAGACAGGCCAGGTGCTAAGTCTGGAATTCAGGGGCCCATTAACAGCATAAGGCTCGAGGGCTGTTGCCTTCTGAACAAACTTCCATGGATTCTCAGTGGTTATTGCGGCTTAGGGAACAAATGTGGCTCATGATCCATTCAACTGGGGTCACTAGAGAACACTGATTTATCCGGGGCTGTAATAAAAGGCACATTTTGGGGAAGCCTGGAGTTGAGGGACTATTGTACCTTGAACCAAGTGTCCCACCCCACCAGCCTGGGCACGGCCCTGTAGGGCCTCAGCCGCTCCTCACCATGCGCAGGTAGTTCATGAGGCTGGTGCCGTGCTGCCAGATCTGGGCCGAGCCGCAGGACAGGGGCTTCACGCCGATCTCCTGGCTCCGGTTCAGTTCCTGCACCGCAGTCACCACAGCATAGACAGCATCAAACAGCAGGGCCGAGGAGAGCTGGGAGAGGCCCGGGAGCAGGCAGAGGGAGGGAGTGATGGGTGTAGAGGAAGGAAGGGAGGGGAGGGAGAAAAGAAGAGGACGGAAGAAGAAAAGAGAAAGCAAAAGAAAGGGAAATAAGAGTGCATCTTCATCGCCCTTGGCCCACGTCCTGTCTCTGGGCCAGCTCTACTGCATCCAATAGTCAGGTACTCACCCAAGACACATAATGGTGGCAAAGGCTGCTCTGAGATTCAAGCCTTGAGCTGGCCCTTTGGGCCCCAAATGACTTCAAGTGTACCCTTTTTTCTCTGCTCCAGGGAAACAAGCAACTGCCATTGCTCCCAGGAATCCTCAAGAGGCGGGTAGGGCTGCTTATGTCAAGAAGAGAAAGGAACCTGGCCACTGCCCCCCATCTGCCCATTCTATAAGGCTCAGTTGAAGGTCACTTCCTCCTACAAGACCCCACGATATTGTTTCTTCCTAAATACGCCTAATATTAGTCCACTTTGTACTGTACAACTTGATGAGTAGGTATGAAGCACACGGTAAGTTCAAAGCCCAAAGATGAGTAGGAGCCTATTCCTGTGATTACAGCAGGATGGGGAAGGGAGATATGAGGAGACAGGGCACGAATAAGGGGAGCATGAGACAGAGTGTGGCAGGTCCACAAAGGTCTTGCCGGGGATGGGTTCCAAAGAGGGAAACATCTGGTTGGGCAATCGAGAAAGTCTTTCATGGAGGATGCTGCACTGGAACTGAGCACTGAAGGATGGGGAGTTGCTGGGAAGAGGGAAAGGCATTCCAGAGCATGGAACTGCAGGAACAAAGACTAGAAGGTGGAGAGTTGGACCATTCCTAGAGGGAGGGGAGGGGAGATAAGGGGTGGGGCTGGAGAAAGTAATCCATCGGACACGTGACAGGGGTCATGCCATGCAGGGCCTGAAAGTCAGGGAAGAGGTCAGCACAGCTGTGTGCCCACGTTTTCATCTTCCCTATTAAACTGCAAGCTTCTCAGGGTGGAGAACACACAGGACCTTAATCTCTACATTCTGCACAGCATCTGTTATGGGGCTTGTCATGTGACTGGCCCCCAAGACATCTGCTTGACTTGAGTTAACTTCTGGCTGAAATCTGCCCACTACCCAATAAATGGATACAATGTTCGCAGCCTGTGGGGAGGGGAAAGCTGGGTATCTTGGTGGAGGTGGTACGAATGGAAAGACAGAAGCCACCTGTCCTTGAGGAACATGCAATCTAAGGAGATAATACTACACTATGTTAATGTATGCGGGGTCCCTGGCAATACAAACAAACAAACAAACAAACCCTAGTAAGTGCAATTGACTATATATTTAGTACTGTGCCAGGGCCCTGAGGGGGGCCAGGAAGGCAGGTGGAGGCTTCCTGGGAGGAGTGGTGTTACAGGGCTAGAAGTCCACACACAGTCCCATTACAAAGCAAGTTCCTTCACTGAAACCAGACATTCCATCACTGGCGACTCAACATTGCCCCTTCCAAGCCTCCTCTTTCAACTGATGGCATCCTTGTGAGGGTCCCACGGGAGACCCTGTGAGAGCAACATTCCATGGGACCGAGTGCTTACAGCCTGCCTCCTTCCTAGCCAGCCCTGGGACACTGGCCCCCTCCAAGGCTGGATGGAGGGATGCTGTCGCAGGGTTTTCAAGCTCTCCAGGCAGTGTAAGCAGTGTGAGATAGTGAGGTGCTGAGGAAAGAGCTTGAAAGCATGAACACCAAACCCAGAGTCCAGATCCCAGCCCTACACTATGTGCTGAGTGATCCCAGGCACGTGAATCCCTCCAAGTAAGCAACAATTTCTGCATCTGTAAAAGAGAAGCAGCGACAGTCCCTGCCTCAGAAGTCTGTAAAAGTGCTCTGCAAACGGCCAGTGTCAGAAGACAGCATTCCTGAGGGCAGGGGCTGTGCTCTCAGCTCCAGACAGATGTCAGCAGGTGCTCAGGAAGCAGGTGTTGACTGAACTAAGCAAGGCTCCAGGGAGTGGTAAGGACAGGGGGCTACAGGCATGGTGGATGGCCTTATTTCCTACCCAGTTTTGCTACGTGTTCGGCCAGGAGGCCTATGAGGGGAACTGGGTGAGCCAGCTCTGGATAATCTCTTTAAAAGGTAATTACAGAGCAAAACAGTCAACAAAGTTTGTCTATTCCAGTCCAAGTTCACCTGCATCACAAAACCACCTGGCCGCTGTATGCTTTCTCCCTCCCTCTCCCTCTCTCCCTCACTCTCTTGCTGCTTCTTCCCCTCCTTGCCTTGCTTCTTTGTTTTATTCCCACTTTTATTCAGCCACTACCATCTGGCAGGTACCATAGACCTCAACACCTTCCCACTCTCCACAGAGACACTGGATCAGGCCACTGCCTTCGGCCTCCATCGAGTCTCCTGCATCCCCCTGCTCCAACTCCCCTCCTGTCTGTCCCTGGGTCCCGGAGCCTCCTGGAACCCGAAGACTAAGCAACAAAGGGCACCCAATTCTCACCATGGGGAACAGTGGACACCTCTGCAGTCCTGCTGAGCTAGGATGAGCTGGGCTAACATGCCACACTCCCGAGTCCCTCCATCTATTGTCTTCCATTCTCTCTTCTCTACCTCCCTGCTCTTCCCCTTTGCCCTCAGTTCCTTCTTCATTGGATTCACCCTGCATGGCAGCGAATGCTCCTTTGCAAGCCTACAACCGTCCTTGTCCTTCCATGTAACTCACTTTCCCCTGAGCACATGTGGCTCTTTTATTAATGAGCCTCTCACATGCCACAAACTAATGCTGCAGACTCCCCCTTTCTGGCTTAGACAAATTGAGGGGAAGTTAGCTGCCCCTACTGAAATTGGCTTCTAGATTCCTCTGTTTGGCTATTTAAATGATACTATAAACCAATTTCTGTCCCACTTTCTCCCTTGCCTCCCAGTTAATCTCATCATTCTCAGATTCCCAAAATTGCGGAGTGTTTGAGCTGGAAGGCATTCTAGAAAACAACTCATCCAGCCAGGCCCGGTGGCTCATGCCTGTAATCCCAACCCTTTGAGAGGCCAAGGCAGGGGGATCACTTTGAGGTCAGAGGTTCGAGACCACCCTTGCCAACATGGTGAAACCCCATCTCTAGTATAAATACAAAAATCAGGGGCCAGGCACAGTGGCTCACGCGTGTAATTCCAGCACTTTGGGAGGCCGAGGCATGTGGATCATGAGATCAGGTGATCGAGACCATCCTGGCTAACATGGCGAAAACCCATCTCTACTAAAAATACAAGAAAATTAGCCGGGCGATGTGGCTGGCACCTGTGGTCACAGCTACTCGGGAGGCTGAGGCAGGAGAATGGCATGAACCCAGGAGGCGGAGCTTGCAGTAAGCCAAGATCATGCCACTGCACTCCAGCCTGGGCAACAGAGAGAGACTCTGTCTCAAAAAAAAAAAAAAAAAGAAAAAGAAAAAAAAATCAGCCGTGTGTGGTTGTGCGTGCCTATAATCCCAGCTACTCAGGAGGCTGAGGCAGGAGAATCGCTTGAACCTGGGAGGCGGCAGCTGCAGTGAGCCAAGATTGCACCACTGCACTCCAGCCTGTGCAACAGAGTGAGACTCCATCTCAGAAAAAAAAAAAAAAAAAAAAAAGTCGTCTGACTCTCTTCTTTTACGAATGAAGAAACTGAGGCATAAGACATTCTTCTCTTGCCCAAGGTCACAAAGCAAGGCCTGGAGGCCCGGCACCCCTTTGTCCAGCCTGGCTTCCTCCCCTCTCCACAGCACTGTCCTCCACCTCTGTCCCGCTGAGAAGCCCAGGCTGTCGTTGCTCTATCAGATTTATTCTTATGCCTCATCTCCCAGGACAACTTGGGGCAATCTTTCATTGTTGCCTTCTCAGCAGCAGATGGGAGCGTGGGACTCTGGCGCCAGGGTGCGGGCAGGAAGGGGTGGTGGGCAGGCTTCTTGAATGCTCTGGGTTGGGGCCATCACCCAGTTTGCCTCCTGGCCAGACTGGCTGTTTGTCCTCACGTTAGCCCCTCAGTTAAGAGCCATTAGCCATTGGCTGCCTACCTAGCACCCATTCTCCCCTTCCTCCTCCCATTTTATTCAGGTATCCTTTCTTGTCCCAAGCTGCAAGGAGCTTCAGAGGAGGCTGAGCCAGCCCCAGGTCCCAGGGAATCCTGGGTGGTCCAAGGTCCCCAGGCCAATATGTGATTTGGGACTGTGTGAGTGACCCCATTGAAACAATGAGCCTGGAAGGAGGGGCTTGCTTCTCAGGAAAGTTTCCTGTCTCCTAAGAGGACACTCCTTCTCTCTCCTCTGGACATGTCTGTGTCTGGTTGGGATGCTTGGACTGCTGCAGCCAGCCCAGCTCCAGCCTGAGCATGAAGCTGGCACCAAGCAGGGACACAGCAGAGATGGAAAAGATTTGGTCTCCAACCTCATCACTCCGGAATCTTGCTAAGCCACGCAATAACACATTTCCGTTTTCCCACAAGGCATTTTAATACAGGGTTTCTGTTGCCGAGAGTACTCTGGTACCAAGGCCCTGGGGATCCCTTTCCTTGCAGAGGCATTGTTGCACGAGGCCCCAGAGTCTACAGGCCCCCTTCCCAGGTCCCCTCTTCCTCCGGTGAGGCTGTGTGCTGGTCCCCAAGAGACCCTCATCACGGCACAGTTGCAGAGAAAGCGCTACGCCGTTTCTCACATCCTCCCACCAAGCCCCCAGCTTGTTCCTGCTACATGGTTGCCACTATTCCCACTCCGTCTGGGACGTGGTTTCCTTGGCTGATGCTCTCTTATTAGCGCATGATGTGGATGCTGAGAGATCCGTGCATGCCTGGTGGCAATGTTCTTTGGCATCTCCAACTCCAAGGCCTTCAAGATTCCTCGAGTGCTTCTAGTACTAATGCCAGCTAGGGATGCTGGGCGCGGGGAGCAGGTGGAAGGAAAATCCTCAAGGTTCTGGTCTCCTCTCCATCTGTGCGTGGCCTTCAGAGGGGCGAAACCAGTGACGAGTCTCCCGTAGGCTCTGGGCTTTACGGTTCCTCTGTGTGGTTCAGCCTGGGCTGGTCAGAGCTGACCCCTTCTAAACCCCAAACGTCTTCTCTCCCAGTGCAGTCTCCTCGGGTTCCTCCGCCCATCACCAGGCCACTCTCTTCTACAGGCTCCTGGCAATCTGCTCACACTTCTCACCTGGATCCTTCAAACTGCTCTGAGAATTCACTTCCCAACCCTTGTGCCTGCAGCTTTCTCCTCGCAGTCACCAATCTCCTGCCCTCACCCAATTTCTCCTCTGATGGTGTGTGAGCCTGTCATCTCTCTGCCTCATCAGTTTTTCCATCTTGTTTCAGATCTCCATCCCAAAGCATCTTTCTCCCTCTCCTAATTGCTTTCTCCCTCCGCTATTACTTACTCATTTAGCTCTGGAAAGCATTTGGGGCTACAGTCAGGGAGAAGCAGTTTCTATTACAAAAGCCCTCCGGGCCTGGCGTGGTAGCTCATGCCTATAATCCCAGCACTTTGGGAGGCCGAGGCGGGCGGATCACGAGGTCAGGAGATTGAGATTATCCTGGCCAACACGGTGAAATCCCATTTCTACTAAAAATACAAAAAAAGTAGCCAGGTGTGGTGGCACGTGCCTGTAGTCCCAGATACTTGGGAGGCTGAGGCAGGAGAATTGCTTGAACCCAGGAGGCAGAGGTTGCAGTGAGCCGAGATTGTGCCACTGCACTCCAGCCTAGGCAACAAAGAGAGACTCCATCTCAAAAAAAAAAAAAAGAAAAAGAAAAGCCCTCCATCCATGTCTCCACTTCTGGGCCCACCAGGGGAAGGAGGCGCCCCCCTGCCTCACTCCATTTCCACCCCTTCTCTGCTCTCTTATTCCATTTCCTTTTCCTCTCTGTCTTTCTGTGGCCTCTGCTCCTCATCTGTGTGTGCACGCCTCTTGGTTTTTGTCTCTGCTTCTCCTGTCCCTGTCTCTTCTAAATACTAAATCCCCCAAATGGCTCAGTCCTCATTTAAAATCCTCTCCTCTTCCTTGGCACCAAAACGTTGCTTGGCAATGAACCCTCGATTCTCTTGTTTTTATATTTTCATTTGGTTCTTCATTGTTATTTTCTTTTGAGCTGTTTGCAAATTGTTTAGGGGAATGCAAAGCTCTGTATAAATTAAGATGAATCAATTCTGACTCAGGGAGCTGTGGCTGAGTTCCTTCCCCCTCCCATGACATGAAAATAAGAATATCTCCTAAACACACCTGTAACCCTCATCTCTCTCCACGCCCCAGATGACGGGATTCCCAGGATCCTCCCGGATGCCGATTTGTCTCTGAACTTCTGCAGCTTAAACTCTACCCCCCAACATAAAACCAGGACAGGAACCATTAAAATCTCATGGAATAGTTCTTACAATCTGGATTTTATTCAATGAAATAAACACTTAATTACAAACATCTGCTTTAGCCTAAATTCTAATTACTTAATCTAGCCATCTGTAATTTTAATGATTTTCCAGAATTTTTGTTCTTTGCCGCGTGATTAATGGGAACGGCGTGTGAAGCTAGCGGGTGTGCGTCTCCATGTGCGACATCCCGTCTTCTGCTTGCATTGTCTCAGGCAGAAGCACGTTTGCAGCTCCTGTCGGCCACCTGGCAGGTATGGCCTAGGGGTGTGGACTGATCCAGAAGGTTAGGAATAGCGGGAGACACCTACCCAAGTCAGGAGAAAAAGGCAGTGGAGAGAAGAAAGTACCAAGAGTGAAGAAAGAGCGGGGAACATCATGTGGAGAGAGAGAAACAGAAAGGAAGGTCTAGGGAGAAAAGGGTAAAGAAGGGGAGAAGAGGGAGAGAAAGAGAGAACGTCCCCACTGAGGCTGGAGCTGTAGCCTTTGTAGAACGCTCGATGGCGGGGACAGAACCAGACTGTTTTCCTGGAACGGACTCCCTCTCGCCTTCCAGCTCCCCAGAACATAAAAGAGCTGGGCTGTTTGTGCTGTGAATTTCTCAGTCTCCAAAGAGACAGGAAGAGGCACCACTTTTCAAAAGCTGGTTGCTAAAGCGAGAAGCCTTGAGAAAGGTGTGTTGCTACTGTTGCTGCCGTGAGCTTCCTTTCCACACGCTGAGATGAGAGTGTCTGGAACACCTTCCCTTCCCTCTCGGAGGCCACAGAGACAGTAGCTGGAAGGTTCTCCGGCACTGGGAGACAGATGTAGGTTCTACTCCAGGTTATATTGGAGTGCTGATCTCGGGGGACCCTTGATGTGCCATCCAGCACTTCCATGCCTCAGTTTCCCCACTTGTCCAAAAGGGCTACATGACCACTCTTAACTGTTACTAGGATGCCCTGAGGAGGAAAATAGGAGAAGGCGGGATAATTTCATGGGAAGGGCTACAGGAGTCTTCAGCTCTGTGCCCAGGTGAAACCCAGTGGGGTGGGCGCCCTGCTGTCCTCCGGAAGAAAGAACACTTGTCCATTTTATTGGCAAGAAAACCAAAGGGGCTTGGCTGAGAGAAAGCTGATTAAAGTAGACGCAGAATCTGTGACCGGCACAAGGACCAGCTGTAGGCCTGAGGTCCACATAGATGCTCCTCGCACAGTCCCATGAGACAGCCTCGAGCCCGCGCAGCTCAGCCCATCTTTACTCTTATTCTCCACCAGTAGCACCAAGAGAGCCTCAGAGAACACCCCCACTCACTGAATACCTCCCAAGCATTCTTGTGGGGCATAAGATGCTGAGGCCTTCGGAAGTCTGACTTTGGACTGGGAAGGAGATAAACAAGGTCAGGGTTTCTATCTTTTAAACAGCCCTGGGCAGCATCCTCATGACAAGACACCCTCTCCAGTCCACTGAGCGAGTCAGCACAGCGCCCCTGCTCCACTGGGATGCCGTGACCCTGCCTGGTGTATTGCACACAGATGAGCAGCAAATGACTGGCCTCCCTTTCTTCTGGCAAGCCTTCCCCGACCTCTGCAGGCAGAACTCAGGGGCTCTCCTCCGCTTCCATGAGAGTAACATAAGCCCAGGAGTCACCTTCCCAGAGGTGGAGGTGAACCCTGCTCCTGCATGGTGCATCTGGACGACAGTGGCTTTGATCTTCACTGTGTGACTATGTGATGGAGCCAGCCCTTCATCCCACTCTGCCATGGTTTGTTTGGTCCCAAGTCTCATGTGGCAGTGACCCGAGTGGGCTGGATAAAGGGGGTGGACACTTCACAAATGGCTTTGTGCCTTTCTCACAGGAGCGAGTGACTTTTCACTCCAGTTCCCACAAGAACTGGCTGTTGAGAAGAGCCTGACACCTCTTCCCCTCTCTCTTTGGCTTTCTCTCTTGCCATGTGAGCTGCAGACGCCCCCTCCCCTTGCCTTCCACCAAGAATGGAAGCTTCCTGAGGCCTTCACCAGAAGCAGATATCGGCTTCTTGTACAGCCTGCAGAACCAGGAGCCAAATAAACCTCTTTTCTTCACAAATCACCCAGCCTCGGGTATTCCTTGATGGCAATACAAATGGACTAAGACGCACCCTGTATTTGGGTATTCAGACTTTTACCATGCGGCTTTGCATTTTTTTCCTCTAAAAGGGTAGAATACATTTCCTCACTCCCTAACATGGAGTTTGTGTGTGTGACTTTCTTTGGCCAAGAAAATGAGTGTGTGCCTTTCTGGGAGCCTAGGACTAAGAGATCCTTGTGTTTCCACTTGCTTTGCTGTCCTTCTGTCATCACCATGAGAATATGCCGGGCTGGCCTGCTGGTCCAGGGGAAGAGGTACTGGCCCCACGTAGGCCCAGTCTGGATTAGCCAACCCACGCATGCTGAGAGATCTCAACCAGAGCAGCAGAGCTGCCCAACCGGGCCAGCTTAGACGAGCGGCTCCCTCGCTGACCCACAGGTCCACGGGCTTTATAAATGTGTACTGTATGCATATTTATTGTGTATCATGAGATTTAGGAGTTGGCTGTTACACAGCATTTACATAGCAAAAGCTGCCTGATATATTTAATAATGCCTATTCCAGCATCTGGCATATATAGGTTGTTATATTAACTTACTTGGTGAATAACTGTGAATTGAAGATAGAATCATATCTGATTCCATCTTCACAATAATGCTCTAAGACAGTCAGGCATAATTCACCTAAAATTATGGTAAAAGAATCTGAGGCCCACAGGGGTTACATCACTACCTAAGATCACATGGTGAGAAAGCGTCTAGGCCAGTATTTGACTCCAGGCTCTGTGACTCCAAGGCCAGTGATCTTTTCAGCCTGCCTGACCATGGCAGCGCTGACCCACAGCTCTCTGAAAGGCACTCCTGGCCTTTGTGCTGGATCCTTACAAAGAAGCCCACTAGGAACCGAAGGACCCTCATTTGTCTGCTCGTGGCCAATGTGAGCATCAATGCAAAGGCAGACACCCTTAGAGAGAATGAGGAAATAGGGCCTAGGACCATTTACTTCACTAGGCCAGATGCCAAATGTGGTGAGGCTTGGGTTGAAGGGAAAGAGACAGATTTTTTTTTTTCCTTTCTTGATACTGTGTTGCAAGCCTTTCAAATTGGTCAGCACCTATTAAAATACTGGAATGAGAACTGTAAGAACAGCAGACTCGGCTGGGAGAACAGGGCTTGCATTGCTGCTGGGGGTTGAGTCTGATCCTGCACATGAAACTGTGCTTTGAGATGTCCCTCTCTGTCCCTCAAACCATTTAATGGGCATGACTCCTTCCTTCAGCTGCCCTCCCCAGTCCTTCCCATGGATTTTTGCCTATTTTAGGTCTAACATAGCTTGTTGGGATGGGTTCCATAAACCTTCATGAAACTCTGTTTCTCAAACCCCATCCTCCTGTCCCATTCCCTGGATCAAAGCTTCCTGAGTTTTCCATGAGCTCTGACCTCCTTAGCTATCCCTTCCTTCCTAAGACATCCACGAGGCCACATGATCATAAAACACAGAGTTTTGTGAAAGGTCATTAAGTCCAGGCCCTGGCTTCCGCAGCCCGCCTCCAAGGTCACCATGTTGACTAAGCACTAATTAGACGCCAAGTGTGCAGATGTCTAGATACACCTTTGCCTCTGGGCATATCTTATCAAAGACAGGCATCCCTCCTATTTTTAAAACTCACCAGAGAATTTCCCACTCCAGGAGTGTACCTAATTCCATTGCCATCTCCTAGACCTGATGCTTTTCCACTTCTATCTATAACTCATCATTCCGCCTGACTCACTCACTCACTCATTCACTCAACAAATACCTAGTAACTGCAGACATGTGTTGCTTCACAGTGGGGACACATTATGAGAAATGCATCATCAGGCAATTTCTTCATTGTGTGACCATCAGAGAGTGTGCTTACACAAACCTAGATGCTATAGCCTACTACACTCTTAGGCTATATGGTATAGCGTAGTGCTCCTGGGCTACAAACCTGTATGGTATGACTGTACTGAATACTGTAGGCAATTGTAACACAGTGGTACGTACTTGCATATCTAAACATACTCAAACATAGAAAAGGGACAAGAAAAATGTGCTATTATCATCTTTAGAACCTCCATCATATAAGTTGTCCATTGCTGACCAAAATGTTATTATGCATGCATCACTGTACTTCCATCTAGCCAGGCTCAATTACAGTACAGCATAGCAAGGAAATGACAGTCCTAGAGAGATGCAAAGTGGCACGGAGGTTAAAAGTATAAACAGTAAAGCCATACGGCCTGGGTTCTGGTCCTGGTCCTCTGCTCACTGGCTGTGTGACCCTGGGCTATTTGCCTAACCTTTCTGGGCTTCGGTTTTATCATCTGTAAAATGGAAACACTGATAGTAGCTGCCTCAGGAAGTTGTAGTGAGCATCACAAGCACTGCCTCGTGGAGCTTTTAAAAATAAAATAATGTGTATAATGGGGCTAGGCAGGGCATAAAAAGCCACACAATCCTAGTCTCCTGAGAACATGGCTCTTAACAAATGTACACAAGCAGATATTCTTGGCCTGCCCCACAGAGAAGAACATCCAACTCAGTGAAGAGTGGTCATGGAAAGGTTTGCTCCCATTACACGTGCCGGAAGGGGCCAGAACTGCAGAGAGGAAGCACAGGGACTGGGCAGAGAGGAGCCACTCCGGATGAGCCCTGACTCAGGAAGTGGCCAGGGGGTGGACAGAGCACCAGACCGGGAGCCAGGAGTCCTGGGGTTAGTTCCACTCTGCAACAGCCTCGATGTTTGCCCTTGAAGAAGACCCCCACATCCCCACTCCACATCCCATTCCAGCCTGGGCTTCAGTTTCCTTATCTGAAAAATGAGGGAGAAGATCAGCTTAAAGGCCCTTCCAAACGATTCTTGGATCCTAAACTCAGGCAGCTCTCGGCAATGGTATTATTGAGAGTCTGGCCGCGGGGGACCTGCAGACATCACTAAGTGACAACCCCGTACCTCCACACAGCCTCTCCCCGCTGTCTACAGCTCACTGCTTCCCAAACATCACCCCCTGCAACCACTTCCTACACTGTCTACCTCCCTTTCTGAGCTGGGACGGGAGCGGAAGACGGCTGGACTCCAGGAGGGTGTGTTCCCCAGGGGCTGGTCCACAGAGGGGCGATGTGCAGAGGCCAAGGGGCACCAGGAAGAGCTCTGGCGGGTACTTACCGCAGGCCCAGTGAAGGGCACATGATCACAGTTCTCCTGCCAGGACTGGTTGAGGCTCTGGGCAAACTCTTGGAAGAAAGCATGGGATTGGTTGAAAATGGAAAATCCCAGGATGTTGACACGATCATCCACAAGGCTGTCCATTCTCTGGAGTGAGAACTCCTGGAAACACCCAGCATCAGAAATAAGAACATAGTTAGGAAAGGGTGAAGTGAGGGATGGACTTCGGTAGAGCACGTCCGGGTACCTCATTCTAGTCCAGAGAACACCAGACAGTCTGTTGGGACCTAGGAGTCCAGAGTTAATGAGAGTAGTTTTTCTAGGAGTTAACACTGTGATAGTGGAGGGTGGAGGAGGAAAAAAAAAGCAGAATGATCTCTAAACAAGTATATACAAGATGCACTAGCTAGAGAAAGAAAGAAAAAAAACCATGTGCCCAGTGGAGGCAGCACTAGGCACATGGGGTTTTTTCCATGGGAAGTGGGATGCTTGAGCGGTGTCTTGAAGGATATATAGGCATTTTCTGGGTGGAGAACTGTGGGTGGTCAAAGGCTACTCCAGCCAGAAATCCCCACGTATACAAGGGCACAGAGCTGAGAAAGTGCATGGCCCTTTCAGTCAACTGCCCGTGCTGTACTTGTACTTTGATGAAGACGTCACTTCTTAAAGTGTAATTCTACTGTCAGCATCATCCAGGTTCCTTTTTAAAAAATGATAGGGCTGGGTGCGGTGACTCACACTTGTAATCCCAGCACTTTTGGAGGCCGAGGCGGACGGATCACTTGAGGTCAGGAGTTCGAGACCAGACTGACCAACATGATGAAACTCCATCTCTACTAAAAATACAAAACTAGCCAGGTGTAGTGGTGCATTCCTGTAATCCCAGTTACTTGGGAGGGTGAGGCAGGAGAATCACTTGAACCCAGGAGGCAGAGGTTGCAGTGAGCTGAGATCGTGCCATTGCACTCCAGCCTGGGCAAGAAGAGCAAAGCTCCATCTCAAAAAAAAAAAAAAGGATGATTCCTGAACCCCACCTAACACCACCTGAACCCGAATCTGTGGAGTTGAGGCCTAGGAGCTTGCATTTCCAGCAGGACCCTAAGTCTTATACACCTGAAGCGTGGGTTAGCACACTGGATACAAGGGGGCCTGGGAGAGGGATGGTGAGAAACGAAGCTGGGGCAGTCAGCAGAGGCCAGACCATAAGAGTGAGGATGTCAGGCTTGCGAATGTGCCCTTTGTCCTAGGTGTGATGGAACCCAAGGGAACTGTCAGCGGAGGAATGCCAAAACCAAGTTTGCTTTCCCAGAACCTCAACCTGAGGGTTTGTGGGTAGGGTGGTGCCTTCATTTACCACTAATTTTTGCATTCACTTGATAAACATTTAAGCATTTATCATGTGCCAGACATGGTTCTAGGCATGGAGGATACGGATGAGAGAGACACACTTGCTGCCCTCAGGAAGCCTGCAGTTAGTGGAAGAGACAGATAGTAAGGAAACAAATTCATCATCATTTCGTATAGCTAGGGGGATGGGACTTGGGGTGAGGGACTGCTACTTTAGATGAGGCAGTCAGGGAAACTCCATCTAAGGCAGTGATATTTAGAAGCTCAAAGGCGTTCTCCCTGCAACCCATGGTCCTCATGCAATCAGTCGGCTGGGGCCAAGTGATAGTCAGCAGGTGTGAGTGCACCAAGGCCAGTTAGAGTTATAGAGAGGGGCAGTGTCCTCCTCTGAGCTCGGAGCCCTGGCCCCCAAGATCTCCCTGGGCCCTGTACAGCGAAACCAATCAAGAGGGTGTAGATTATCCAGCTCACTGATCCCTGCTCCCAGAAAGATGACTTCAAATGCGTGTCAGGCCACCTTTTCACACCAAAATCACATTCATTGCATGTTCATTCCAAGTGCCTCGCACACAGCTCCACACCCTGGGGGTACACAGGACTTCCAGACCCAAGGACTAGCCCATCAGCTACTCAGCCTGACATGACAGATGGCAAGCGCCTTGGGCTTTCCTTCTGGCCAGGCAGGCAGAAATATTGCTTTCCTCCAGGCAGTCTCCTCTTCCGAAGACTTAGCTGCTGTAGGCCCCTGGCGCCGCCCTTGTGTCCTTGCCACACAGCTCCAGTCACTGCCAAGGTCTCAGGCTGCAGGCCTGAGCTCACCTGCCCAGAGCCCGGATTCATTAGCTTACACGTGCAAACTGGAGGTACCAAGCTTCTTCCTTTGAAGCCACCAATGCCTGACAGAGTGGATTTGGATAAGGATTAAGTGTATTTTGGATCCTGCCACATTTCCATTAGGGGAACAAGGACATGCCAGAGAATGTACTGATTCCTACACTGATATTATCTCCCATCTCTCTAACAGGGCAGCTGCCCATGTGCTGTGGGCTATCGGTAGGCACAAGGGGGCAGACGGCTAATGAGAAGAAGATTCATTTGGCAAGGATGCAGTGACTGGGGCAGAGCCAGACTGTTGTGGGCAAACCTGGGCACGGTTGGCAGGGGCTGGAAAATGTCCTCTTCCCTGGCTTCCTTATCATTGTGGGCAGACACATCAGCTCAACTCCATCCTCTCCCCACATGCATAGCCTGATGGATGGAGGCTCATTTTAAGGAAGCCCTGAGGCCCTGGATGTCCACAGATTCACAGTGGCAGCTGGGGTGATATAGTGGACTCAGGCTTTGGTGTTCAAATCCAGGTTCCTTACCGCACTAGCTGTATGACTTTAAGCAAGGTCTGTAACCTTCTGGGCTTCAGATACTCATTTTTTAAAAAGAAACAATATTAGCAACCTTATAGGTTATTTCAAGGAACAAGTAAAATGCATGCAAAGCTTAGCATCGTATTTGGCAAATACGACAGCTACTGAAAGACCACAGTGAAATCTGGGGCAGCTTCTGGCTCTCTGCCTCTTCAGTTCCACTTGTCTTGGAAACCTAAGTTAGGAAGGTATTCCCTTCAAATGCATGTTCTAGGTGGAGTAAGAATGAATGAGTTAATTACAGACACTTAGAGACAGTCTACCCAGAAGTCAGCCAGTCTGTCTTCCTGCTTTTTTATTCCTACCTTCTTATCCCTCAATTATACGCAACTTTCAAAGGCCAAACCAGATAAAAAGATAAAAAGATTCCAGAAGTTTCCTTGATAATTTGTTCTGTTTATAATGACTCATGGGATAGCCTGTGGAAGGACAAGGAAGGGGGAGGGGCACATTCTTTTACTGCCATTTCCCACGACACTCTAAGGTTCTAGTATCTAAGAATCCTTACAGTTAGGAAATTCTTCTTTTCATCTAAACTTAGACTTTCCTGCTGCTATTGAAGACTATTGTCTACAAGAACATGGGAAATAGCTGACCACCGCTAGTTTACAAACAATGAACATCTTCTGTGCCAGTATTTCTCAAAGTGTGTTCCTCAGGGCATTAGGTTTCCAGAAATTTCATGAAGACAAGTTTCCATGCTCAAATAAGGCTGGAAAACAATGCACATTATATCTGCCTTTTCAAGATTCATAATACTCACTAGCCTATTAAAGGCTGAAAAAAGTACGGCAGCGAAGCAGCTGGTTTCATTTTGTTTAACCCTGAATTTCCCAAACACACTGACCATGGAACAAATCAGGACCGTGGGTTTTTTTTTCCTCCTCCAAAATCCATGAGTGCCTGGCAGTAGCATGCTTCAGAACGTAATCTGGGAAATGCTACTCTACATCTATTCAGAGAAACATTTCTTATAAATCCAAAGTCAAGTGGTGGGGGCATTTTGTGGAGACAGATAGTTCGTAAAACTAACACATTTCAGGAATGGAAGGGATTAAAGTTCACCCAGTTTCTGCTGTCCACCCATCTTGAGTCCTACCCAGGAATGCACACCTGGCTCACTTAGGCTCCCACTGTGCCTCCCCAACCCCGCCCCAGCCACACTGCCTGGCTGGTTGTAACCTTCATACAATGACAGAAAGGGCTGGAAGCAGTCCCTCAGGTGGAACAGGTCCTCATGGGGACCTTGATCCTCTTCTTACAAATGTCCCAGGAAGGGATGTCCTGAGGGTCCCTGCTCCCAACAAGCGTCGACTCCCATTGTCCCAAACCAGGGAACCAGGGTGAAGCACAGGGCAAATGAAACCTGGTAAAGCCAAGTGGTGGGGCAGAGACCAGGACCAGGTCTTCCACGACTCCACGTGTGGGTGGCTTTGTGACAGACCTCGTGTTGCAGTCTTTGTTCACACACATGGCCTCTCTCTACAGAGGGCTGTGTGTTTCCAGGAAGTAAAGATACATTTGCCTCATTTTTGAACTTCACATTGCAGCTACAGAGTGCTTGATACCTAGAAGCTGTTTGGTCAATGCTGTTTTGAGGACAGTTGATTGACGACATCTTGCCTTGGGTCTCACTGTGGCCAACTCTAACACCGAGCACACCCTGTCACACCTCCAGAAGGTGTAAAAACATGCGTAGAAGCTGTGCTAACCACTGACTGTCGCCTGTGAATTGCATTACTGTATTTTTAAAAATCCTGACAGCTTGCTTTCTTATCACTGGGCTTTCACATGAAAAACATTTTTAAAACTGTGTGCATGTGTGTGTGTGTGTGCACATGTGCATACATGTGTGCAAATCTTTGTGTATACAATGGTATGGAAGGGTCCAAATAGCTATAGTTGAAGGTCAGGTCAGAACCACAAGTGGATACAGGGGGATGTTATCCTGGGATGAAGGAAGGCCTCATGGATAATGGCTTGAGAGCTACACGGAAGGGCGCCCCTCACTTTCTGCAGCAGATGTGCCATATCCAATGTCCTGGTTTACCAACAGGCATCCATTCACCGTGAGCTGCAGGAAGCTTCATGGGTCTACTGCCTATTCATCACCTGGGCCAGGGAGCAAGAGCAGGCTCTGCGTAGGGGCTGAGTTGGGGATGGGCTCAGACAAGCGGAGGTCCTAGAGCTGAGGTAGTTTTGTTGGAGGAAGAGAGGGCCTGTGAAACTGTGAGATTACCATGGCTGCAAGGGGCTGACCATGCCTTATACCACACAGGGTCTGGTGCCAAGAAATACATAGCTTCAGTGTCTGGTATCTGGGAACATGGAGGGATAAGGGAAAGGCTGGGCAGACCTTGTGGGCAGCTTCTGCAAGGGAGGTCTGGGGGAAGCAGTGCCCTGAGGACATGTTCAGCTGGGCTAAGCAGTCCAGTCCTGTCACTGGGGGCTGGATTTAGTCAACCCTGGGGACAGGACGAGGTTAGTCAACTACAGCTAAAAGCACAAGAACATTTAATGACCCAGATTAAGTTTCTGTGTTTGACCTGAAGTAGAAAAGCAAGAAACCAAAGCACAGGTCCAGGAGGTGTCCTTACATCAAGTTCATCTCCTAACTCAGGCCAGATGGGTAAGTAGGGGAAGTGGCATTCCGTGATGTTTTCTGCCCAACAGCCCCTTCCCCTTTGCCTTCCTAACCAATACGTGCATTACTATTCTCCCAGGCACCTAAGCTAGAAACTTCAGAGACAGCCTCGACTCCCTTATTTTTTAACTCCACACCCAGTCAACTGCCAATTCCGTCAAACCTATCTCTTAAATGTCTCTTGAAGCTGTCCCTTCCTTTCTAATCCCACCAGGCCTCGTCATTTCTCCTCTGCAATAGCTGCTATTTAATGGAGATCATGCCTGTGATTTTGGGATACCTAGCCACCATACTGTTCAACTCCCAGGTTCCATTTATACTGATGACCATGTGAATGGTGCCCCTTGGCATTGTGCAATGTGGCAATCTCATCAGGAAACAGTAGCATGTATTAGAAAGAGCACAAGTTTTGAAATAAGGCAGTCTTGGTTTCAGACCCTCATTTGGCCACATACTGGCTGGCTGATTTCAGGCGGGTCTCTGAACTTTCGGTGTGTTCACCTGTAAAGTGTGGGTAAGAGCATCTACCTTGCACGGGTAATTCATGAGGAGTGCCTGGCACACAGGCACTCGTGGCCTGGGAGTCCTCTTCTGTCCAAGTGCAATCCATCCTCCATGGTGCCGGTGTCACCAAAGTGGGTGCGCTGCCCCACTCTCCTCCCTTTTCCTGGTCCCCCTGAACTGCTGGGCTCTGCCAAAAGGAAAGATCTGGCCTGGAGGTCTTGTCTTCCTCTTTCTCTTCCTCTTTGCTTGGAAAGAGATGATTCTTAGCTACTTGTCAAATGGGAAAAGTTTTGCTAAATAAGTCACCACAGGCTGGGCGCAGTGGCTCACACCTGTAATCCCAGCATTTTGCGAGGCCAAGGCAGGCGGATTACCTGGGGTCAGGAGTTCAAGACCAGCCTGGCCAATATGGTGAAACCCCGTTTCTACTAAAAATACAAAAATTAGCCAGGCGTGGTTGCGTGGCATGTGCCTATAGTCCCAGTTACTCGGGAGTCTGAGGCAGGAGCATCACTTGAACCCGGGAGGCAGAGGTTGCAGTGAGCCAAGATGGTGCCACTGCACTCCAGCCTGGGTAACAGAGACTCTGTCTCGAAAAAGAAAATAAGTCACCATAAGATGCTAATTGCTTGGTGTGGCGATTTGTGTTGAGATAGATGCCTTTAGTTGAAATTCCAGATCTTCCAACCATGAATAATCACAAGAAAGCAGTAATTCTAATAATAACTACTACAATTTACTGACCACCAACTGCGTGCCAGGCAAAACTGAGCACTTCACTGAGAACATGGGAGAGCTGAGGTTCGCCTCACATCACATCTGTTCAGCATGAACAACCCAGACAAGGCGTCACAGCAAGTACCAGGTGCAGCAGGTGGGAAGGAATTCGAAGTCAACGCAGTACAACTGCAGGCTTGTGTGGCTACGATGGCTCAGAGAAACAGGCCGTCGAATGCAGCTTGGTGAACTTGGCCAACTTCTGCTGAGAGCTGTCCAGCAGCCTCAGCCACCCCTAGTAAAATCTCTCCACGGTCATCATTATTTGAGCCTCAAATACTTCCCCGCTGGCCTGTGAACTCCTGGAAGGCAGAATGGACTGTCTCACTCACTGCTGTGTCCCTGGCACCTAGAAAAATCAGTGAAACCAAAAACTGCCTTCTGGGCTCAATTAAACAGTTAGGAGAATAATTATGCTGGAAAGAGTGAGTATGGGTCTGGAGTCGCGGCATTTTACATCATACACTGTCTGTGGGCATTTTGACCTAGATTTTCCTCTCTGAAATCCCACATTCCAAAAACCAATCTTTTTAAAAAAAATATTTTAATTTCTTTATTTTTATCTTTTTTAATCAGAAAAGTTTCCTCATTTTAAAATGGGGGAAATCAGACTTCACAGTGCCATTGTGAGACTCAAAAATGATAACATATAGGAGAGCTCTGTGCAGACTGGAAGCATGATACAGACTCCTTGAGTTATTACTATTATTAGAAGTAATAATAGAATAGCTCAAGGAATGCATGTTTCATGTACTTTCAGGGATCATTAGCAGGTTGTGAGGAAGGCAGTGTGAGGAGGCCTTCCTGAAGCCCACCAGATCACGCCACAAAAGTGGCCATCTCCGGCGTCTGCATAAAGCCCTCAGCCCCAGGTAGCCCAAGAACCTTAACAGCTCCCTTCCCACCAGGGCCACAGGCAACCTATAAAAGATGTCACCCCAACACTTCTATGACCTCTGAAATCTCTCCGAATGTGAACACCTGGACCCATTGGGGTTTTAACTGTCCCTATTTGCAGCCTCTTCACTCCAGAACCGGCTCTGCTTCTTAACAGTGGTGTTTAAAATCCTTAACCCCCTTAACAGTGGGGTTTCCAGCAGTCCCTCATGTCTTGCCTGCTTTCACCCAGGCCTCAGCCTTTGATCCTCTCTGCTCCATGCTCAGCCCTGGACCCTGATTGCCTGGGAGAGGAGGCTGGCAGCCTCATGTCACCCACGTCAAAGTGATTTATGAAATATCAATTTATTACTGAGTATAATAACATCAAATGCTTCCACGGATGTGGCTGCATGAAGCTTACAGGGCACTTTCATGCACTGCTTTTGGGTCTCCCAACCGTAATTGGAAGTGGACAGAACAGGTTTTATTCATGTTCACATGTGGTACAAGAGGAAACCATGGTGACCAGGAGTTAAATGTCTTGCCCTTAAGACAGATATGGAATTAAGATCCAGGTCCTTGGCAAAGAAGACCAGTGATTATTCTATCTTCCCTTATTCTATCTTCCCTTATTCTATCTTCCTTTATTCTATCTTCCTTTATTCTATCTTCCCTTATTCTATCTTCCCCACCGTGTGCTCAGCATCGGGCTAGGCCACTAGGAGGTGGTGTCGGGGCATACCCCATCCCTGAGATTATTAATGATTGACAACTTCAAATGTTCTCACCCCAGGAGTCCTGAGAACACTAAACAATTCTAATTTCTTAGAATATTATTATGAAGTTGAAAAGGAGGAAGATAGCCTTAAGACTGTATCACTCTTTAACTTGAACTCTTTATCTTCCCACTTGGATCTGCTTCCCTCCCTTGGTTCCCTGTTTGTGAATGTCACATGATCCACCTGTCAATCAAGCTAGAATTTAGAATGCATCCTCCACTTCCATGTTCTCACTGTCCCCATCTCATTCATGTAAGCAGGTATGCACTCGTTTATTGTCATTTGAGGACATTTTAATTTCTTTACATCTCTTGAATCTGATCCCTGCCCTCCACCCCATCATCTCTACCTCAAATCAGATCCTCACCAGCTGGGTCCTAGACTACGGACTCACTGGTTTCTCTTCCTTTAGTCTTGCACTTCTCCAAGTTCCTTCTCCATGTTATTGCTGGAGTGATCTTTCTAAACTCCAAATTTGATCATGAACTTCCCCCTCACCGAATACTCCTTTACTGCATACAGGACTCCTTTATTGCATACAAACCCTTGGCTAGACATATAAGTCTTTTCATGCTATGATTCCTGTCTACCTTTTCCTCAGTGTCCACCTTGACCTCCTCCATCACTCAAGCCTGGCAGAAGTGGCCACTCAATCATGCCCCCATTACACCTCATCTACATACCTGTCATCACTTGGAGCTTTTTACCACGAGTTTGTTCAAAGCTACCTCTCCAAGGACTAGATGCCATTTGAAATAAATGCACTTACATTATCAGTGTTCACTCTGGTGCACCCCATATCGAAAGAAGTCAAGGCTGTTGACTGAAAACATTTAGGAAGGGAGCACTTGTCAGGCTGTGCCTCATCTCACCCCATTGGCAGCCTGGCCCTCTCACCTGCCCAAGGCTCTTCTTCATAGTTAGATCCATTCACTGCTCCTTGGGATCTAATGCATCGCAGAAACCAGGCCCCAGACCCCTGTCTCAGAAGTCCCCTCTTAGCCTTTTTGCAGGAAAGCCCCAGAGCCACCAGAAGTCCAACATCTCCTGGGCACGCTTACATCCTCTCCTTCCCTCCTGAGCCCATTTAACTGTGGTACCTGTCTGTCTATTTATCTGCATCAAAGCCTGTGCTGTCTGTGTAGGCTGGGAGATGGCTTTTTGTGTAATAGGTCTTTGAAGACAGTAGCAGCTGGGAGGCTAATTCATACCTGTCAATGAATGTCATTTAATAGGAGATTGGTCCTAAATCTCCCAGCTTTGGATTCTTCTCCCTGCATGTTTCGTATTCATTTAGCCCCATAACCTGGACATGCACTTCCCTTCTTCCCAGGAACTCTGTCCTTTCTCTGCTTTTCTTTCCCAACATGAGTCCACAAACAGGACTTCAAAGGCAGACCATACTCCATCTTGTTCAATGCTCTATCCCCTTCACCATATCTTGTGCTTAGCAAGTGCTCAATACACATTCATTAAATTAGTTAATGTTCACCTGCAAACACTCATCAGGGTAGAACTACCTTTACAAAGCCTTCAGTCATATGGTTCCAGAAAGAGGAAGGCAGAGGCCAGGAGGAAAGCCCTCTTACCTCCTCGGCAGCAGCTGGGTCTGTCTTCATTTTTTTTATCTACAAGACTGTTCTGGGTCCCTGGGTGCGAAATAAGTAGTTATTAACTGTGTGGTTAACTGTGCAGCTGAAACCTCAGGAGGTCAAATTGACATAAGAACTGGTGGACACCTCGGGCTCTCCCCTTAGGCTGCAGTGAGCTACCGCTTTTCTGCAGGCTTGCTTTCTTCTTCAAGCACTGATCAGGATTCACTGATCAGGCCTCCTGTTTATACATCAGGTGCTAAACCTCTCCTTTCCCAGGTCCCAACACATTAGAATCAGGCATGCAGAGATCCCAGGCACCCCCAGCCCCACCATGTCACCAGGGGTACAAGGAGTTGTTTAGGAAGATGAGTGATGCTGTCAATCAGTGGCCTCTGCTCCTGACTAATTTACGTGCTCCATATTGACAGCAGGATCAAATAATGGGTTCTCCACAAGGGCTGGGCGTCTTGCTGACTCTGCTGTGTTCTAGAGGCCACCAGGCTCTCAGATAGGTTCCCACAGTTGGGGGGGTGGGGGCTGGAGGTGGGGATATGCATAACAGTTTTTCAGCTCTTGGACACTTTTTAGATCTTAGTTTCGCTCATTCCTCCATTCATTCAACAAAAACATGAGTGTCTCCTTGAGAACACACATCATGCTGTGCACTAGAAATAGAACGATAAGCATACCCCATGCCTGTCCTCAAGATGCTTAAACTTAGTAGCAGGTGGAGGGCAAGTCCTGAAGTGTGGTTAATTACATGGTGCGGCACGTATAAAGTGGTCTCTTCTACCAGAATTGCTGCTGATATTCCTGAGCTGAGAGTTGACTGCAAGTTGAGACCCGAAAGCTGAGCAGGAGTCAGCCAGAGAAAGAGGTAAAGAGGAGTTTCATGAACAGAGAAACCACAGCGTGTGCAGAGCCCCAGAACAGCAAGAGCTTATGACAGATTCAGGGACCTGCAAGTCCTTCAGTATAGCTGGGGTGTGCAGTGGGAACGGGAGGTCACAGGAGTTATGTTAAAGGGTCAGACTTTATCCTGAGGGTAATGGGGAGACAGACACCGAAGGGTTTTAAGCAAGAGAGCAATATGATCAGGAATGGTTTTAGGACTATCTTAACTCTCTGCCAAGATAAAAATCCAGCTTTGGAATTCACAGGAGAGGCATCTACCACGTGAGCTATGGCTGGAGGCTTCAGTGGGATGGGCAGGCCTCGGGCTTGCCACTGGGCTGTGAACGTGAGGGAAGCTTCAGATGGTGATTCACTGAGCTGTCGATGCCTTTGACATGGAGTGGAGCCTGACGCTGAGGATGGAGAAGCTGGATTGCTTAATAATAACAGCAATTGCTACTCCTAATGGTGCTTGTAATACAATAGCACTTATAATGTAGTAATAATAATAATGCGATTTGCCATAATGCCTTTTATTCTCAGTCTCCCTCTGCTTTCCAAACATTCATTAAATCTCAAACACACTTCTCAGCAGGGCCCAAATTCCTCAGGGCCACCAGCCTCCCTGCTAGCCACAGCAGTTTCAAGAGGCCTTGGTTTGCCCCTTTGCCTTGGCTGTCAGTTTTCCCTCAGGGGCTGGTTTACAGGCCATCATCAGGACGCAAGGGATGGGCCCTGCGCTGAGCTCCGCCTTGCTCCAGCAGAGACAACACAGAGTTTATCATTTGCATGATCAAGGGATGTATGGATTTCCTGCCTCAAGTGTCTCCAGCACTCTCCTCCCGGTGCCCTGGCCCCAGATCTCTCCTTGTATACCCTTTCACCAGATGGTAGAGGAGAAAGGAAAATAAGTAAACTAATTTACACAGTTGGCATGTGTGGTAGGCAGGATTCTAAGATGACCCCCAAGAAACACACACACACATACACACACACACACACACACGCATTCCCCAGGACTGTGACTATGATGAATTTTACCTCTGCAATTAGGTTACGCTATATGACGCAGTTGGCTTCAAAGAAGGAGATTATGCGGATGAGCCTGACCTAAGAGTCCTTTAAAAGCAAAGAGTTTTCACTGACTATTTGCAGAAGAGGAAGCCAAGGAGATATGAAGTGAGCGAGGGGTTGGACTACAGGGAGGTTCCCTGTTGATGAGATGGAGCAGTCATGGGGAAAGGATCCAAGAATGGTCTCTCAAGGCTAAGCTGTCCCTAGCCAAGAGCTAGCAAGAAAACAGATTTCATTCCTATAACCACAAGGAAGTAAAGGAAGTAGATTCTGCCAACCACAGGAATGGGCTTGGAGGGGGACCCTGTGCTCCAGATGAAAACGTAGTCGGTGACATTCAGATTTCAGCCTGAGCAGAGCGCCAGTCATGCCATGCTGGACTTCTGACCTACGTGACTTTGCACTAATAAATGCTGATGTTTTAAGGTGCTAACTTTGTGGCAATCTGTTACACAGCAGTAGAAAACCAATACAGCACAGAAAAGCCAAAAAGATCAGTTTGACAAGTACAAGATGTGGGCTGGGAGGTAAAAAGCAGGTTCTCACATCCGCCACTTATTGAGTGAAAACCCTTAAACATCTCCGAACCTCACTTTCGTACTGCGTAGAACCGGAACACCCACCTTGCAGTGTTATTTTGAGGGTTAAAGATCTTGAGTGGAAGGTGTTGGGCATGGCGTCTGGCACACTGCTGGTACTCAGAGCCAGCAACGCCTGTTGTGATAATACCAGCTTTGGGAAATGGGCAGATTTTTATTATTAGACTCTCTTCATTGTGAAAAATTGGAAATTGCTGGATCCGTAGACAGAAGGAAGGCCGAGGTATTTCTCATTAAATTAATGAGACTTCGGAATCTTTAACAACTTTGTGACAGAGGTCAAGGCAGCTTCCTCTTCTCCCAAAGCTCTATTAGATAGAAGGCCTGGGCAGTCAAAGGCGAGCATTTCCATTATGTGTCCAGAGATCAGAGATACCGAACCACAGTAGTTTCCAGGGCCTTGTTCTTATTTCAGTTTGATGTATTTTATATGCACGGTCTGATGCACCCAGTCACCAACACACACGGGCATAGAAATTGTGTGTGTGTGTGTGTGTGTGTGTCAGGGGCAGATACGAGCAATGCATTTCAATTTTTACTAAATGGATGCTACACAAATATTTCAAACTCAGCTCTGGGAGCCCCGTGGGACTTATCTTCCCTGTCATGCTATTTGTCAAACATCAGCAAAGGGGTTGTCTGATAATTAGTTCCTCTGATGCAAAACAAGAGTTTCTTCACCTCCACCAGGGTCTCAACACCCCTTGTTGAGTTCAGGTGCTGTTGCATTCAGAAACTAAATGCTTCTTCAGTTTCTATTGATTTCCTGGCAATACCCATTCTGTTCTCACACCCCCTGTCCCCCTTGGTTAGGAACTGAGGGTATCTGGAAACTCCTGCCTCACCTTGGATAACCAGATCTCACTGAAAGGCCCAGGGGCTGGCTCCTCCTCCCCTACCCGAGCTCAGGGTGGGATAAAGACCTAATTGGTTAATTTTCATTTTTAGTAATCCTGCATCCCCAGGGTACACTGTCTGGCTATTCTTCCAGGGTAACTGACAATAATGCCTCGTTTTCCCCCGATATACTGACTCATCAGTCCCAGCTGAGACCCACTCTTGCTGTGGGTGGAGAGCAGATGAAGGGACCCAAATCGAACAGCTTAATATTGGGGTACTCTTGGGGAAAGTTCCCATGCAGCTTGGGGCCATTCTTCTGATCACCTGAGCTTGCCAAGGGAAGGGTCTCATCTCTGATACCTTTTTCTCCTCTTCCTCTAGCCCAATAGGACTGGGTGAACAGCCACATACCCACCAGCCAAGTAAGGCAGTGGCTTGATTCAAATGCCCCCTGAACCAGAGCCTGTGCTAGGTACTGTTAGCATAAGGAGAGGGAAAGTCAGAAGTACTGAGGAAAGAGCGGCCGCCTATACTTGCTGGCAAGAAGAAAGGTGAACAGAGCACAGGAGGTAAGCCCTGCCCACCTGGGGCCGCCTGGAGCTCCGGATGAAGTTCATCGATGGCATGGAGCATCTTACAGTCAGTCTGTACCTGTGCCTACTACATCCCCTGCCCCCTCAAGGGCTTCCCGGCCATCCTCCCTGCAGCATTCCTCCTCCAGGAGGAAGTTTCTCCTGCCTTGGATCTCAGGGCGAGAAGGCTTCCAGGGTCAGGAACAGGGATGCACTCCAGTGCTGGCAGAATAAAGTTCACCTTTCAGATGCTTCTTCCTAGCTAGCACCGGAAGCAAACCAAGGCTACGCCACCTTTAGGACTGGCCTAACCTCCCTGTTCCTGCCCTAGGGAAGCTCTGGTTCCCATTCTCTTTTTAAGCCAGTAGGGCCCACAGCCTGGAAGAGGGACGCTTGTTGACAGCTATCCAAGCGGTAATCCCTGAGTCTGGGATTTTAGGATATTTAGCCTGGGACAGGCATTTGTAACAAGCCACCACCAAGCTAAAGGTGCTGACTCAGGTCCACTTGGGACTCACGCCTTTCCTCTTCCCCGTCTTGCACAGGATAGTAAGTTGGCTGACCGTGTGGAGTAATAGGAAAGCTCTGAAAGGTTCTCCCCACCCCCAAAATACCTTCCTTACAAGCTCCACAATTTCTCATGCAATCTGCTTCCTTGGTTAAGGCCTTAGTTAAAAAGCAAATGTTGTCTGGGATGCATGAGCCATTAACTGTGTGTATCCCCCACTTAGAATGTCCTTCTCTACCTGGCTAACTCCCACTGATTCTCCAAGGTCCTTTGGATGTGGCCTATTCCAGGAAGCTTTTGATGAACCTGCCAGGCTAGTCTAGAGGCCCTCCTTTGATGGCCCCATAATACCCTGTGCATATCTTCATCACTTTATTAAACCCACTGATTCATGATAATCGGCGTGTGTTCTTCTTCCCCTCCAGTCTGACCTCCTGGAAGGTCAGAATTTTATTCTTCATTCTATACCCGACACATAGCACAGTAAGTGCTCAATTAATACTGATCTAGGGAATGTGTGAACTGTGAGAGTGAGGAGACCTCCTCTCTCTGCTCCTGACTCACTGTGAGAGCCTGGCCTCTTCACTTTCCCTCTTCAGTTCTGTTTACTCAACTGTAAAAGGATGAGATTTAGTTAGATGCTCTCAACAATCTGAAATAATTTAATGTTGTCATGGACATTAGCACCTTGGCATGAACTGGATTTTCAGATTGCGCCATCATCTACCAGGGGTCTACGGAGCAGGTGAGGACACAGGACAGGTACTTCTGGGTAGGGGAGTGGTAAGAGATTGAGATAGCTCACAAGACACGGGTGCTTCCCCACCTTGGGGTATCTGGACAGCTGAGTGCACTGCAGGGATGAGCCAGCCAGACGAGGACACTGGAAAAACCGTGAAGAGGAGGGTGGCCGATTTCATCTGGAAAACAGGCTGGCCAGGAGAATTCATCTGGTTGTTCATTACGTATTCATCCAATCCATAAACTCAACAGAATTTCAGAGCTGAAAGGTCTTTGGAGACCTTCCAGCTTGTCTCCAGAGGAGAAAGGGCTTGTCCAAGATCACACAGTCAGTGGGACAGCCAAGACAAGACCCTGGGCCTACTGATGCCAATTCCAATGCTGAAAAGTCCGGCAAATGTGCACAGCAGCAGGACATCATCTCACTTGAGACTCCCTTGGCTGGCTCTGGCTCCACCTCTCTCCATCCCACTCTCCTGCTCCAGGCACAAAAAGGACCATAACTTACCACTGCCTACATGTCACTCTCCAATTGCCATCTCCAACCCATCCTTCATTAAGGGAAGCCATATCTGTAAACCCTCATCCAAACCCCCAAAGAAGAACTACATGCTCCTTCCTCTGAGCTGCACACCTCACATTAATAGATGCAGACCTCTTCAATTCACATCCTGCTGGACCACATCCTCCTAGTCCTTGTATCTCCCACCATACAGCAGGCACTTAATGGATGTTTGCTGAATAAATGTAGTTGATGGTAGCATTTTCCATAGGTAAATTGCCTAATCATAGCTGGCTAATCATTTTATAATCCTATAACTTGGACCAAGGAACTTCAAGCTGTCAGCCACAGTTTCCACAATGCAAAAAATAAATCTTCAGTCAATGCCTCCTGAATCCCCTTGTGATTCTCTCTGTTGTTTCTCCTTCTGAATATATCTCCATCTTCCAACAACCATGTGCAGAGAACAGGTACAGGAAGGTTAGCAGCTTTGGAAAACACAGTTTTGGATCAATAGCATCTTTGTAAGAAACTGCTGTGCCCACGTACACCCAGGAGACACCTGTCACCGCCAGACCTGCCACCTCTCAGGGTTTGCATTTGGTAGGGTGGTACCTTGGCAGCTCACACTGACACACGAGGAGCTTTCACTCCATTACTCTTTTTCTAGTTGCACTAAAAACATATTTATTCACCAAAGTATACTATATTATGCAGAGTGGCTTTCCTAAAAGGCTCCATAAAGCTGAAATATGTGGATACTCTTAATAATTTTACAATAAACTACACTTTGGAATCAATTGCTCTGGCACTAGAAAGTTGTCTGGCTGATGGATTATAACTTCTGGCTGTGTGTGCGTGTGTGTGTGTGTGTGTGTGTGTAGAAGTGTGCATAGGGATGTGCGTGTATACATTCAAGTGTACCTGTTGCATTTTCCGTGAAGGACTGAAAGATGTGGAAAAGGCTCAAGCATCCTGGGAACTATAGTTCCAATTAGGTGAGAGGCCAATTGAAATGTTTCTGATAACAGCTGTAGAGTTTTGGAAAGCTAGAGGCAGTAAATCAGGAAACTGAGGTCTAAGGATGGAAATACTCAACAGGGAAGTGAGGAAAAAAAGAGGGAAGGGAAATGATATTTACTAACAACCCTCAGGATTAGAAACTTCCCAAGGTGTCCACAAAATAATGTTATGAGATAAGCATTATTATCTCCATTTTACAAGAGGGAAAACTGACAGGCCAACAGGTTAAGTAACTTGCCACATGTATGGCAGGGCCCAGATAGGAACTCAAGTTCTCTTTGAGCTGAGGCCCTGGCAGCTTCCATTAAACCATATCTCTATACTCAGTGTCAACACAGTAATCAGGCTCACCCAACCTCATATGCCAAGCCATTGGGACAGAAGACAAGACTAGATCACTTCATAATGGCCTTTATAACCTGAAGGAGAGGTTTGTTTTAAAGACCCTTGGCTTCTGGCTCCATGAGTCAGCTGCCAGGTGTTGGCCCGAAGACACCACATGATCAAGGCTGACCAGGGCATGGTGCGGCCAGTGAAGGAAACAGTCCCAGGTGACAGAGAGACCACTTGGCACAATCAGTCTGACTGTCCTTGCACTCTTCTGTCCTCCCCTGCCTCAATGATCATTCTTGGTGCCAACCCTGGGCCTCAGGTTTTGACATCACTCTCACTCAGCAGAACCCCTGAAATTGTGTCTCTTGGATCCTGAACTAAACCACCCTGCATGGGCCTGCACAACCTTAACTTCAAATCTGTCCAGCTCAGAATGGGAGGAAGGGTATTCCAGATGGAGTAGCTGTCATGTAGGCTACTCAAGTACCAGGGGGTCCTGGGGACTAGGGAACAGGGCCCAGCTCTCCTCGGCTGAAATGCAGATAGCTTCCTTCGTGCCTGAGGCTTAGTTGGGATGAACTGAATTCCTGTGGGATGTAAAGAGATGAGTTATCTCACTTAGCCAGCCCTTCTACTCCAAGAACTCCAGATACTACGGAATGCTCCATTCACTCATACAATATTTATTGAGTGCCTACCATGCAGGAGGCCACTGGATCTACGGTGATGAACAAGACTGATTTCATCTTGCTTTTCTGAAGCTCAAAGTCTGGTGGAAAGGTTAGCGTAGAAAAAGGGATTCCCACTCAAGATGAATGCTACAAACACCAGAACGCACGGTGCTGGGAGAGCGTGTGACAGCAGACGTAACCTTGTGGGGTGTCAGGGAGACTTGCTGGGGGAAGTGACATTTAAGGAAGACCCAGAAGATGAGTAGCATCAGCTCGCCAAAGCAAGGAGGGAAAGAGTGGGGCTGTGTGCGTTCTCACTTCCTCCTGGAATCAATTATTTTTTCCCTCTCCGTCTGACCTGGGTCCCCTTTCTGTAATAATTTTAGCAATTTCAAATTACTTATGGCTAATCTCTCTGATAAACCTTTGGGAAAATAAACACAGGCTCAGGTCTGCTGACAATAAAATGAACCCAGGGGAGGAAAATTGGCTGCACACGTCCTTTCTGCCCAAGCAAGACAGAGACTGGGGCGTGGAGGGGTTGTTTCTGCAGGACTCACTTGGACCTGACTATAGTTCGGGAATCTGAGGAGCTGTCGGGTGAACAGAAACTGCTTCCACAAGTCACACGAACTCCCCAACCTGATGGGGCATTCTCCCCTCTCCCCAGGGAACGTCCCCAACTCCAAGGCATTGTGAACTGAAGTGAAACAGGTCCAAGGCTGAAAAGGCCCTTAGAGATCACCTAAAACAACCTCACAATTTTTCAGATAAAAAACTGAAGCCCGGCAAGGTAAAATGGCTCACCCAGATACAGGCGGTAGAGTGAAGAGGTTAAGAGCTACCTGCCTGGATTCGTGATCTGATTTGATCACCTTGATCAAGATACCAACGCTTTATAAGTCTCAAGCAAGCGGTACAGTGAAGAGGTTAAGAGCTACCTGCCTGGATTCATGATCTGACTTGATCACCTTGGTCAAGATACCAACGCTTTATAAGTCTCAAGCAAGCCTCAACTTGCTCATCTCTAAAATAGGGATAAAACTGTGCCTCCTGCTTCAGTTGTTTTGAGGTTTAAATGGGAAAATAGCTGGGAAGCACTTATTAGCAGTTACTCACAGAAAGTATTCAATAAATATCAACCATTGATATCGCCATGCACCCAGCTAGTTAGCAGCAGGTCTGGAAGTTGAAGCCATAGCTGCTTCACTACTAGTCCAGGGTGTCGCCTTCTATAATAATGAGGCTTCCTGCTGGCGTACTCCTTCCCCCTGCCTTCTAACATGGCATACCCAACTCTCAGTCCCTTCTCTCTAAATTCCCCAAAAGAAAAACTTCGGGTGACCACTACCTCTGTGTTGACACCCCACAAATGGCAGCCTACCCTCCAGCACAGTGATGGTGCCAAGAGCAGGGAGCTCTGGCCCTGCCTGGGGAATGGCAATGAAATAGTGGCGATGGTGTCCAGCTAGTCACACCACCTGCAATGCCGTAGCAGCTCAGTGACCAGCAGAATGCACAACCTCCTGCTTTCAGCTTCCAATTATTTCCCACCTTTCATTGGCAGTCCCTGACTTTTGACCCTTACCCTTAAATCTCAGCACTTCTCTCTGCCGAGACAGCAGCTCCTACCTTTGGCACAAGGCCCACTTATGTTCTCTGACAATAGATTGGGGTGATTTTATCTTTTCTATTAGGCAGTGACTGCATATCTCTCTGGGTTCATTAGTAGCTGGATAATCCCTCTAGATTTATTAGCTCAAATTGAGCTTCCTCCTTCATCTTTTCTCTTGTGGCATCAACCACCCCTGCTGTCTCAACGGTAGACTGGTCGCCCAGAGGCCCTTACTTCTTTATGTCTTTTATCCAAACTTCCATCAATCTTGCACAACAAAGGTTTTCCCCAACCAAACCCAGAGGCCAAGTGGAAGACAGAGACTCCCTTGCAGAGTAAAGAGCAGAACAAGCACAGTGCATCTATAACTGTCCTATGCGTGCCCTCCTTGGATAAGAGAACACAGGGAGCTGACATCCTTATAACTAAGTGCTGATCTCCACTTTTAGGATCAGTTATCCTCTAAAAAGACAAGCCAGGGCTTGGGATGCTAATTTCTTTTTTAGCAATACATGATACAGATGTGTGATGATGATTGACAACTTAATAACGTGGCAGAGATTGTTTTGTGGTCATTAAACCCATTTCCTGTTCTCCCTGGGCACATGGCTAGACTACGTTTCCCAGCTTCCCTTACAAGTGAGTGTGGCCATGTGATGAATTCTAGCCAATGGAATTGGGAGCTGAAATAATATGTCACTTCCAGTCCTGACACATAAACCCTCCCATGTATGATCTTCCACGTTGTTTTCCTAACACTGGTCTCTAAGAGGACACATTTTTAAACCAGAAGAAGACTGGGCCCTTGAATAACCTTACGGAATGCTACTCACCAGGAACACCCTTTTGGAACTTCAATTGAGTAAGAAATTTACTTCCACTGTATGACACTATGATATTTGGGGGTTTATCTGTTATAGCAGCTAGTGTTACCTACCTGGTTCAGTGTTATCAGTAGCTAATTTTTAAATCTTACTAAGATTGTTAAAAGATGGATGTTATTATTATTCACATTTTACATATGAGGACAGACAACCCCCAAAGGCCTCAGTTTATAAGCTCCTGAACTGGGGATTTTTACCACTTCTGACTGATTTTAAGGATGCAATTTTTATACATCAGCTACTTTCTCTCATTATAAAGCTTCTTAATCACCAGGACTCTCAACTTCAGTCTTGTGGTCTTGCTTCTTCCAATTTGCACACTTCAAATAGAAATAAAAAACACATCTGACTACTTCACACTCATTGGGATGGTTATTATTTTAAAAATGAAAAATAATAAGCATTGTCAAGATTGCAGAAAAACCGGGACCTTTGTACATTGCTGACAGGAACGAAAAATGGTACAGTCATTCTGGAAAACGTTTGGAGGTTTCTCAATAAATAAACGAATAATGACCACATGACCCAGCAATTCCACTCCTAGGCATATACACAAAAGGACTGAAAGCAGGGACTTGAACAGACATTTGCACACCCATGTTCATGCCAGCATTATTCACAATAGCCAAAAGGTGGAGGCAACCCAAGTGTCCATCCATGAATGAATGGATACACAAAATCTGGTGTGTGTGTCTACAGACACATAGTCTATTATTCGACCTTAAAAAGGCAGGCAATTCTGATGTATGAATGAACCCTAAACAAAGTCAAACACAAAAGGACAAATATTATATGATTCCACTTATATGAAATACCTAGAGTAGTCATATCCATACAGAGAGAAATTAGAAGGTGGTTGCCAAGGGCTGGGTGGAAAAAGGAATGGGGAGTTTGTGTTTAATGGGTACAGAGTTTCATTTTGAAAAGGTAAAAAATGTTTCAGAGGCGGATGGTATTGATGGTTGCATAACAATGTGGATGTACTTAATACCACTGAAAAGTGTACTTAAATATGGTTAAGATGGCAAATGTTATGTCATATATATTTCACAATAATACAAAGCTTAAAAAAAGAAATGCAATTTCTGACACATGCTGCAACATGAACGAACCTGGAAAACATTATGCTGAGTGAAATAAACTAGACACAAAAGATCAACATTGTATAATTCCACTTCTGTGAGGCACCTAGCTAGAATAGGCAAATTCATTGAGAAGAAAAAAACATGGAGGTTACCAGAGGCCATGGGGAGGGGGAATGGGGAGCTATTGCTTAACGGGTACAGAGTTTCTGTTTGGCTTGATTAAGTTTTAGAAATATATAGTGGTGGCCAGGCGTGGTGGCTCACGCCTGTAATCCCAGCACTTTGGGAGGCCGAGGTGGGTGGATCACGAGGTCGGGAGATCGAGACCATCCTGGCTAACATGGTGAAATCCAGTCTCTACTAAAAATACAAAAAATTAGCCAGGTGTGGTAGCGGGCGTCTGTAGTCCCAGCCTCTTGGAAGGCTGAGGCAGGAGAATGGCGTGAACCTAGGAGGTGGAGCTTGCAGTGAGCCGAGATCATGCCACTGCACTCCAGCCTGGGCGACAGAGCAAGACTCCGTCTCAAAAAAAACAAAAAAAAAAATCGAAATATATAGTGGTGATGGTTGTACAACACTAAGAATATAATTAACGCCACTAAACTGCAAACAAAGGCAGGCAGATTGATTTCTGGATGAGGGCAGAAACTAGTTCTCTGTGTTGGCATGCTTTTGTGACTTGGCACAGTAATTTTATTTCTCTTAATTTGTTCCTTAATGGGTCCACTTCATTTTGGCCTGGACTCTTGACCCCTTGCCTCAGTCTACCTGCCAGGACTTACTTCCTCATCGTTGCTCTTCGTGTGCCTGACCTCTGGCCATGTGCTGGCAATTTACCTGTCAAGTTCTCATGATTTGGGCCTCATAAGCTAACCCTCTGCCCCAGGGCTCCCACCTTAACCAGGTACCATTGCCATCTGTTGATCAGAGATTTGCTCCGAGGGGAATGATTCCTGACCCACTAGAACCAGAAGCAGTGGCACGATGCTGTTTCACTTATCAAGTCTCTAACATCAGTGCCGACCACCCACATCTCACTTTGAAATAGATAATATAAATAAAAGGCTCAGATGTCAGCTCACTGTTTCCTATGACTGTGTGCCTTCACCGCTATACTTCCTGTCACTGACTTCCTCCTCTGTTCTGGAGAGGGGCTGTCCCTGTCTGCTGCTCCCTCCCCTCCTGCAGAAGTGTCTCTCTCATTGCCTGACACCTCACTGTCACCCTGTCACTGAGCCCAGCTTCCCCTGTACCAGAGACCTGGCCCTTCCCTGGACTTGCCCAGCTTCTTCCAGCTCTGCCTGTGATCGCCGTGTGACCTCTAGCAGCCTCCGCTCTCTCTGGCTCAGTTCCTCTTATTGCATCAGTCACCTCTGTCACCCAAGGTTCAGGGTTAGCACACTCACTCTTCTGCTGGCTAGACCCTGACAGAGAGAGAAATTGTGTTTCTATAGGGTCAAATGAACTGATGGTTTAGAAGTTCGATTCATGATGGATAATTTTGTCCCAATTCTTGTGATGGTTAATCAACTGACAGAATCCACAGCAGTCAACCTAATTCATTTATGATAGATGCCCTAAATCCACCACTTTTCTTTATGCCTGGATGGGAGTGAGGTATGGGCATTTGATCAATTACTCAGTAATTACGGACACAAATAAACTCTACAATGGTCGGTTCAGTCACACACAAAAACCGTACTACCTAGTCCTATTTCTTATCTGGAAATAAATAAAATGGCATTTTAGGAGTCACTTTCACAGGCCATGCATGGCTGGGGAGCAAAATAAGCATCTTCCATTCCTTTGAGCCCATGGGAGGCATAAGCTGGACTTCTTAAAATAACACCTTCTCCTAAATAAACTTGTACTGTGAGTCTGTTGCTGTGTGTACATTATCTCCCAAAGCATGTGCTATTAGTGTCCACTTACAGAAGAGGTTTCTGGGGCTCAGAAAGGTTAAGCAACCTGCACAGGATCACACAGCCAGTAGCAAGTCAAACAAAAGTTTTGAGTCATGAGTACCTAATGCCAAAGTCCGTACCCTTCCCGTTTACCAAGCTTGTTCTCTAAAAGCTGATCTGAGGACCTACTGCATCACTGTAGCAGAATTCAGAGTGATGAGACATGGTGGAGATCTCCAAGGGATTCAGAGAAAGAAGAAATAAGAATGAAAACCCACTTGGCATCTGTATTGGGGAGAAGGGACTGGAAAATGCAGAAAACAACTCATTATCCTCTGGATGAAGCCTCTCCCTCTATGGCCCAAAACACCAACTGGGCCAGATGCGGTGGCTCACACCTGTAATCCCAGCCCTTTTGGAGGCCAAGGCAGGCAGATCGCCTGAGGTCAGGAGTTCGAGACTAGCCTAGCCAATGTTGTGAAACCCCGTCTCTACTAAAAATACAAAAATTAGCCGGGCGTGGTGGTGTGTGCCTGTAATCCCAGCTACTTGGGAGGTTGAGGCAGGAGAATGGCTTGAACCCAGGAGGCAGAGGTTGGAGTGAATCAAGATGGCACCACTGCACTTCAGCCTGGGTGACACAGCGAGATTCTGTCTCAAAAAAGCAAAAACCAAAACAAAACACAACAAACAACAAACAAACAAAAAAACACCAACTGCAGCTGGGCAGAAAGAGTTGTCCTAAAAACAGTTTCTTTACTCCTATTAGAGGTTTGTCCCTTTTAGAAAGCCAAAGCACTCATGAGAAGCTTCTAGAATATTCTCTCACTGGCAGACTTTTGCAATGGCTCTGCTGTCGTTTTCTTAACTATTATTCAGTCAGCATCACTCAGTTACTTTTCATCATGATTTCCCCTTGCAAACTTACAAACTGTTAATTCCATGAGTCCTGTTGATTCCTAAAGCTCATCTCATCCATGGCCACCCAAAAAGGAGAAAAGTTCTTTGAAAACTGAAAGCATCATAGAGATATGTATTTTTCTAAATATAATGCCTTAGAAACATACAGTACTTTGATATTTACAATAAATTTTTACTTACAGAATTCCATATAAAGGTTTTATATTCCCAGTTTTAAAATGAGAAAACAGGGGTTCAGAGTCACTGCAACTCAACCAAAGGCTCACAGCGAGCATAAGGCAGAGCCAGGACTTGACTCGGGCCTCCTGACTTCAAGGGCCAGTGCTTTTTCCATTAGATAACATCGTCACCATTGTTCTTATGATTTCTATGAATGGGAAATAGTGGTACACTGTGGAGGATGCTGTCTTAAAAACCTCTAAGCCAAGCAACTCCACCTTATTCTGGTTACCGTCCTGGGAACTCATGTTCTAAATGAATGGCTTCCTTCCATCTGCTAAATCACCCCAGTGACACCTCGCTGCCCAGTTCCTTCCTCCTCTACTGATGTTGCCGGCCTAATTTAGGGAGCCTGTCTGGAAGGCTGGCACTGGCCTGCTTTTTCCCTCTCCTCCCTCTATTTCCCAGGCTCCCGAAATGGAACACAACTGTACTTTCATCTCTCTTTGCTCCTCTGCCAACTTGCCCAGGCTCCCCCAGATGCCTCCTTACTTTAAGCAAATGTTTTTGCATTGTTCTGGGAGAAGTCTAATCCTTTTTTCCCTTTTTCCATATTAATGCTCTAATTTATAGCAGCAGTGTTAAGAAAAAAAAAAAGAAACAAAGAAGTTCATCTGTTTTATGTTTTGAGGGGCATGAGGGGGGCTTCTGGGGTGCTGGTAATGCTCTATTTCTGGAGCTGTGTGCTGCTTACACAGGTGTGCTTACTTGGAGAAAGTTTTCTTAAGCTGTGCCTATATAATATGTGTGGTTTTCATCTACATGCACGCTAGACTTCAATGAAGATGCCAACAATGGGGCAGGTATTTTGACAGTGGTGGTGAACTAGGCATTTCTACTCAAGTTCAAGCAAAGGCTGAATGACTTCCTGGCAAGCCTGTTGTGGGAGTACCTATACGAGAAGAAAGGTCACACTGAATTCCTCTAAGGTCTGTTTCAACTCTGAGAACAAACGCCTGTCGGATGCTACAAGGTCAACATTCCCACAGCAGCCCCCGGAAAGGACTGTTCGTAGACACCGACAGCTGGAAAAGAACAAGGATCTCAGAGTCCAAGCCTGTCTCTCTGGGCTGACATCTCCTAAACCTCACAGGACATTTTAGGACACCTGATCCCTAAGTCCACGTAGAGACTGGACTACAGGCCAGACTCATTCCTCCTGGACCTATTGAGGCGGCTCCTCCATCATACTACGGCCCAGAATTTGCTTTATGTAGCTAGTGGCATTTGAATGGCAGCATTAGATTCCCCAAATCCTCATTCTCCTGTGGCTCACAATTGTTGGGATGAGGATTTCCAGGATGCCCTGACTCTCTGGTTGGCTTCTGCTACTCTGCTTCTATCTCCCGTACTCCTCATCTCCTGGGCTTCGTCCCTCATAATCCACCAATCCTGACCACTGACAACACTCTCTTCCAAGGAGGTGAGCTGTGAGAGCCCCTTACCAGATTAGTGAAGATGTATGTGTAATAGGCTGACACCATCCCAAGTTCGGCTGCCTGCAAGGCAAAGAGAAGGAGATTAGAGAAGAAAACAAAAACTCACTTGAAGCAAATGAGCAGTAAGGGTTCCAAGTGTCTGCCATTTGTCTGGCCCACTGCCCTCTGGCACCAGGCAAAACAGAACATCTTGATTGGTTCTTATGTTGCCCTTGATCTTGGAGGATGGAGCAGAGAAATTCTGGTCTCAAGAGCGGGGTCTCTCCACCTCTCCACCTCCACTATACAGTGGCACGCATAGTAGCTGATGTTCTTATACACAACATACTCCCATGGTTATAGCCAGATCTTGCTGAAACCAAAAAGGCTTTTAGGGAAATGAAGCAAATAATAAAACAGACTACAATAATGATCTCCACAGCTATTAACAATAACAATGGCTAACATTAACCCACTGTTTAGTATGTGTCAGGCACTCTCAAGCATTCTACATGGGATAACTCTATGAGGTTGGCACTATTATTCCTCCCCAACCCCATTTTACAGCTGAGGAAACTGAAACAATGAAAAGCTAAGTGACTTGTACAAGATCACATGTCTCATTACTGGAAAAGATAAAAGCAAATCCAGGCAGCCTAATTGCAGTGCTTATATCCAAACTGTACTCCCCCTTCAGGACTGTTACATTGATGGAACCACAAACACATCTCTCTTCGGGCATAGATAAGAGAGTCCGTAGGTTGTAGCAATGAAAACGAACTCCACTCCGTCAGAGTGCAGGGCAGACTCATAAGGGTATTCTTGAACCTGCGGTAACGTCAGAAACAAGTGACTCATTTGCAAACCTGGGTCCTTTATTCGTAGTAAGGAGTCAGTTGCCTGTGACATGCCTCACCCTTGATCACAGCGCATCAGTGTGACATCACTCCACAGCTGAGAATTGCTACATCAGAAGAGTCTCCCTTTTGTCTGATCTTTGTACCCGTCATAAATACCCCTAGCCAACCTTCCCTGTCAGTGTGCCTGGCTTTGAGTGTGACAGGTGCTATAGAAACTGACATGTAGCCGGGCGCGGTGGCTCAAGCCTGTAATCCCAGCACTTTGGGAGGCCGAGACGGGCGGATCACGAGGTCAGGAGATCGAGACCATCCTGGCGAACACGGTGAAACCCCGTCTCTACTAAAAAATACAAAAAACTAGCCGGGCGAGGCGGCGGGCGCCTGTAGTCCCAGCTACTCGGGAGGCTGAGGCAGGAGAATGGCGTAAACCCGGGAGGCGGAGCTTGCAGTGAGCTGAGATCCGGCCACTGCACTCCAGCCCGGGCGACAGAGCCAGACTCCGTCTCAAAAAAAAAAAAAAAAAAAAAAAAAAAAAAAAAAAAAAAAAAAGAAACTGACATGTAGATCAGGTAAATAATGAGCTCCGCTCTCTCCAGGGCCCTCATCCCTCCTGACAGTTGGCTAGATTTTCCTAATGTATCCTGCAGCCCTGGGCCACTGGGAGACCGTTTTGTCATGACTATTGAGGTGGATGGAAGAGAAACCAGACCAAGGATGATTACATTTTCCTCTTACATAGTGTTTGTCTCCCAAGGAACTCAAATAATTTTGTGAGCATTCTTTTTTTTTTTCCTTTGAGTCAGAGTCTCCCTCTGTCACCCAGGCTGGAGTGCACTGGCGCGATCATGGCTCACTGCAACCTCCGCCTCCCAGATTCAAGTGATTCTCCTGCCTCAGGCTGCCAGGTAAGCTGAAATTACAGGCACCCACCACCACACCTGGCTAATTTTTGTATTTTTAGTAGAGACGAGATTTCGCCATATTGGCCAGGCTGGTCTTGAACTCCTGACCTCAAGTGATCTGCCCGCCTTGGCCTCCCAAAGTGCTGGGATTACAGGCGTGAGCCACTGTGCCCGGTCATTCTTACAGGAACCCTCGCAGGCTCCCTGAGGAACAGGTTGCGGGTAATTCTATCATGGTTGTTCCAATGGGAAGCTGGAGGGCAAAGGCTCAGGGGCTGCGGCAGGAGTCTCGGGGCACAATGGAGCTCAAGGCCTCTTTGGTGAGGCTCTTTCTTCCTCCAGGCCAAGCTATATTTCCTCCTCCACTTTCAAGAGGATGGTGTGGCAAGATGACCAACCCATCCTATGCCCCACTGCACACACACAATCGCACAATCCAAGTAAGAGTGCTGCTTCATCTCACCCCTGCCTAGACGGATGCGACCCACTGAGCGAGCCCGCTGCTTACAGCGACGGGCTGGGGGCAGAGGGACCAGGAGGGGCCACAGTCAGGAGCTAAAACCCATTTTGTGAAATCTGCTGTCCTAGAGATAAAAGACAAGAGATCCTTGGTTTTTAAGGCCTGATTTCTGGGTAAACATGGCGTTTGTTGCTGGAACAGCCGCTCAATAAAATCAGGGATTACTCTGCAAATCCTCCTGAAATCAAGAGACGGCAGAGTGCTGCCAAGCTCCAGAGGCTGGGCTCCCACGTGCACACCGAGTCTCCCAGAGTCCCCATCTGCTCTCTGCCCACTCTGCTTCCCACCCTTGCTGAGGCCCTGCGAGGCCCTGTTGTGCCCTCCTGGAGGGGGGAGTACGGAACCCCAGGGAAGCATGAGGACAGAGGCCAGGCCTGATGGAACACCTGCCTGCCTGGGAAGGCAAATGGGAAAAGGGAACAGGCTTTCCTGAAGCCTGGCTGCTCATTCATCAGTGTGGCTCCCAGGTCACAGGAGTTGGGGCTGACAGGTGGGCTCAGGAAAGACAGCCCTGAGGCATCGAGCAGAACCATTTGCTAATAATGATCACTACACTACAGGCAGAGCTTCCTTCAAAAGCATGGCCACACACACACACACGCACACACACACAAATCTACAAAGCGTTTTTAATTAACATACCCAGTATTGGCAAGGGTGCTATAAGACACCTATACGCTGCTGGAGAAAGTGTAAACTGTTACAGCCTTTCTAAAACGCAATCTGGCAAATCATATCAGAATCCTTAAAAGCATGCATACCTTTAACTCAGTAATTCCACTTCTAGAAATATATGCTGGGGAAATATTCATGAATGTGTATAAAGATTTATGTACAAAGATGTGCATCTCAGCATTATTTATTGTAGCAAAAGATTTGAAACAACCTGTATCTCCAACAATAAAGTGATGGTTAAATAAATTATGGGACATCTGTATGATAGGAAATGAGGCAGCCATTAAAATATTTCTAGAAAAATGTTTAATGACATGGGGAAAATGCATGGCATCGAATTAAGTGGGGACAAAAAGCGCTTACAGAAAAGTTTGTGCAGTATGACAATAATTTGGGGGGAAAATGTGTCTGTAAAGCAGAAAAAAACAGACATCAAAATTTAACTGTGGTTAAACAGCTCTGGGTGATAGGATCGTTAATGATTTTTAGTTTCTTCTATGTGCTGTCTTTTCCATACATTAAAAAATTTCAACAATGAACTAGTAATATTGTTCGAATTTAAAAAATCATAGTGCAACATCAGACGCTGGGAGCCACGGAGGGCAAGAGACTGGCCCCCAGAGGCTTCTACCAGGGCTGTTCAGGCAGGCTCCAGCTACCGCAGGGGGACCTGTGCATTCTGAGCTACCCTCCACAAGGGACATGTGTCTGCTAAGCTGAAGCTCTCACTCCCTGCTCCCAACCTTCCCTAAAGAGGGCCCCTCTCCTCCCGTGAAACTTGGAGGAGCTTTTCCACCCTTAATGACTTCATTGATCATAGCTCTAGGCATAAGGAAGACAGAGAAAAAGAAGAAAAGAGAAAAATGCTCTGTTTCTGTGTATGCGTGTGTGTGTGTGTGTGTGTGTGTGAAAGAGAGAAAGAGATACCGTGTGTGTGTGTGTCAGTGTGTGTGTCAGAGAGAGAGAAAGAGAGATAATGTGAGTTGGGTATACACACACAGACAGACGTGGCTTTGGAGCTCTGGAAGATTACTATAGCAACGGGCTGAAGGGACAGCCCTCGGTACTGAGAGAACTCATTCAAATCTCTTATTAACTCTGAGTCAAAAACGAGCTGGGGAGGGGCAGCGGGGAGGGAGGGGGGAAGGAGAGGAGACAATCATCTGAGTGTCTGCGGGCTCCTCACAGCTTGGCAGAGGTTAACGAGGAGCCTCGCTGCCCTAGTGGAAGATGGCAGGTTGTGTTTAAATGTGCAATTAAAATGGCATTAGAAGAAGCCAGTGCGCCTAGAGAGGTTGGGGGAGCCGCCAAGGGGCCTGGAAACGGGGCCCGCTCTCCGAGGTTCATGCCCAGCCCAGCCACCAGCCCAGGAACTGGCGTCAGGTGACTCTGATGCTGCCCAGCTATTTCCAGCTGTTTGTCCTGTGTGGGGCCCCTAGGCTCCTGATTTCTCTCTCTCTTGGATGAGCCTCACTCACACAGTTCTGGTTTCCAGTGTGCATGTTCTGACTCAGGCGCCAGCACTGCCCCTCCGACTCCAGGAGCATAGGAGACACTACCTGATTTGCAGATAAGAGAGGGCTGTGCAAGCTCGGCCCTGCTCCACTCAGGGCTGGGCCTTGGATGCATCTGTTCATCTCCCAGAGTCTCAGTTTCTTCATCTGTGGGGGAAGACATTATACCTACCTCACGTCATTGCTAAGAGCTCTAGGCCAGGAGACTGACTGCACAGAAGCTCTGTGTAAACTGTTTTGGACCGTGTCAGATTAAAGACAGAGCTGGCATTCACCAGGACACACTGGTGTGACGGTCCTATTGTGAAACTACGGAAACATTTCTACACCATTTGGCAAACAGCCTCTGCCCAAGCCCCTTGGGTGCCCCACCCTAGCCCCTCCTAGGAACCCACAGACCTCTCCGCAGAGCCCTTCGCAGAGTCTAAGTTTGGCAGCATCTAGGTGTCTCCGCTGCCTACTGCCCTGCTGCCCCAGTGCTGGAAAGGACATCCCCCTCACCCTGCTTTCTTCAGTTTTCGGGAACCGCCCATTGAAAACGGAAGCACAGGGAGAGGTTTGTCAGAGTTCAGGTCCGGCCCGGGGCTCCGTCAGCCTCAGCTCAGGAGGACCCTCAAGGCAAGGAGTGTGGAGGGTGGGAGCTCAGCAGGGGAGGGGAGAGAGGGAGGCTCCCACCTTCAGGAGGATGGTGTGGGACATGGAGGCGTTGGCGTGGATGATGATGGTGGCCGTCTTGTCGTCCCGGATCTCCTTGAGGAGCGGGGTGGGGTCCCGGGTGTCATCCAGCATGCGGACGGACAGCGTGTCCTTGGAGATAAGGAATTGCCGGAGCAGCTTCTCTAGGTTTAAAAGGCCTGGAGGGGAGAGAGGATGAAGCCCCTGAGGGTCCACAGAGCTGCCTCTAGAGACACCTGGGCAGAAATGGAAAGGCACGGAGATGTGTGCTGGGAGTGGGGTTGGGGGGTCTGGCCCCATTGCCAGCATTAAGGAGCCAGATCATAACCTGAGCAGGTTTCTCAGCCTCTTTGGGCTTCAATGATCACATCTAAATAAAAGAACACTTCAGAGCCCATCACCTCCCCCGACTCCCTAGAGAATGTTCTTTCAAGGTAGAGACAGAAGCTCCCTTGGAATAAGAGAATCCCCCCTCCTCCTCACCACCCTCAAAAGCTGGACAGGATGCACAGAGACCAAGACCTGGGTTCAGAGACCACCAGGCCTGAGTCTGCTTCTCTAATCCATGGACTTCTCCATGTGGCCAGTTGTCTTGGCCTCAGTTTCCTCATCTGAGAAGTTAGAATTATCACAGCAGTCAGCACTCAGTTAGTTCCAAGGCAAGGATTACAGGAGGCCATGTGTGAAGGCCTCAAGCCTGAGCCTCGGACACAGTAAACCCTCATAAATGTTACACTGGGCTCTGTAAGAGCCTTTGTTTTCATTTTGGAGGTGGAGGAGCAATTCCCTAAGATCCCAAGGCCCAGAAAATATATCTAGCAAAACGCTTTGAACTCCTCAGAGCCTCGTGGCTGCATTAAGACAAAATATGATGATGATCATAAGAGAACAGGCTTTGAACTGCACTCCAGCAGGCAAGAATCTGGGCCCAGAACAAAACAGAAAAAAGGGACTGTGCACCAAGGACCTACCCCTGCCCTCCCTCACTCCCTCCTCTCCTACCCACCAGCTATTTGATGCCTAGGGCCCTGGGTGGGAGGAGGGGTTCCGGAATGACGTCACTGAGACAAGAGGGTCTTAATTCTGCCTTGTCTTTGGAAAGGCATGCCAGCCAGGAGAGGGTATGTGTGTATGGGGTGGGGGTGGGAAATGTGGGGGATGGGGTGATGTGGGGGTGCAGGAGGCAGAGTGTGGTCTCAATTCCCATTGAAAAAGACATCATGTAGGCGTTTGCTCCCAAAAGCAATGAGAAGGGCAACATTTATCAAATGCTTATTGTGCTCCAGTTAATGTGCTAAACACTTTCCATGGCTTATCTCATGTAAGTCCTCACAACAATCCCATAAAGTAGTATAATCCCCAGCACAGAGGAGAGTCGGAGGTAGAGGGAGGACAAGCAACTGGCCTCACACACTGGGATGGCGAGGGAAGGGTTGGCTTTCTAACCAGTCCGAGGTCCCGTGCTGCTGGTTTCTGTCCTGGCTGATGGGATATTTAACCCGGGGATGGCTTGACTACAACCCTGGAAGACTGTTTCCTGCACAGGTTCCTCTCCGCCCAGGCCAAAAGGAGGAAGAGCCTCCCATCCACCTCCTCGCGTTGCAGATTGGTGACATGACTTGCTCAGCACACAGAGACACGGGGACACAGCTGGGACCAGAATTCTGATCTCCATTTTTTGATTTCCATCCAACCCTCTTCCCATGACACCAGGTTGCCTCTGAGGACAAACTCAGCTGGAGGCAGCAGGCACAGTGCCCAGGAAGGCCCAGAGACACGCGTCTCAGGACTTAGGGGAGGGAAGCTGATGTGAATGTGTGTCTGTGCTTTTTCTTTTTTCACAGGAAGGAGAGGATAGTGGAGTTGGAGCCCAAGGGCCTGGCCTGATAGAGACAGGAGCTCTGGGAAGGTGCTGCCAACCCGTCTTCGTGTCACCTGTTTTGAGAAGGCTTTCTAGGGAGCTGGAGGTTGTGGCAGGTCGGGGAGAAGCCCTGGGAAGGCCTGTTATTTATAAAGATGCTTCAGAAACAGCCCAGCTGTGCAAACCACAAAACTGGCCTTTCCTCTCTTCCCTGACAGGGTTTCAAGGGAGACCTGTAAAGACTCTCTGCCGCCGCCGTCTGTGCCCCTCACAGCCCCTCACCACCGGCCCCCACAACAGTGGCACTGACGTTGCAGGTTACTCCCTGCCAATCCTGATCCTGAAGCTCTAGATTCAAGCTCAGCGTCAGCCCTCCTTAGCTACATGACCTTGAGAAGTTGTCTAACCTCTTCAAGGCTCCGTTCTTCATCTGTAGAATGGGCAAAGGAGGATGAGAACTCATTGTGATCATATGAGAAACCGCCGGGAAATGGGATGTATGGTCTCCATGTTACTCTTGTATTTACCCATCCCCAGAAGTGCTCCAAGGGCAGGCACGGTGAGGCAGCTGAAGAGTCAGGCAAGGACACGTCTGTTCAACCAACAACAGGACACCAGGCAGAGAAGACGGGTCAGATACAATCCCTGCCCTCAGGAGTTTAGGGTGGCGGCACTCGCAGCTAAGTAGACGATGAAGTTCAAATCACATCCCCGTTTTGTTTGGCAGCCTGAATTTAATTTTTTTTTTTTTAGGGGGCAACCTCATTTTGTCCTATATGTAAAATGGAGAGAGTATTTACCGCCTCTTCCTCAGAGACGATGTGAAAAGCTACCTCCTGCCTGGACAAAGGTCGGGGTGCCTGATCCAAAAGACACTCCAACAAGGAGGTGCAGGGAGGCCATGGAGCTGGGGCACCCGGAGTCTCAGCTGTCTCCTGGGCAGGCTGTGGGTGACGGTGCCCCACAGTTGGAGAGGTGAACAAGTAAGGGGTGGCAGATGCAACCCCCCACCCAGATCCTAGAATGGAGCAGGAAGAATCTTTAGAGCCTGACTGGGAAAGAGGCCAAATCCCCTGGGATTCTTCAGACAGGCAATGAAATTCAGTGGGACGAGACAGGGAAGGCTGGGGAATGACAGCAGGATTATGCACAGCATGGTGATGCCTGGCAGAGGCCGCCGGGAATGCTTTATTCCTTTGCAAATGGCAGGTGCACAAAACTCCCAGGGAAAGAGAGCCCCCAGATGTCAGATAAACTGGGGACCTGTTCCAATCAATTCCCAGCCTGCTACCCCTTGGAGAGTTCTGCTGTCCTTTAAACAAAGAATAGCATCATTCCCCATTCCATATAACATGCTCTGTGTGCTGAGACGCAGGGCGGGGAGAGGAGAGAGGCGGCGGCAGCGAGTCCTCTGGGAGGTCCGCATCCCGCCCAAAATTGCCGATTAGTCAGTTGCTCCGTTTCCCAACCTGGACACACCTGGCTCAGCACAAAGAACCCAGTCTGGGGACATGAGTGCCAACTCCAGCACTGCCAGGCAGGTTACTATGGCAATGGCCCTACCCCTCTGTGCCTCAGTTTCCTCTTCTGTGGAATAAGGGGAGTGACTACATTACAGGGTCATCAAGAGGATGGCAACTACAAGGGGCTTAACAAATCTTGTTTCCCACTCACCCCACAACTGCCCTTTATCCCATCTCCTTCCCGAAACCTTCTCTCCATTCTCCAGCCTCCACCCCCTTCTCACTTCTCTCACCTCTTACAGGATTATCCAACCCACCAAAGATAGACTTGGTTTTAAACCATAGAAAGTATTTGAGAGCACGTATAAGCGTATGTATGTATATGTGCATATATGTGTGTGTATATATTTGTAATATACAGTCTATGTATAAATGATTTCAGTGTTCGGTAGGGAACCCATTTCAGACTTTCCGGCACATCCCCAGGGCAGGCAGGGTGCATGGTGCTTGCTGGATTGGACTGATGTAGAGACTGTGGGGGAAGAAAGTAACTACATCCTAATGGGTCAGGGGAGCAGCAGTGCCAGGCAGGAACCGTTGCCATGCCACTTGAGGAGCAGCTGACTTGGGTGCCCGGCCGGAGGGAGAGTGGGATGGGCTGTCATGAGGCAGGCTAGCTCTTGGCAGCCTCAAGGACTAAACCCGGGAGTCATGAGGGAGTGGAAGTCACAGGGAGACAGACTCCAGCTCAACATAAGGAATAACCCTTCCTTTATGATGCAGTGGGCTGCCCATGAGGTAGTGAGTTCCCCATCACTGGAGGCAGTCAAGGAAAGACTGAAGCCCCTCTTGAGGATCACTGTAGAGGGAATTAAACCAGTGGATGAAAATTTGAACTAGAAAAACACTGACGTCTTTCCAGCCCAGAGATGCTCTAATTTTATGAATCAGAAGAGGATACTTTTTAATTCTAGGCAGTGGAAGAAATTTACATTAGGAAAAGTGTGGCTTAGTTACATTGAGAATATTGAGTTTTCAGGGCAGATTGGCATTTTCGAATTGTCATTCTCCTCACCTTTATCTGTATAATGGAACTAAGGGATTCACCAAAGGCAGCTGCCATCACAGGGGTTAAAAGCTGCTCTCTTCCCCACACCCCATCCACTTCCACCCCCACTCTCCTCTCCTTCGGGACCATGGCCCAGCATCAGGCCTGCCTGCCTGCCAAGTCTAAGGCGGAGAGGGGCCTAGGGAACCTATTAGCCTTGCTCAGGATGCAGCGGGATGGATCGATGAGAGACTCGGCAGGCAGGCTGTTCTGGGAGGAAGAAGGGAGGCTGGCTTCTGGAACTGGAAGGCAGGGGCCAAGACGGGTGGGAGGAGGATGTCAAGGCAGGGAAAGGCACAGCCAGGGGTGGACACAGCTGCAGGACAAGGACACGAAGACCTAAGTGATGGGTTCGCAGGGGACACAGAGGACCCTTGTATCAAAAAATATTATAAAAATAAACACCTCTTTCACCAGCTTCCTTCCCTCTCTACTGGCTGGAGTAGCACCTTGGTCTGGGACCAGCACTTTTTAACCCTGTGGGAAGCAGCTCATGTAATATTGACCTTGGCAGATTGTGGTGAGGATTTAATGAGATAGTATGAATTCAATATGGCACATAGTGTCCTAAACCTAAACCTTCCCCTTCCCCCTGCCAGGTGCCCATGCCTCAGGGTGTGTGGCTGTTGGACCTCTTCCATGGTGTGAACCCTCACCAGAGGGACAAGATGAGGGTCCAAGGTGTCCCCAGGTGGGGAAGGGGCACAGAACAAGTTCAAGTTCTGGAATGATGTATTTTACCTGCATCCCAAATTTGTCCCATCCCACACCTAAGCTCTGCTCCAGGAACAGGCAGGGGAGACCAGCAGGGCAAGAGGAGGAGAGGGAGAGAGGAGTCGGCTGAGGCTTCTTGCTCACAGGCGGACTGTAGGTGGCTGTTTGGCCATCGAGGCTGTCTCTTCTATGATGGCAAGAACGGGTGTGGGAAGACCCCGGCCTTCATGTTCCCATCAGCCTCCTGATTTCACGATGTGTTTCCAGCTTGGGCCTCAGCCACTAGGACCTGGTAGACATCCCTGCTCTGAGAATAACCTTCAGCGTTTCCTAAATTCCTTCACATACACAACTGATTTCATCCTCACGACTGCCCCGGGAGGTGGGTATTATTATCCCACCTCCGAGTCAAGATAGAATTGCTGGCGCGGGAGAGATTCAGTGACTGAGATCATAGAGTCAGAGGTCCCGGGACAGGCCAGGATCCAAACTCAGGTTATCTGATTCCATATTCTGGTCTCTGATACATGGGATGGTCTCGGTCCTCCCGTACTATAGGAAAGATGGTCCCTCACTTTTCTCTCTTCTTTAGGAAAGCTGGGAGAGAAGGTAGCAGGAATCATGTGACCTTGAAAATAGAGATAATCTCTCTTTTGTTCTGCATTTAATGAGAATGTTAATAGGGCCCATCTTATACGGTTATCGTGAGTTATACGGTTTAAATAAGAGAATCTAAAATTTAAATGAGATAATATAAAAACCCTTAGCATGGTGTTGGGCACGTAGTAACTGCTCTGTAACGGGAGGACTGTGACCCTCCTGGTATCAGCTCAGAGCTGCATGGTTAACTTTGAATCATTACGAGCAAAAGGCCTCCCACAGGGCCTCCTGGGGACGGCACAGGGAAGGCCCACAACCGTCCTGGTTACTCTTCCAGGGCCTTGGGTCTCACTACTTACTCCCCATCCTCCACCCCCACGATCACAACCAGAGTTGCAGAATAAAATAACAGTAATTAAATGTGGTATCGTGTTCTGGGCCCAGTTACTTTCCCATCCAATTACCTCAACAGACATTATTATCGCCTTGTTACACGGGAGGAAACTAAGGCTCAGAGAGGCAGATTGACCTGCTCCGTGTCACACAGCTCCCAAGTGGTGGTGCAGCTTGGCTGACTCCGGTATCCTGCCGTTCTCTTTGGCAGCACATCCTCCCCAAGGGCAGGGACTGCCTCGAGATCCAAGTCTGCTCCACTCCAGCAGCCTGGGCCACGTTTGGTGAACACAGGCTGGTATGAGGACAGAGCCCGGCCTCAGCTGACTTTGCTCCCGGGTCTGGCCATGCCTCATTGGAAAGAGATCAGAGGAAGGGAGGAAAGGAAAACTCGTGTGTGCCGAGCATTTCCTCGGTGTAGACGCAGGGTTACTCACTCTCCAGGTGTCATCCTATTTAATCCCCTCAGCCATCCCAGGAGGGAGGTCTCACTGCCCCCATTTTACAGATGAGATGACAGAGGTAGAGGGTAAAGTCACTTTCCCAAGATCTCACAGGTAGAAAATAAGTAGCAGAAGATGTGGGGACATAGGCCATGTAACCACAAAAAAGGACGTTAAAATATTCAGAAAGAGGCCAGGTGCTCACTCCTGGCCTCTGGGATTGTGGCCCTGGGATTGTGGCTCACTCCTACAATCCCAGCACTTTGGGAGGCTGAGATGGGCAGATCACCTGAGGTAAGGAGTTCAAGACCAGCCTGGCTAACATGGTGAAACCCCGTCTCTACTAAAAATAGAAAAAGTTAGCTGAGCGTGGTGGCTCACATCTGTAATCCCAGCTACTCGGGAGGCTGAGGCAGGAGAATCGCTTGAACCCAGGAGGCAGAGATTGCAGTGAGCAGAGATTGCACCACTGTACTTCAGCCTGGGCAACAGAGCGAGCCTGTCTCAAAACAAACAAACAAACAAACAAACAAAAACACTCAGAAACACAAAAGCAAGCATTTAAAAAATAATAATAATAAAATAAGGCCAGGCGCGGTGGGTCACACCTGTAATCCCAGCACTTTGGGAGGCCAAGGCGGGCAAATCATGAGGTCAGGAGTTCGAGACCAGCCTGGCCAACATGGTGAAACCTATCTCCACAAAAACATACAAAAATTAGCGGGGTGTGGTGGTGCATGCCTATAATCCAAGCTACTTGGGAGACTGAGGCAGGAGAATCACTTGAACCCGAGAGATGAAGGTTGCAGTGAGTGAGATTGTGCCATTGCACTCTAGCCTGGCTGACAGAGTGAGACTCTGTCTCAAAAAAAAAAGAAAAGAAAAGAAATAAAAGAAAAGAGAAGAGAAGAGAAGAAGAAGAAGAGGAAGAGGAGGAGGAGGAAAAAAAAGATTTGAGCCATGCAGGAAGATAGCAGATAGCAGCGAAATACACAGCATATTATACCTGTGGCTCTGGGCTTTGCCTGAGGTCAACAGGTAGATCCGTGGCAGGGCTAGGTGATCTGATCAACAGGCCCTGGGAACCCATAGTGGTGAGCCCCAACTCTCCTTGGAAGCCCCCCAGTAGCCAACTCCCTCAGGCTCTGTGAGTTCCTCCCCCAGCCTCAGCAGGAAACAGGCACTTGCAAATGTTCTTTTTTCTCATTAAAGAAAAATAATGTAATATACAATATCGCTCTACTTGGTCGAAAACCTGCTTATTAAAAATCTACTTTTGGGAAGCAAGAGAGTAAGTGGCATGATTCTCCATGGAATTATCTCCGTTATGCCTAATTTTGATGGCTGGAAAATAGAATTAGATTCTGCTCCTAATTCTACTCACAGCATCTCTTGGCCCTGCATTAATAAGGAAGATGGAAGAGTGTCTCCTTTGGAGCTCTGAGCTGCATTTCCCTTTGGTTCCTCATTTTCTCATCCCTTGATTAGATTTTTAATCCTCTTTGCCCTTGAACTTCTGCTCTGCTCCACCTTCCCTCCTCTGGCCCTGGAGGGTGGGGACTGGAGTCCCTCGGCAGCCTCAGTGAGTTTGTTCCAGCAAATCTGTTTCGTGCCTGCCAAGTCTGCTGGGATGTGGGCTGGCCCCTACTGTATCTGGACAGGTACATCTGCTCCAGAACCTTGTCTATGCTTAGCTGTCCTGCACCCCTGCTCAAGGGAACAAGGGCGTGTGTTGTTCAGAGAGATCTCTGCCCTTCCCTGAACACTGCACCTGCCACCCTCGAACCACTGCTCTGTTTGTGCAGACCATGATGGTGGAAGGGGGTCATGGAGAGGGAAAAGCCAGCTTGAGGATCAGAGGACTAAGAAAAAGTCTTAGCTTTGCCATGTACCAGCTGTGCGACCTGGCGTCCCTTAATACCTCCAAGACTCTGTTTTCTCAGCTCTGGAATGACTGGGGAGGAGGGAGGTAAAATGGAGAAATGTTAAGTGAAAGTGCTTTGCCATCTGCACAAAACTGTGTGAATGTCAAGGAATGTCATAATTCTAATGGGAAGAGCCCTGGGCTGGGAGGCAACAGAATTAGCATAGTGCTTAGTGTGTAGTAGATGCTTAGCAAACATCTGAGCAACCTGTTTCCCAAAGCCCAGTAAGAGTTGAAGCAGAGGAAACAAGTTTCAGCTTAAAAGCAAGCCAGATTGTGACTAGATACAAAAAGAACTTCCTGTCAGGTTGGTGAGATATTGTACCAGCATTGAGGAAGACTGCAGGACAATCTTTGCCTGGAGACAATTGCGGGTGCCCTCGGTCTCTTAATAACCCCGCTGTGTACACAGGGTACACCAGTTCAGTCCTGCCAAAATGGTCTCGTGGCAGTCAGTTCTAGGGGAGAACCCCTGAGCCTGTTACACCATTCGAAGGTCCAAGGGCGCCACAGAAGGAGAACCACCGAGTGGAATGCAGAGCTTCCTACTGTGTTGCTTGAAGTGGGAACATCCTTCAGGCTGAAAGATCAGCATTCTTTTTCTGCTCATGGTCAAACTTATTTCAAAGAAAATGAAGCAAATACCTGTTTTGGCCACAAGACATCTGAGCGTGTCCATGCTAATGTGTATCGTCAACTTCCTCCACTAGGAGGAAATAGAATGAAGGGTTATCCAAACATTATTTTTTTGCCATAAAACTCCTGGTCCACAAAACACTTATCATCAAAGCAGAGCTGTCCTGTAGAACTTTCTGCGGTGATGGAAATGTTCCACACTTGTGCTGTCCAACACAGCAGCCACCAGCCACGTAGCTACTGACCACTTGAAATGTAACGAGACAGACTGAGGAACTGGATTTCTAATTTTATTTCATTTTAATGAGTTCATACGTACACTTAAATAGCCATATGTGGCTTGCAGCTGCTGCACTGGTCAACACAGATCCAGAGGAAACCCATTTGAAAAATACAGGTGTAATGACGATGGTGCACTGGACTGTGATCCAGAGACTCTGGATTCAAATCAAAGCTCTACCACTTACCAATTATGAGACTCTAGTCAAACCAAGCTACCTTCCGGGCCTCCCTTTCTTCTTCTCTAGCTGAGGGGGTTAGAATCTATGTTCACTGATCTCTTGCCAAACCCCCTTCATGGAAGCCCTGCTGGAGAACTCCAGTGTACCTCAATTACCATTTTACTGTCTTTCTTTCTTTGTTTTTTTTTTTTTTTTTCTTTGAGACAGGGTTTCACTCCTGTTGCCCAGGTTGGATTGCAGTGGCATGATCTCGGCTCACTGCAACCTCCGCCTCCAGGGTTCAAGTGATTCTCGTGTCTCAGCCTCCCGAGTAGCTGGGATTACAGGCGCGTACCACCACGCTCATCTAGTTTTTGTATTTTCAGTAAAGACAGGGTTTCACCATATTGGCCAGACTGGTCTTGAACTCCTGACGTCAAGTGATCTTCCCACCTTGGCCTCCCAAAGTGCTTGGATTACAGGTGTGAGCCACTGTGCCCATTTTACTGTGTTAATTGCTTCATGACCATTGATCCTGCTTAGTTTTCCATCAAGTCTGCTTCATTTTTGAGAAGAGAGACTGCGTGTTGCTCTCTCATGTCGTACATAGAGCGTAAGGGTGCCCAGCACCCAGGAGATGCTCGAAGATGCCTGTTGACTGCCTGAGTGATGGACTGGAGCGCTCTTGAATGCACCCAACTTGCTGGTGCCACTCAGGGCCTGCCTGTTGAACAAGGCTTTGGGATCAACCTTCTTTCTCCAAGTCTGAGGGTCCCCAGCCCCTTGGGTCTCATTCCAGTTCCCAACTCCTTTGCCCTTTTCATGGACCCAAAACCAGTTGTTCCACAAGGGCACACCCATGATGAGAACAGCCTCTCTGCAGAAGACGCTCCTCGGAGAGTGACCTTCAAGGGCTTGCAGATGACACAGGACCAAGTCTGCGTTCCTCGCCTGCTACAAGGATCTCTGCTCCCTTCTCCAGCCTCTCTTTCCATCTTTATCCAGCACGGACTCTAGGCTCCAACCTACTCCCCCCAGGTACAGCATCAGGATTCCTGCCTCCCTCTCTTGCTCCTCATCTGGCATGCCCTATCTCCTTTCCCTCCTTTTCTAAATCTTTTTTATCCTTTGAGATCCAGTTGAAGCCCTGCCCACAACCCAAAGCCTATCTAGCACCCTGTACTCAGGGACCTTCTCCTTCTCGACTGGCCACATTGCACATCTGACACTTAGCATAAACCACTCTGGGCCTTCTCAGATCAGTGGCAAGGGCCCTATTTTCTCTGCATCCACTTCAGGGCTCTGGAAAGAGCTTTCGACTTGAAGTAAGGAGGCCTGTATTTGAGTTTGGGCCCTGATGCTTCAGTTGTGTGGCCTTGGGCAAGTCATTTCACCTCCTAGAGTCTCAACTTCCTCAACTTTGAAATGGGGAGATCCAACACCTCCAAATCCCCTGGGTGGTCACAGCAGAGTTGGAACTCCGTTCCTTGATTTCTTGGGTAGCACAGAGTAAATATTCAATAAATCTGTATTGGATAAATGAATTAAAGCAAATGCCAGGCACAGAGATCTGGGAAAGTAGGTGGTTCTGACTCTTAACAGAGTGGTGGCTTTTGTATTTGGAGACTGTGGGGATTCCAGGATGCAGGAAGGACTTGAGAAGGCAGAGCAGTTCTGAGAAGCCATAGAAAGGAGCCCTAATAAAGATGGAATCACTCTGCAGTGTAACCCATAAAGACCCTCAGGGTAAGCCCTGGACAGGTGAGCTGCATAGGACACAGATGCCTGGGGCTCAGGCACTGGGCTCCAGCAGTAGCCAGTGGCCAGCACCTGTTTGACCACATGTGGGTGCACAGCTGCCGCTGGGAGCACACAGATGCACAGATTTGCTGGAAGGTGCTGGCTTAAATTAGCTAAATCTCATAAACACTAAATTTATGTCACAAATTGTCTGAGAGTCATAGAAAACACATTTCCAAAACCTGCATTAGCTAAAAAATGCTTTATCAGGAATTGACCTTGGACCTTGTTCCATCAGCAAAACCTGCTCTCCAGGGGAAGAAGCTCTTCAGCCCATCAAGTACAAATGCATCCAATTTTATATGTTCCCTCTCTCTCTTTTTGTATCTCCTTAACAATGAAGCTGAGAATGTGGGAATTGAGTTTGCAGATGCAAAAAGGCTTGGCGGTTGGCCAGTCTCCTTGTAACCTAGTTCCCCTCTGTTCCACTCATGCCCAGGGAGTCCTGGCAAATAGTACTCCTGGATGGACTCCCTCCCCATCTCTCCTCTCTCTCTCTCTTTCTCTCTCTCTCACTCACTCTTTTTCTCTTTTTCTCTTACACACACACACACAAGGATAGGAACGTCCAAACCCACTGGTTAACAGCCCTGTGGATCTGAAGGAAACCTCCCGTTCCTGGAGGGTCTCCAGCCAGGGGCACAGGGAATCAGGCCAAAATCAACAAGACTGGACTGTCTGGGGTGGAGCCAGCCTGGGGAAACTTACATTCTGCTTTGGCACAGATGAGGCAGGCGGTGGTGCAGTTGAAGAAGTTCAGGATCCCGGCTACAGCCACGCTGATGTCGGTGTTGCTGGGGTGGAGGTTCAGGGTTGTGAATCTCTGGAACTGGAACTTGACGAACTCCTCTGGGGCCACTTTGAAGTGAGGGACCTGGCGAGAGGAGCAAAAACGGACAGCAGGGAGGATCCAGGTGGGTGAAAAGAAAGACAGAGGGATGAGTGAGCTGAGGCTGCAGAGGGTGGGTTCTTTTATGTAACACCTTCAGCAGACACCAACGGGAGAAGGAGCTCCCAGGGCACCCACTCCGTGGGAGGAAGACGAGAGATGACATCCCTGATGACGCTTCAAAGAAGCAGCCCCGGGACAGAAAACTATTTGTCCAGAGACCCAGATGAATGTACCGTGGGTCTGCAACCTGGGGTCTGTGGTCCTGAGAAGGCAAAAGAATAGATCTTTATTCTCAGAGGAACTGCCTGCCACTGGGCAGACAGACAGTTGGCTCTTGAAAGCATAATCCTTAGAATATTTTATTTGTAGTTAATACATCAGAGCAGAATGGCAAAAAGAGAAAAATGGCTACCCTGGGACTAAGAGAAGAGTCCCATTAGCCCAGCCCAGCCAACAGGTGTAGAGTAACCAGCTCCCAACAAACTTCAGTGGAGAACACCCAGGGAGAGGAAGTAGGGCGGGGATGGGCTCCTGCACAGACTCACACGGGCGCACGTGGAGGAAGGAAGCCCTGCAGGCTGAGAAACCATCTAGAGAACCTCTGAACACAGCCAGGTAAATAAATACCTGGTTTGGCTTCATTAGGACAGTGTCAGCTTCCCTCTGCATCTATTACTGACATTTCCAGGACCCACCGTCCTGCCTTCTGCCTCTCTTCTCCCAGGAAAAGATCTTAAGAGGTTGTGATGGCTGCTTTATTGGCGGCTTAGGCTATTTGGTAGGTAATAGGAAAGTTACAATGTAATCATCTGCCATCCACCTTGATTTTATTCTTTCACCCTCACCCCTGGTGTTCAGAGCTGACAGAGCTGAAGCTGAGTATCAGTGTGTACAGATGTTAAAGCAAGGAAGATCGATAGTAGACAGCAGGAAGAACTTCCTGGTGGTGAGTAGATTGGCTTCCAGAATGGATTATTCAGAAATGACGGACGAATTGTCTCTGCCTACTCCAGCCCAGAACTTATCCTGCCAAGAGTCTGGGAAGATGTTGGGATGGTCTCTGTAGGATTCTCCTACTTTATCCTTTTAAATTTCTGGGAGAAGTCAGCTGGAGACCAGAGCTCCTCTGAGACTGAGGTGGGAGGAGGATAAAGATTTAGCAGAAACTAGGGAGAAAATTTCTGAATTCAACTAGGATTAGCCTTTGAACCATAGGGAGAGGGCAACCAATATTTTCCAGCAGAAACTGAAAACCGCAGACTTGGGGAGAGTCTGGTGAGTTATGAAAGGCAATTCTAAAGAGTGAAATTGATCTGTGTCGTAAGGGATCTTTCCTCCTGCTTGTATTTTGTATCCTATCCACTCTGTCTAAAGTGAATAACAAACAGACCTTGAAAGGAAAAGGTCACAAATGGGCAAGATAGAGGGGAAGGCCGGGCAGGGGCAGGCAGGGTAGCCTGGCTGGCTGGTTTGAATGTTTGAGCACCTCTGACCAAGGTCGTCCCTGCGTAACCCTCTAGCCTACCACATTCCATTAGCAGCTAACCCAATAGAGCACAACCCATTAGCACCCCCTAGTACTGTGGAGCCCTTAGAGATACCATGAATCCACCAGATCCTAGAGATGGATGGGAAGGACTCAGGAAGGTCAAAACAAATGGGTTTTGGAGTTTACAGACTTGGGTTTGCATCCAGGTTCTGCTATGTGATTTTCAGGCAAACCACTTAACTTGTCTAAACGTCATTAAAATGGAGATAACCACAGGTGCTTCTTAGAGCTCTGGGAGGATAAAATGTGCACCTGTGTGTAGGGTGTATAATAGCTCAATATCTAACGAATAATAAGTGCTTGGGCAAGGCCCTTTCTCCTTCTTCCCCAAACACAGGAGCTCCCACAAAGCTCTTGGAGTTGTGTGCACAGGGGGTGAGGGCTGAGGAAGGGGACCTGATGGGGAGCCCCCAGCACAGTCTCCTTGAAGCCCGCTGGGCTCTACTGGGTCCAGGGAGGGATGGCCCAGCCCAATCCTGGTCCTGTGGTTCCCTCTCTAGGACAAAGATCGATCTATACTCAATGTGCAACTGCAAATGTATCCCAGGAAGCCATCACGGAGGTGTGTGTGGGACAAGAAGAGGTGAGCAGAATGGAGAGAGAAGCAGCAAGGCAGAAGGCAGCCAGCCACAAGGGCTGCAGAGATGTCAGCAGCACTTAAAGGAATGGACTCCTGGGTGAGAACTCCATTGCTTTTCCCTGGAGCTGGGGAGAATCCGCGTAAGGCAGTTCAGTCTCATAAAACATTAAAATAAATGCATAATCTGAGCAGAGAGGAAAGGTTGCTCTAGAAGAAACATAACCAGACAAAGGCGGGTAAGCGTCTGGCCGCTCCCAGGGCAGTGCAGTGCAGTCTGGCTGGCTGGTCTGGCACAGGGGCAGAGGAGTTGGCTGCAGATCAGGGGCTTGGCTTCTGGCCTGAAATGCCACACAGGGTTAAAGGATATATTGGTTGAGATCAAATAGCCACTGAACCCCAAGAGAAGGCCATATTGGAGCAGGGCTTGGGGGAGGATTGTGATGCACAGCAAAGACCGTGTTGGGGCGGGAGGAGGGAGAGAGGAGGAAAGAAAAAGAGGATGCAGAAGAGAAAAGATGGGGAGCTGAAGTCTTGGCAGCCCCACTTGGTGAAGATCAGAGCCACTGCTAGAATAACGACCTGCCATAGATTTAAGCTGTTTCTCAGAGTGTGGCAAGAAAGATGTAAATTACACATGAGGTCTAACTTCCTGGGCCAAGGGCTGGGAGAGGCTGGGAGGGACCTAGCAGAACAGAGCTCCTTTGTGGCCTGGGCTAGCCTCAGAGTTGTCTTTGAGGATATGTGAGGGGGAGGAGGATGGGGAGTTGTCAGCCCCAGCCCACGTAAGAAGGTTCAGGGGCACAGTCTACAGAGAGAGAGGCCCAGCTACTGGAGGAGCAGGACCAATGCAGCCAGGATTAGGATTGCGGCACTTAAATGTGCACACTATTCTGAGAGTGGGCTCATAAAATCAGGAAGATAAATATTCTTCCGCCCAAAGCCTCAGGGACTCACTGAGCCCTGGATCGTAAGAGATAGTGGTGGTATCAGAGGGGTAGGCTCCTCCTAGCAGGTGTGGGGTGGGCAGAGCCCTGTCTGTTGCTCCTGCCCTGGCAGGGGCGGCTCACTGAGGAGGCACCCAGTCCCTCCTGCAGCAAGTGCTTCCCCTATTTCTAAGAACTGGGTCCTCCTGAGACTAGAGCTTCTGGAAGGCTGAGTCTCCAGGCCTCTAGGGCAGAAGCAAGACTGAGCCTTCCTCTCATGTCCCTGCCCCTGACCCCACCCAGGCCCTGACCTCATGCCTGATCACCAAGCTCCATCTGCTCCCTAAGGACCTGGCGGGAAGGCCCCTGGGGCAGACAGGGGCTAAGGGGCCACTTTCTCACTGTCTCCTGAGGATATATCTGAAGGGGAAGGAGTGATGGATCCAGGAAAGACCAGGAAAGATGCCAGCACTAGACAGAATCTCTGAATTTCTGAGTTTGTCTTCTCTGGGGAAAAAAGAGGGGGAGAGCTAACAGAATAGGGAGGGGGGCAGTCACTCTGAAACTTGTCCCCTACCATTTTTTTCTCCCATGGAAACAGAACTAGAGAAAATGGACTCAACACTCTGAAACTGGAGAGCCTCCAGTTCGAGTCACATCTGAGGAAGAATGTGCTGCCTGAAGAAGCAAACACTGGAATTGGTGAATGAGGAAGAAAGCAAGATAAAATCTCTTTTCTAGATAACTTATATGACAGAGGCTTTCAAACTTTATTTTAGCAATAAAATGTAGCAAAGCCTTCCTCGAAGGCTTCCCTCCCCGGAATCCCGATATGTACACAGATGAACAGGAGCTGCTCACGTGGACACGAGAGTGGACGCTCAGACGTCTGCCCGCTTGGCCTGCCATGCCCACCACCCTCTCCAGCCTCTCCCTCTACCCACCACCACCAAGAGGCCGCTGGGGGCACCGCCATGGAACCCTAAGACACGGAGGAGCTCTGCTTCAAACTCCTGCTGTCAAACACCTCCTCCCAGACCCCTCCACGCAAACATCCCGGAGCAGGGCAAGCCCACTGCTTCTGTATTTGTATTTATGTTGTTGTTACTAATGATACCAACCCAGCCTTGACAGGCTCTTCCAGCCCTTAAGAATCAACCGTATCTTTGGACCCTGGGCACAGGCTCCAGTGCACGGATATTCCCCAGCCCTGCCTCACCACTCACCTCCTTCTCTCCACAGATGTTGCTGATGATGGAGCTGGAGGCTGGGCTGGACGATGGCCCCAGGACAGCGACCACCCCCTTGGGGAGGATCTGACACACTGCAGCCGGCGGCAGGGACAGGGAAAGAAGCAAGGCACTCATCAGGTCTGGCTTGGGCCACGGCCCAGTCCTCTCCTCTTCACCCGCTGCCCCCTCACCTTCTACCCAACCGCTCCCCAGGCCCCTGCTCCAACCCTTCCAAACCCAGAGTCTCTCCTTCTCCCCCGGACGACTGGGCTCCAGGACAGTTTTATTGGAGTTTATGGACGGCATTAAATGAGGAAATGACCCAGGTTATGACAACATACGGCCACAGCCAACAGGGTGTATAAATTGTCTGGACTGCCACTGAAGGACAGAGGCTAATGGAGCAAACCTGCAGATTCCATCCCGCGGCCCGGCCTGGCCTGCAGGGGGGTAGGGGGAGCCCCAGCACAGCTGCTGCATTAGTCCCCCCAAATATAAAGAGAGTATAGGAGGAGGAAGGCAGGCAGGCAGAGGTATGAAGGAGGGCGAGGATGACACAGACAGGAAGAGAGCAGGTGCAGCTAAAGTCAAAGGGAGCAGAGGCAAGAAAAGAGGAAAGAAGATGGGAGGCAGGGAGAGAGCGAGAGGCAGAAAGGAGTCTCATCTGTCAATGCCCCCACCGTTCACTTCGTCCCACAGCCTGGCACATTCCCTCCCCCAGGCAGGGCAGGTCCCATCCTGACAGACCAGCATGGCTGGGATCTGGCCTTTCCCTCCTGCACTGAACGCTTGCTCACCTGTCTGGGATCAGCTCCAACACCACCTTCTCCTTAGACCTTCCTGGGCTTATTTATTTATGTATTTATTTATTGAGATGGAGTCGCACTCTGTCACCCAGGCTGGAGTGCAGTGGTGCAATCTCGGCTCACTGCAACCTTCGCCTCTCAGGTTCAAGCAATTCTCCTGCCTCAGGAGTAACTGGGATGACAGGCACCCACCACCACGTCTGGCTAATTTTTGTATTTTTAGTAGCGACGGGATTTCACTGTGTTGGCCAGGCTGGTCTTGAACTCCTGACCTCGAGTGATCCACCTGCCTTGGCCTCCCAAAGTGCTGGGATTACAGGCATGAGCCACCGCACCCAGCCACTGGGCTCCTTTAGATGGAATTAACACTGCCTTCGGCTCCCAAGGCCTGGGGTTCATGCCTCTAGTCTAAGACACTGTATCTGTTTTGGTTTGTTGTTTAGAACTCTCCTCTCACTAGATTTCAAACCTCTTAAAAACAGAAACTGAGCCACACTTATCTCCTAATCCCCACTTCTCACCTCTTCAGTGTCCGGCATAATATCTTCTAGAAAGTAGGAAGCCCAGCTCAGATTTGCTGAGTGAATGTGTGAAGGAATGGGATGTGTAATCAGCAGAGGGGGAGAGAATCTAAGATTTTAAAATGCTAGAGACTGAGAAAGGGAGGACGGGAGAGAGGGAAACACGGGGAGAGAGGACAGGAGAGAATTCTCAGTGCACACACTAGGGTATCAGAGCCAAGGGGCCGCCCCTCAGAAAATGCAGTTGAGGTTCCCACTGCATCCTTGTCTGCAAAACTCAAGGCTTAACTCCATATGTATTTTCTTCCTACTCGTATTAGGAGTCAGGCAGAGCAATTTCCCTGGGCTAGCAATTGAGGTTAAGGGACTAGTACAAGGTTTCTTATTGAACCAGCTGCAAACCCACACCTGCCATGTGGATGCTTTCTCCTGGGTTAGAGTCCAACACAGCCACGTGATCACCTGAGGCAGAACACCAGGGTTCAAATCCCAGCATTGCAATTTACCATATGAACTATAGATCTCGGAGTCTTCTCTTAGCTTAGGGCTTGGGCAGGCATCCCACAACATCCCAAAATCTCAGCTGACTGGAAGACTCATCAGTACTAAGTATCTGGCCGAGGGAGTGATGATCAGGCTTCATCTCTGAAGAGCCTCTTCAAAGTCCAAGCTATTTCCATGGGGGTTATCTCATGTGACCTCAGCCAACTTAACTCTTACAGCCTGCTAGGTGCTTTAAGTTCATCATCCCATCAGATCCCTACAACTGCCTTGTGGGAGTGGGGTCTTATCTCCTGATTTTACTGGTAAGGACACAGCACCCTACAGATGTGAAGTGCCTCCGCTCTGGTCACACACCTAATCAAGGCCAGAGCTGGCATCTGGATTCAAGTCTCCTGACCCACATCCAGGGTTCATGTTCCTCTCTCATAGCCACTTACTTTGTCTCCACTGCCCCCTGCAGCCAGCCACTCCTACACCCAGCTCTTCTCAGCCTCTTACAGTGGAGGTCCCCCTGCCCACCTCATCTGCTGAATCCACTTTCTCCAAGGTCATCATGACCTGTTATCCCTTCTCATCCTGTTCTCTTTCTGTAGCACTTGTTGTTCTGATTGCATTGTTCTTTAGAATTTCCTAACACCATCCAATCTGGATTTTCCTCCAGTTCTCTAGTCAGTCTTTCTCTCAGTGCTGACTCCTCTTCCTTCTCCCACCCACCAAATTTGGGATTTACCCATGACTCACTCTTCCTGGGCCATTTTACCATTGCCTACGGCCTCCACCCTTGTCTCTGCCCAGATGACCCTGCACTCTCATCTATGTGCTGGGTCACAAAGTCAAGTTCCAACCACCTGCTGGATGTTGCCACAGGGCCTTCCCTCTGGCATCTCGCACTCAGTTCTGTAAGAGCTTGGAGTCTGATGCATGGCTGTCTGGGTTTGGGTCTCTGTCACTTACTAGCTGTGAGACCCTGAGCAAATTACCAAACCTCTGGGCCTGTTTTCTCACCTACAAGATACTAACAGCATCTCTCTCATAAGGTTGCTGTGAGAATTAAAGTGAATTCATACTTAACACTTAGAACGGTACCTGACACACTACATGACCCTTTTCTTATTATCCCCACCATATCAGATTTGTTATATATTTTTCACAGTCTGATTGGATCTCCATACTTCTATGAGGAAAATTCATTTTTATCTCCACTTTACAGCTGGGGAAACTGAGGCCTACAAAGTTTAAGTAACTTGTTTAAGATCACACAGGTAATATAAGGTCGGACTGGGCTTGAACTCGGGGATCAACCTAGCACCAAAGCCAGTGCTCTTATCCACTCTACTTTACTCCTCTTAGCTCCTCAAGCTCAAAGCCACAGTCATCCTGGCCTCTTTCTTGCCTTCCCTCACTAAAGCTGTCCACCTCCTTTACCAGCCAGGGACCAGGTTCCGACCATCTGACCTGCTCACTCTCTGCCAGCCCTTCCTTCCTACGTCTACTGCCATGGTTCCAGGTCAACCCCTCTTTATAACCTGCCCTTCTAAGGGATCTCTCTGTCTCCAGGATTCTTCATTTCCAATCCATTCTTTAAATGGTGGGGCAAATTATGGTCCTAAAACATAGATGGGAGTGCTCCCCCAAGGCAGAGAACCTGTCTTATTTATGTCTGTGTCCTCCATACTTGGAACAAGACCTGACTCAGAGTTATGTGGCCAATAAACAGTTGCTGAACCACACTGAGGCCCCCTCAACACCTTCCATGGAAAACGGGAAATAAACTAAATGTATAATCATAAGGGAACAGCTATATAACATGTGGGTGGTATGCCCAAATGGAATATTATTTAGGCATTTAAAATACTTACGAACAGTTTATAATAGTATTAAAATATTTATGTAATAATACTAAGAGACAGAAGCAGGATATACAATTATATGTATATCTATACGAAGGCTACAACTAAGCAAATACAGAGAATACTTATACATTGAGGAATGATTATGAGAAGATGTTATTAAAGACAACATTTACTGAGTGTTAATTATGGCCCATTCGAAGCACTCTTACAGAACTGACTTATTTAATTCCCAAAACGACCTGATGAAATAGGTACTATTACTGTCATTCTCATTCTACAAGTACAAAAACAAGACAGAGAAATTAAAGAGCAGAGTCGAGATTCAACAGCTCCACCCATTTCCCCAAAGACCAGCCCCTTCACCACTGCACCACACAGCCATCCCCAGCAAGTGGCAATTAACTGGCATGTTTGTAGATTGCCTTGGCCATTGGAACACTGAGTTATTTTCTTCCCTTTTTTCATTTCACTACTTTCTATAATGAGCACATATTCCTTTTTATAACATATTATAAAAAATACAACGCTATAATAAAAGCATTCTTCTGACGAGCAAGTAAAATTCTAGTGACTCTGGTCTCCTTAAGTCCTATCTTTGTAGCCTCTTCTCCCACCGTGCCGTCTCCCGCTGCATGCCAGCTCACTTAGAACATACTCTGTACATATTTTCCTGCCTGATCCTGTTCCCGAATGGTTATCTCTAGACCAGGGGTTCTTAACCTGTAGCCTGGGGTCTGTGAGTAGAAGTCAGGGGTCTGTGAACACTTGCGGGGGGAATTGCATCATTCTTTTCTCTAACCCCTAAGTGAAATGTAGCATTTCTTTCCATTTTGAACGTAGGCAATAAACCACAGTATGTTAATAGCACCTGTGACTTTGTTTCCCACAGAAATCACCAAAGTTTTCATATCACACTTCAGGGCTAAGGATATCTTGAAATACCAGTTATATTCATTATTACTTCAAAATTATGGTAGTAGTTAGACTCGATGCTGGGCTTGGCTATTTCATACATTAATGAAGAAGCACATATATTAGTATACCACTATTAAAATATAACTACATTTCCATATAGCTGGTTTTCACAGTCATCCTATCCATTTTATTGGATTTCTGTTGTTTATTTTCTGTCCTTTTTTAATAAAAATGTTTTTATTCATTTAAAAACATTTATCTGAGAAAGGATTCATTAGCATCTCTAGACTACCATGGTCTAGGCCTTCTCTCGCCCTTCTGCCTAGCAAACTCCTACTCATACTTCAGCATCCAGCTCAGATCTTGCTCCTGGGCCAGAAGGCCTCTCTCCCTCCCTATATTGACAGCACACTGTGGCTCTGAGTCAGCTGCCTTTAGGAGACAGTGCAGCTTCCTTACTCTCTGAATTCCTGGCCAGCTTCTGTCCCAAGCACCCTGGTGACACTGGGTCCCAACAGAGGAAAGTTCCTCCTGAAAATAAATTCTCAGAGAAGGCCACAATTCCTTATTCCCAATTCCAAAGTCCAAAAGGCTCTGAAACTTGATGTTTTTCATCAAACTCAGTTGTTGGCAAAATCTGATCTCAACAGACAGATATAAAGCTATTTACAATGTGTGAGTATTTGAATGTAAGCATGCATGTGTTTGAGTATGGGATTACTGGAGATTCAACTTTATATATGGTACATGCACCACACAACCGTTCTTTTGTTTTTGTGTGTTTGTTTGTTTGTTTTTTTGAGACAGTGTCTCACTTTGTCACCCAGGCTGGAGTGCAGTGGAGCAATCACAGCTCACTGCAGCCTTGAACCTCTGGGCTCAAGCAATCCTCCTGCCTCAGCCTCCCGAGTAGCTGGGACTACAGGTGCATGCCACCATTCTTGGCTAATTTTTTATTTTTTGTAGAGATGGGGTCCCACTACATTGCCCAGGCTGGTCTTAAACTCCTGGCCTCAAGCAATCCTCCCACTTCAGCCTCCCAAAGTGATGGGATTTACAGGCATGAGCCACCATGCCCAGCCCCTCAACCTTCCCCATGTCTCAATCCGGATTCTACACACCTCAGGCCTCAAGGGTTTGTGGGCCTGTGCCTGCCATTCTGAGCTCCTCATACACATTTGTCAATGTGTCCATCTCCCTCAGTGGATCATAAACGGCCTTGAGAACTACCGTCGTGTCTATTCAGCCCTGGCAAAAAGAAATTGTTCAATAGATGTTTGCTCAACTGAACTGAAATGATCCCAAATGAGTCCAGTGGAACTGAATTATGGTCTTACCAGCGGCTACGGCCCAGGGATTTCCTGGGATCTGGGAATTGGTCTTTTGTTCCCTATGAAGGGTGCCCTGCTCAGTAGAAATGGAAATCATTTATAAAGGGCCTCAGTTCTGGAAACCCTGTACACTGATTCTGCAAGCTTCGGCCGTGTGAGCAGTTTGCAGGAGGCACAGGAAGGGAAGGAGATGCATTTACCTCTTCCTCTCAGGCAGCGGAGCAGTTGGAAGGCTCAGCTGCTGGAATAAAAGGCCACGATGGGGTATGGTGGCCCCATGGAGGGACTTCTTCTTCTCAAAATGCTAGCACTGGCATGGATTGGAGACTCCTTAGAAGCCTAGGCTGGACGGGGATGGTGGCGTGAGGGGTGTAGTGGAATTTCCTCCTCTGGACAGAGAGCAGTTCAGGGAGGGGAGGGTGCGGCTGTGTCGCAGATGGTTCAGAGGGGTTAATGGTAAGTGCCACTGACTGTAGCCCCCTCCAGGGAAGGAGCAGCTTCCTGGATGGACCCAGGGGCCAGATCCTCTTGCCTGACAGTAAGCAGCTGCTCAGTGCTCTCTGGTCCCAGGTGGTAAACAACCCTGGCCCCGCAGGGCCCACAGAGCTGTGCACTGGAGAGAGGCTGGGAGTCCTTCATGTGGAAGAACCTTCCAGTGCTGCAGCCTGAGTGGAGCAGACGGTACAGTCTCCCTCTGAGCCTGTTCATACTGCACAGAGTACATGTAAAGCCCTGGCATCCCAGGGCAAGGCAAACAATTGCCTCTATCACTTCCGAAGAACCATCTCCTCTCTTGTGCTAAAGCTGTCAGGAATGCATTCCATTCTGAACTCTCTGGGAGTAGAGAGCGGACTAAATGGATTGGCCTTGCTGGCCCTGGAGCCGAGGAAGAAATGTGTGAGGGAGGGAGTGCCACGCCCCATGACGGGCCCCCTGGTGTCCAAGCCATCACTTCTCCTCACCAACAGCGTATCACGCAAAGCCTTCACCTCGTCCCAAGACACCGTGTAGGCAGCAATACCATTTACTGGGGCTTTCCAAGTGCCAGGCACACATGCCACCTGAATTCCTACAGCAACCCTGAGAGGGAGGAGTCACTATACTAATTCCACTACTACTAGGTAACATTTATGGAGAGTACACACTATGCCAGGCACTGCTCTAAGTCTTCTAAGCACCATCTCATTTAATCTTCACAACAACCTCATGAAGTGAGAACTCTTCTTATTCCCACTTTACAGAAGAGGACTGTTGGGCATAGGAGAGAAGCTCAGGATGCTGGTAGAGCCAGGATTAGAATCCTGGTGCATCCAACTCCAGAACTTCCTCTACACTGAAGCCAGGCTCTCTCCTCTGCCCCCACGTACACTCTGTTTCAGCCATACTGTCTGTCACTGCATCCCAATGTATCCCTTTTTTTTCCTGCCTTAAGCCTTTGCTCATGCTATTATGCCATCTACCTAATGCCTTCTTCTCTCTCTTCATCGATCCACATTCTAAGATATGGCCAGGGGCCTCATCTGACCCCATAGCCTGCTCTGCCTACCTCCTAGTTCTGACCTCCTGCTCCCCTGTCTGAGCCACTCATTGGCACGTTCTCTGGAGAGCCACCTAAGACGGTGTCATTTTGCAGATGTGTGCATCTGAACTTCTTCCTGGAGAAGATATTGAACCTCAGTTTCCCCATCTGTAAAATGAAGGGGTTGGACCAGATGATTTCTAAGTACAGCTACTCAATGCATGACTGAGCCCACATCATGCCCATGATGTGGGTAGCTCCGAGAAGGGGAGTAAGGAATGTATGCTGAATGACTCATCACTATTTGCATGCCTTTCTCTTCTGGCTTCTTACTTTTTTTTCCTTAAGCCAACTTCAATTGATTCTGTTGAACTGAAGGAGGGATGCTAGCCCTCACTTCTTAGAGGCAGCTCTGAATCACCAGAGGTCATGCTTGTGGAGCCTGAGAGAAGTTCAGAAGCCTGTGCAGGAGGTGCAGCCACGTGCAGCCGGAACACTATGCACCGTGCTCCCTCCGGGCACTGGAGCCACGAGAGGCCTGGATAACCAGGGCGCCTCTAGTTTCAAGGGGAAACTGTGGACAGCTGATAGCATGCTTGGCCTCACAGAGACAAACTGAGGCTGAGGCACAGGTGAGGGGTTGACAGGGAAGCCCCTGCTTCTGGGTCTGCAGGAAATTAAACCTCAACCTGGTTCAGGCAGCAGCAGGGACGGAGCCTCGGGTTGTTTGAATGGTAAAGGGTGGTGCTTAAATACATGAGCTGCAGGAGAAACGCTGATCTGTAGGAACGGAGGAGGGCGACGCTTGTGGTAGCTCCCTGCAGAAGAAAGGCTGAGGCTCAGATAAGACACGGGCGGAAAAAAAGGAAGGGCCAGGTGGGACAGGAGCTGACCTAATAGGTCTTGTCCATCCCTGTTATTTTAGATCTGTGGGCTGTGTAGAAGGAGTTAGAAAGTCAAACATGAAGAGCCTGGGGCTATAATGGTGGAAGGGCAGAGGTGGGGGATGTCAGATGCAGGCTGGAGAAAGCTTTACAAGTGACCCTCACTTTAAATAAACCCATTATATGAAAATCTGTCTATTTGAACCCAAGAGAACAGGGGGTGATTTCCTCCTCATATCTTTCCAGTTTCCAGGCTGGCTATTAATTAATGCCCCGTGTGATACTTTCCATCTCGGAGCCTCGCTTTCAACCATCAGACGAGGGGGCTGACCTCTGGCTTCCAGCATTGTTAGCTTCTATACACTTCATAATCTTTGATTCTTGAAATAACCATTGCTTCCCTCAACTGACTCTCCCACCCTGAATAGGATTCATTAAGTGTGATGTGGACGGAGCTTTCTGAAATCCCCATTACTCAAAGTAAGGCACAACTGTGCCCTGTTGGAGTGCTGCAGCCCCAACTTCAATCAGAGCCTCTGCTTTCCACAGTCAAAGACATCATCACTAGGGTCTCTTTCATCCCCCTGAAGCAGAGTTCCTGGCCACAGGGTGACAGGTGTAGGGTTAGGGCAATTGTCCAGGGCCCCAGAGCCACTTGCATTTTTTTAAATTAACAATGCGAATTAGCCCTGGGCCACTAGCCCAGGGCAAACCACGGCCTTTGGCATTGGGCAGCAGCTGGCTTGAGGAGGCTCAGCACAACTTTCAAAGGTTCAGAGCTATCAGATGCATCAAGCCCACAAAGCTAGAAAGGGAAGGGGAATATCCAATGACGATGGATGCTGACATTAGGCAGGCCGCTCGAGAACAGCCCTGGAGACAGTGCTGCCACATAAGTAGGGCTGAACTTTGAAACAGAAGAGAGAGGGGGAGGCTGGCAATAAGTTGGGAGGAAGCCTGTTCAAATGTGGGGTGAGAGAATAAAGCCAACAACAAAAGCCACAGCTGCCACTTCCTGAAGGCCTGCTATGTGCGGTGCCAAGCATTTCACCTACACTGTTGCTGGGAGTGCTCCCCGTGACCCTATGAGGCAATGCTACCATCGCTCCCATTTATGAATGAGGAAACAGAAGCACAAAATGGTTTAACAGCCTGTCTACGTCCCACAGCTAATACATGAGAGACCCAGGATTTAATGCTTGTCAGTCTGGTTCTAAAATCCATGCTCTGAATTTGTATACCACACAGCCTCGCCAAAGTAAGGATCACAGTGCTGTGGGCTCTCCTCCACCCAGAGATCCTGTCTCCCTCCTCCCTTCCTTCCCCAAACACAATCGCTGCCCCACCCTGCAATAGCCAACAGGTGGGAGGTGCTTAAGCTCCAACCCACCTGCCCCCTTACTTTGGGAGGGAAAGAATTGGGCTGGAGCCTTTCAATGAACCTTACCTGGGTAGTGTTTAAAACCCACTGCGGAGGAGCACTCTGGCTTCAGGTGAAAAGCCTTTGGAGTGGGAAGTTCCAGAAGTTCCCTTTCCTAACAAATGCTAATCACACCTCAAACACACTGAGATGTAAAAACTGAACTGAGGGCCACTTGCTAAGAAAATACCTGGTGCCTAAAAGAAGCCCATTAAAAAGATGCCCAAAGTTCTATAAGGTGGAATAAAGATATCCGTTTCCTTTATTTCCCTGATTGATCTGGCTCAATAGTTTAGCTATATTGACTTCACTAAGTCAGGCTGCACGGGTCACTAAAGAGGAAATTTACATCTGCTAATGATGCCATCCATCATGGGCAAATCTTGGCTCCCTCATTTCTGCCAGAGAAACTCCAAAGAACCAAAGAAGAGAGGGGCTGGCTTTTCAAAGTATGGACTACTGAACTATTTAGAAATCTGGACCCTTGTCTGAGACCTGGCCCCCTGGACAAGGAAACACTGTGGACTGGACTGGGGGTTCACAAGGAGTTGTTGCTGGCATTTCTGATTTCATTTGCAAGATACTGGGAAATTTGAATCTCCCTTCCATTATACTGGAAATTAACCTCCATGACAACTAGGATTCTTGTCTGTTCCCTGCTGAATCCTCATGGCCTAGAATAAAATATAATAGGCACTCACTAAACACTTATTGACTGAATGAATAAATGAGCGACTATTCTGGCCCTTGTTCCTTCATGCCTTCTTGGGGAGGAATCTGTGTCTACAGATCCTGTTGGCCTCAATGGCCCTGTTCTATATGGTATGGCCCTCCCTCAGTCATAGGACCAGGAGGGACCAGGAGTAGACACTCTCTCCAAATGTAGTTATTAGGCAGCCTGGCCAACACCTGCAACTTGTGAGACTGGCCCCACTGCAAGTCGAGCTGGTCCAATCAGAGCCAGACCTTGGGGACGCACACTAAGAGGCACTGGGGGAAGCTGCCACTGATGTGTGCCCTAAAGAGAGACTGAAAACCACCTGAGGGCAGGAGCACATCTATCTTATTTCCTGCTTTGTTCCCAATGCCTGATATCCTGAATTATGCCTGAGATAGAGTCAATGCTCAATAAAAGTTTCTGAATGAATAAACAGAGAGTACATCAGGTCTGGGTAGTCATTATGGACAAGTACATGATGAATAAACCAGGGAACCCAAACTAAGAGAGAGGGAAGAGCCTGGATCTAACAGCACAGGAGCATGAAGGAAGCTGTGAGAGGGAGAAAGGCTAGGGAGTCTCCAGAGCCACCGCCTGCCTCACTTCTTACGTTTTCTGGATCTCACAATACCCCACATGTGATGCTTGGGCCGGTGTGGATGTACTGATTTTCCTGCAACCCTAACAGCCCAGGCTGGAGCTTTGCTGGACCCTCAGATGGAAGAACAGATGTATTTGAGCAAGTTGTTCTTTTGTTTTGTTTACTTATTTTTGCCACCGAGGGTGGTCAAAGGTTGAAATAAGTTAGAAAGGGAGGAGATGGGGACTCTTCAAAGTTTTAGGGAATAGATACTATTATCTCTGATTTGAGGGGCTCTTCTCCTGCCCTCTGAACTGGAGCTGCTCCATTTCTAGCTTAGCCACAAGCCACCAGCCCACTAACTTGGGCTTAGTCTTGTAAAGTTGTCAAGGTAATACGAACAGCAGGCCGGAGGATTGCAGGGAGGTGTCGTGGACTGTGCGCTGGGCACACAGGGTCCGGGACCAGCTTAGCCATTGACTAGCTCTGTGGTCTGGCAAATGATTCAATGGTTTCGAACCTCAGTTTCTTTTCTAAAGTGGAGGGGATAACACTTAACTCTTAGGTGAGAATTAAAAGCAGTACCCAGCACATAGTAGGGGCTCCATATATGTGACTTGAGTGACCTACTACGTACACCTGTAAAACACCACAATTCACAGATTTTCCTATATTTAAAATAATTTAAATCTCACAATAGGCTGGGCACAATGGCTCACGCCTGTCATCTCAGCACTTTGGGAGGCTGAGGTAGGGGGATCACTTGGGGTCAGGAGTTCAAGACCAACCTGGCCAACATGGCGAAACCCCATCTCTCCTAAAAATACAAAAATTATCTGGGCATAGTGGCACACCCCTGTAATCCCAGCTACTAGGGAGGCTGAGGCACGAGAATCACTTGAACACGGGAGGCAGCTGCAGTGAGCTGAGATCATACCACTGCACTCCAGCCTGGGCAACAGAGCAAGACTCTGTCTCAAAAAAAAAAACAAACCTCACAACAACCTACAAGACTTGCAAAATAGAGCCTAGTATTCCTCTTTTAAAGATGAAGAAACTGAGGTTTGGATAGGATAGGATAAGTGACTTACTGATTTATCTGAGGTTACCCAGAGAGTGAGTGGTCAAATTCCATCCCAAGTCCCAGTTTCTCCCACAACACCGCCCTTAGCATAAGAAAGCAAGGTAAGCAGTCAGATGTGTAGTGGCTAAGATACCCTCAGGCTGGCCATCTCTCTTATCGCACACGACATTTCACTCAGGGACATGTGGACAAAATGTCCAGAAGATGAATCAATCAATATATGAAGCAATGAATGAATGAATGAATGAATGAATGGGTATCCTGTCTTAATTCTACTCTACCCGTGATTCGCAACAAAACCTGGGAATCTCATCCAGGCTGAGAGCTTCACAGGACCTCCTGGTTCAAGTTCCTCTCCTTCCGCTGGAAATATTGATATCAGGTATCTCAGAGGCCTGGTGACTGATGGGTGCGGCTCACACCACCGCTCATCCATTCCCTGCCAGCAAGGGAAGAGGCAGCCCTGCCCAGTCTACGTACTGGTTTCTGCAGTCTCGTACTCGCTGTCTCTGAGAAGCTCAAAGATGTCCACTTCGACCTTGGCCTTGCCCAGCCTCTCAGGAGCGCGGTTGATGCGGTTCTTGGCCAGGGTGATGGAGAGCCGCTCCCCTCTGCTGCATTCCATGGGGTCGTCCAAGATAGCAGCTGTGGGCAGGCAACCACATGGAGACAATTGGTAGTCCACCGTTACTGTCACCCTCCTCCTTCTCCAGCCTCCCCCTGCTGCCACCTTCCTCTTCCAGGCAGCGCCCCAAGTCTCTCTCCATCCTGCCATGCTCAGAACCGTCCCCCAGAGCAAATTCTGTCCAAGCTGAAGGGTCTCGGTTTGCAGCCAGGTATACAGCAGTGAATTCTAACGTGGATGCATGCCTCAGGAACCCTGTAATACCAGAGCAGGCCACTAGGGGTCCTGTCTGCACGAGGTCCCCAGGTCCAGGCATCCTGATACTTGGATACCTGTTTCCATGCACACAGGTAAGCAGGCATTGTACAAAGCGAGGCAGGTAGTGGCTGTCCTTTGAAATGGTATTCGGAACATATGAGAAACTCTCCCTGAGGTGAGAGAGGGTTAAAGGATGCCAGGTCTGTGAGGGAGGGCTGTGGTTTCAAGGAGCAGCTGCCAGACACTGCTGAATGCTGGCTCCCCAGGCTCTGACACCGATGGGACATGCTGCCAACGTGAGCTACTTAGTTTCTCTGAACCTCTTTCCTCACTGAACATTAGAAAGAGTAGGACAACCTCACAGAGTTGGTGTGAGGATTCACTAAGATAATGTATGGAAGTGGCACAGCACACAGATTTAATCAGTGTGACTTACTCAGTGTGGATACCAACAGTTGCCCAACTTCTGGGAGCAGTGTTAAGGATAAGTGTTATGGTATCACAGACAACTGGCGTCCAATCCCAGCTCCAGCCCTCCACAGCTCTGGGACCTCAGTTGCCTCACTTTTAAGGAAGTGGAGAGAGCCTTGGGCTATTGTGAAGATTGCAGGATATGGCATGGGCTCAACACAGTATCTTGCATGCAGTAGGCACTCAATAAATCTAGCTACAGAGATTCTTAATTCTCTTGATGGAGATGTTACAAAAATGAAGATCACACAAAAACTTGTACACAAATATAAGCAGCATTATTCATAATTGCCAAAAAGAAACCCAAATGTCCATAAATTGATGGATAAATAAAATGTGGTTTACCCATACAATGGAGTATTATTCAACGATAAAAAATAGCAGGTACTGATATATGCTACAATATGAATGAACCTTAAAAACACTATGCTAAGTGTGGCTGGACACAGTGGCTCATGCCTGTAATCCCAACACTTTGGAAGGCTGAGGTGGGCAGATCACTTGAGGTCAGGAGTTCGAGACCAGCCTGGCCAATATGGTGAAACTCTGTCTCTACTAAAAATACAAAAATTAGCCGGGTGTGGTGGCATGATGTCTGTAATCCCAGCTACTCGGGAGGCTGAGGTAGGAGAATCACTTGAACCCAGGAAGTGGAGGTTGCAGTGAGCTGAGATAGTGTCACCTCACTCCGGCCTGGGTGACAGAGCGAGACTCCATCTCAAAAAACAAACAAACCATTAGGCTAAGTAAAAAAAGCCACACACACACACAAAATACATATTGGACAGTTCCATGAATATGAAATGTCCAGAACAGCTGAATCCACAGAGGCAGAAAGATTTGTGGTTGCCTAGGGTTAGGAGAAATGGGGAGTGTCTGCTAATGCATGTGGTGTTCTTTTTGGGGGTGATGAAATGTTCCTAAAATTGTGATAATGGTTGCACTACTCTGTGAATATATGAAAAAACCACTGAATTATACATTTTAAGGAATTATGTGGTATGCAAGTTATATCTCAATAAAGCCATTATATTAATAGAAATAACAGAAATATCAACCTTATCTTTCAGAGGTTGAAAACTCAGAAAAGCAACACAGGGAATCAAGCCAAATAAATTTCACTGACACATGGCCCTTGAATGTCTGGTGGACACGGAGATCCAGGTTCTATGATGTCCTTTCTGTGCATTGCTCCATACTCACTATAATCCATCCCACAAACCCAACATCAGGACACAGAATATTGCAAAACATTATTTCCTTGATTTGTGGATTTATTTACATGCATAACTTCATTGAATAATAAAAGTTAAATGTCATTTACTCATGTTGGCCATGCATGGGGCTACAGAGGTACACCCAAGTCCGAGGCAATCAAGTGGACTTCTGGGAATTAACTAGCAAAGTCCACGCACACCTGGGTGATCAGTCACCTGTAGAAGTGACCACAGCACCATAAATGTGACTGAAGAGCCTGGGAACATTTAAATCACCCCCACACCCCCACCTCAGGGAAGCATGACTAGATTGAGGTGGCTACTGAGAGAGTAGAAACCGAGACAGTCACACCGTGGCATAAAAGAATGACAACCTTGGAACTAGAAAGGAAGCAGGGCAGCCTAGAGGAATGCTTCTCAAATGGTGCTCCCTGGCAGGCCCCTGAGTTCCTCCAAGAAGTGGAGGGGAGGCTGCCTGGGATCTCCAGCCCCATACCAGCTCCAACCATCACAATTCCACCTGCATCCGTTTTAGGGGGTGGGGTTCCACATAAGACTTGATGTGGGAAAAAAATGTTTTGCTATTAAAAATACATAGGGGCTGGGCATGGTGGCTCACACCTATAATCCCAGCACTTTGGGAGACTGAGGCAGACGAATAAGGTTGGGAGTTCGAGACCAGCCTGACCAACATGGAGGAAATCCCGTTTCTACTAAAAATGCAAAAGAAAAAAAAAAAAAAAAAAGGCAGGCATGGTAGCGGGCGTCTGTAATCCCAGCTACTCGGGAGGCTGAGGCAGGAGACTCTCTTGAACCCGGGAGCTGGAGGTTGCAGTGAGCCGAGATTGTGCCACTGCACTCCAGCCTAGGCAGCAAGAGCAAAACTCTGCCTCAAAACATATATATAGATATAAAAAATAGGAAAAAATCAGCCAAGCTGTAGAACAAGGAAAAGAGACATCTAAAGTGTCAGGAACTGGCAGTGCCATCCAGCATGAGTTGGACAGACACTGGATCCATGACACACGAGCTTTACATTAAGCTACAATGTCAGCATAACCACTTAGTGGACACTAGCTCACTTAATCTCTGTAACAATTCTGTGAGGCGGATGTTTTATCTTCACTTGGACACGAGGAGTTGGAGGTCAGAGAGGTCATGATCTGCCCGTTCTCACAGGTTTGAAGCATGACAGAGGAGGGAGATGAGCCCAGGTCAGTCTGACTGCAGACCCTGCACCCTGGCCACAGCTTGTCTTCCTTCTTATAAAAAAAAACTCAAGGATTTGCTGCTAAGCAGGGGGTGCGCTGGGGAGCGTGCATGAGCCTTCTAGGGACTGTAAAGGAAGCCTCCCTTTTACAGACTGTAAAGGAACCCTAAAACACCAATAGCAACAGGCTTGCCCCTGGACCTCTGAAAACTCTCTCAGGGAACTTCCCCTCCTCCCTTCTCCCTGTCCTCCCTCCACCCCAGTGACACGGTGTTTAGACTGTGGAGGCAGCTCTCCTTCCCTCTGGGCCAAATGAGCTCACTGTTACAATGTTTCCATCTACAACCTACTAACTATTTAACAATCACTTGTAATAAGATAAATAAAGTAGTAAAATAATCTCTCGGAAAATGAGCATGTCTGCTGCGGGTCTGGGAACTGGGAATGTTTTGATGTAGTTGTTCATGTTTCAGAGTCACGCTGGGCCTGCCTCTGCCTCATCAGTGTACAAAGGCCACAATTACACCTGCACCACAGGAGGCAGCACACACCAAAGGGTCTGCGCCGGAGCCTAGCAGTTCCATCTATTCCCACTTCGTTTTGGCAAAGCAAACATTCAAGAGTGTGCTATGGACTTCAGCAGGTCCCCCCAAATTCATATATTGAAGTTCTAACCCCTAATATTACTGCCTTAAAAAATAGGGTCTGTAGGACAAAACTAAGGTTAAATAAGGTCATCAGGATGGGACCTTGATCTGATAGGATCAGGGTCCTTATAAGAACAGACACCAGTGCCTCATGCCTGTACCAGAACTTTGGGAGGCCGAGGCAGGCGGATCACTTGATGTCAGGAGTTCAACACCAGCCTGGCCAACATGGTGAAATCCCGTCTCTACTAAAAATACAAAAAAAATTATCCAGGCATGGTAGTGTGTGCCTGTAATCCCTGCTACTGGGGAGGGTGAGACACGAGAACCACTTGAATCCAGGAGGCGGAGGTTGCAGTGAGCCAACAGGATCATACCACCGCACTCCAGCCTGGGCAACAGAGTAAGACTCTGTCTCAAAAAAAAAAAAAAAAAAAAAAAGAGCCTGGCACAGCGGCTCACACCTGTAATCCCAGCGCTTTGGGAGTCTGAGGCGGGTGGATCACCTGAGGTCAGGAGTTCGAGACCATCCTGGCCAACGTGGTGAAACCCCATCTCTACTAAAAACACAAAAAATAGCCAGGTGTGGTGTTGGGCACCTGTAATCCCAGCTACTCGGGAGACTGAGGCAGGAAAACCAGGAGGCAGAGGTTGCAGTGAGCTGAGATTGTGCCACTACACTCCAGCCTGGGTGACAACAGGGCAAGACTCCATCTCCAAAAAAAAAAAAAAAGAGAGACACCAGAGCTCACTCTCTTTTTCTCTCTGCCACGTGAGGATAGAACAAGATGGCTATCTGCAAACCAGGGAGAGGGTCCTCATCAGGAAGCGAATTGCCTGACACTGTGATCTTGGACTCCCAGCCCCCAGAACACTGAGTAACATTTCTGCTGTGTAAGCCACCCAGTCTGCGGTGTTTTGCTATGGTGGCCTGGACACCAGTCTGCCATGTAACAGCATACAGTCGGCTCACAGAGCATCACTGCACACACCTTGAGATAGAGGGATAATAAGCAGGTGGGAAATAGGGAACGTGGGAATCTTATAGTAAGGGGAGGATGAGGTCCTCTGTTCACCCCATTCCTCTTTCCCTGCCCACAGCATCTAATTCAGAACTCTGTGCTCCAAGTTATTCTGCAGGTCATTGCCAACTCACTAAGATCTAAAATCTTGTCCTCTCTACCTCCCAACCCCCGTGCCGTTCAGGGACCACTTTTCATTAGGTTTTCAACAGTGATTCAGGTCTGGCTGGAAATGGCCCCAACCAGTGGTTGGCTGGCAGGAAACATATGAGGATCGTAATAATTAGGATGACACCAGGTACTCAGACTCTAGAGCTGTGGACATGAAAGACAAGGTGGAGGCTCAGGCTCTCTTGGGACACCAGAGAAGCATGTCCTCAACAGGCAGTTACCAAACAGCACGCTTCTTCAGTAGTCCCAGGAGCAGGGACCAGATGGATGAACGAGAGCAGCTTGCTGAAGACTTAATGTGCAGCGAATGCTCATGGCCTGCGCTGCGTCCCCTAGGCCTGGCTGCCTGGTTGGGCTGGGATGCTCCGAGTCCCAGCTGCTGCCTAATGAGGAACAATATGATCCGGCACATCCTCCAGCCCTGGGGACTGCCCTGCAGAGAAGCCCCACACCACAGTGAGGCTGGGAGGTCTGGGGCCACAGCAAGGGCAGAGCTGAAATGGGGAGATGCGTTCAGAGACCTGGGGCTTCCCCCTCTTTCCATCCATGAGGCCTCAGTGCACAATGACTCTTCCAACCCAGGTGGACTCCAGATGCCTCCAGCATGCCCAGGAAGCTGGGATCCCTTGCGTTTCCATCGAGTCTTTCTCCCCAGGAGCCCCAAGCACTTCATCCTCTGACAAGTTCTGAGTTCTAAGGCTCATGCCAAGAAAAGGGGAACCCCTTGATTGTGCCCTTCTCTACCCCTAAAACTCCTCTCCATGTTCTTGTCACATGCTTGTGTCAACACTGGAGGGGACTCCCCCCCGCTGCAGCCCCTTCCAGCTCACCCCTAATCAGTGTGGCTGTGGCGACCCCGAGAGGGCATACAGCCACTGACCCACTCAAGGTCCTTAGAATCTCCCCACTCTCTGAAGAGCTGTCCCAGTTAAGTCTCTGGCATGGCCTCAGGCCCCTTCTGTCCTGTCTTGGCTTCCACATACCTCTGTGGTCACAGCATCCTCTCTACCCCCAACAAGGTGTCAGAGCCTCCATGTACAGTCCTGGACGCCCATTAACTCTCCTCCATGCCTTTGCCGACGCTGTCCCTGTCCTTTGTTCTCCCTTTCCCTACCAGGGCTCTTCTCTCCCTCAGACACCTCTTCCAGGAAGCCCTCTCTGACCCGCTAGCCACAGTGCTCCCTTTCTCCTCGGATTTCCCGAGAAACTCCTACCACTCCAGCAGGCTATTCCTTGCACACTGCCTTGGAGGGGTATTTATCCTTCTATCGGCACCTGTGAGTTCCCTCAACTGCTTGTGTAATCCACCCTCCACATCTGTGGGTTCTGCATCTGCAGATTCAAACAACCATGGATTGAAAATATTCAGAAAAAAACAGTAAGAAACAACAATACAATAATAAAAATAATACCAGTAAAAATACAGTATAGCAACTATTTGCATAACACTTATACAGTATTAGGTATTAGAAGTACTCTGGAGATGATTTAAAGTACATGAGAGGATGTGCATAAGTTATATGCAAATACTACGCATTTTACATAAGGGACTTGAGTGTCCTCGATTTTAGTACCAGAGGGAGGTCTTGGAATCAATCCCCAGTGGATACCGAGACAGCTGTACTTTAAAAACCCAGAGTAATCCCTCTTTCCTTTGAATCTTCCCAAACTCCCCATCCCAAATTAATTTCCCCTTCCTTTGAACTCCCACAGAAATTCCTCTGCACCCTTCATTAGACACAAGCCACTTTTTCATTATGCTGATTTGTCTATCTTTTCAGCTCCTTCAGGGTGAGGACCACACCTGATTCATCTCCCTAGCCGCACAATTCTGGACGCAGAGTAGGCCCTTCATGAATGGTTGCTGAGTGAATGAAAAATTCAAGGCCGCCTGTCTTTTCATCCCCTACAGCCAGTAGGAGACGTGGAGCCTGGCGATGGTGCAGTCAGCGTCAGGCAATGAGTGGACTGACAGCAGCTCCCACACACAGGGGTCCACAGGGTGGATGACCCGCCAGAGGCCTCCAGGGTCCCCCAGGGCCGGCTGTGTTCCTCCTGCTCCCTGGATAAACTGGACTGGGGCTGGCTCACGCTCCACAAATTCTCAGCAGCCCAGAAGTGACCCCTCAGGTTGAAAAGGCAGCCTCCTTAATCCCTCAGTTCTTCCAGAGCCTCGCTGCTGAAGATTTCCACGCACTTCAGTAACTCTTACCCTTTTAAGGGGTAAAATAAAGAGGTTTTACTGGAGAGTCTTTATAGGCAGTATCTATAACACTGCCTGTGGCTGTTTGGCTCAGCCGGATAGAGCCCTGTGTTAACAAGAAAAAGTGACGGTTTGCACCTTGGGGAGCGTGTTAGCTCTGCTCCCCAGCTGACCCCGGCTGCTTGCTCTTGGAGGCCCAGCCACAGCCCATCCCCATCACTCATCTGGCACCTCTGTCCTCTGTGTCCCGCTCTTCAGCCCCTTGTCCTTGGTCATCCCTCTTGCTGGAGGAAATCACACCACTGTGCAGCCACTCCCGCCACCAACTCACACCTTCGTCCCCATCTGGGGCACCAGGCTGGGCCACTACCAGCCTTGGAGCTTGCTCAGTCAGCTCCTCCCACACCATAGAACCTTAGCTTCGGCTGGGTCTGCCAATACGAAGCCCCACAGACTGGAAGGCTTAAACAACAGAAATTCCTTTCCCCACAATTCTGGAGGCTGGAAGTCTAAGATCAAGGTGTGGGCAGGATTGGTTTCTTCCAAGACCTCTCTCCTTGGTGTGCGGATGGCACCTTCTCCCTGCACCTGCACGTGGTCTTTCTTCCCTCTGTGCCTGCCTGTGTGCTGAGCTCCTCTTCATGTAGACAGAAGTCAAACTGAATTAGGGCCAAACCTAACAACCTCGTTTTAACTTTCTTACCTCAACACCAAATAGAGTCACATTCTGATGTCTTAGGGGTTAGGGCTTCAATATAGAAATTCCGGAGAAGAGACAACATAGCCCCTAAAACCGACCTTTACCTCTAACCATCACCCAGCTCTTAGTTCCTAACACCGCCCTTCCCAGCCAACCATCGCCCTGCTCTCAGCCCTAACACCTCCAGTCACCTCTAACCATCACCCGGCTCTCAGCCCTAACACTGCCCTTCCTCTCCAACCATCGCCCTGCTCTCAGCCCTAACACCTCCAGTCACCTCTAACCATCACCCGGCTCTCAGCCCTAACACCACCCTTCCCCCACAACCATCACCCAGCTCTCAGCTCTAACACCTCCCCTCACCTGTAACCATCACCCGGCTCTCAGCCCTAACACCTCCCCTCACCTCTAACGATCACCCAGCTCTTAGTTCCTAACACCGCCCTTACCCTCAAACCATCGCCCGGCTCTCAGTCCCTAACACCGTGCTTCCCCTCCAACCATCACCCGGCTCTCAGCCCTAACACCGCCCTTCCCCTCCAACCATTGCCCTGCTCTCAGCCCTAACACCTCCCCTCACCTCTAACCATCACCTGGCTCTCAGCCCTAACACCTCCCCTTGCCTCTAGCCATCACCTGGCTCTCAACCCTAACACCTCCCCTCGCCTCTAGCCATCACCCGGCTCTCAGCCCTAACACTGCCCTTCCCACCCAACCATCACCCGGCTCTCAGCCCTAACATCTTCCCTCACCTCTAACTATCGCCCGGCTCTCAGCCCCTAACACTACCCTTCTCTTCCAACTATCACTCAGTTCTCAGCCCTAACACTGACCTTCCCCTCCCAACCACCGCCCAGCTTTCAGCCCCAACATCTCCCCTTACCTCTAAACATTTCCCAGCTCTCAGCCCCTAATACTGCCCTTCCTCTCAAACCATTTACCCTAACACCGCCCTTCACCTGTAACCACTGCTGGGCTCTCACCCCTAACACAGCCCTTTACCTCCAACCGTCACCCTGCTCTCAGTCCCTAACAACGCCCTTCACCTGTAACCACTGCCGGGTTCTGACCGCTAACACCACCCTTCACCTCCAACCATTGCCCTGCTCTCAGCTCCTAACACCACCTTTCACCTGTAACCATTGCTGGGCTCCGACCCCTAACACTACCCTTCACCTCCAACCGTCACCCTGCTCTCAGCCCCTGGCTCTCAGCTCACACACTGGTTAAACTGAGGCCACTCTCAGTGAGCTGATTGACTTTGTGCCCCATACCCTCCCAACAAGCTCAGGTAACGAGGGCTCAAGACTCCCCACATCCTGCCTTCCTCTCCCCTGGTACTCTGCCTCACCAGGCTTCCTTCTTTTTCTTCAGCCTTTCCCCCAGGCCAGCTGGTTCCCCTGTGCTAACAGTCAAGGCCCGCCCCTCCTATGCAGACCCTCCCCTGACCACCCTGACCAGCTGTACCCTCTGGCTCTCCCTTCTCTGTCACTTTCAATGCAAGCCAGGCTTCTCAAATGACTACTCAACATTTGCTGACTTCACCCCATCCACTGCACTGTGCCTTCCGTCCCCACCACTCCACCCAAACTGCACCTGCCAAGTCAACATCAACATTCATTTTTGCAAAACTGATGAACTTTTGATTCTGTGTCTAATTATATCACTAGCTGGCAATATGACTTACAACCTGCCAGGTGCTGTCCTAAGAACAGCATATATGTTACCTCATTTAATCATCCTCCTTGGCTTCCATGAAACTACTCTCCTAGGGTTCTCCCACTGCTCTAACTGTTCCTTCCAGGTATGTTCTTCTGCCTCCCCTTTAAACAATGGTGCATCCAAGGTCTTTGCAGAGGCCTCCTCTTGCCGTCCTCCCAGGAGCTTCCCGATGGATCTATTTCACAGCCGCCTCCATGGGTATGTTTTACTTATATCCAACAGCCTGGTGACATCTCCATGAACGTGTCCGAAGAGCATCTCAAACTTATGAAGACCCAAAGTAAACCCACCTCTTCCCTCCTACATTCTTCCTGTTACATTCCTACATTTAGTTAATAGCAGCACAAGCTACCCAGGCATCGTGCCTTCACCCAGTTCCTCACCTCCCAATAACCAGTCTCCAATTGCTTCTGGTTGTACTTCCTGAAAATTTCTCAAACCAGTCCACTTCTTTCTAGTCTTAACACCACCACCACCCTACTTTGGTCCTTTCATCTCAACGACTTAACTGCAACCTCTTAACTCTTATCTGGTTTTCCTGCCTCCAGGCTGGCACGACCACCACCTGGCGCTCCTCAACCACACCCTCTCATAGCTGCCAGAGTGTGCACTTTGAAGTGTAAAGCCCTGCTTTAAAAGCTTCCATCCTCAAAATAAATGGAATTCCTTGGCATGGCACACAAGATCTGAATTGACTCTTTGTCAAACCTTATATTGTGCTTCCCTGCTCATCCCTGTCTACCTTCTAGAAACAGTGAACTACTCATAGCACCCGTTACACACAGACACACACAGACACACACAGACACACACACACACACGATGCTGCTGCATGCCTGCACACCTTTGCTCACTCCTCCTTCTGCACTCTCATCTTTGCTCACTGACTATCTCGGCTCAGACATCCCCACCTTCAGGAAGCCTTCCCTGAACACAGAGGCTGAGCAAGTGCACAACAATGTGTTTTCATAGAAACCCATGTATCCTATAATGTACGCCCATCATTGATCTAGTTTTCAACTGCCAGGGTTTAATTCTTCCTATCCCCAGTGCATTGACCTCGCTTGACAACAGGAGAACTTCATGAATGTTTGAGCCAAACTTGTCTTGGCTTTTGAGGGATTCTATGCCAACTTCTATTCCTACCTTCATAATTACTACTTTGACCTGTACATTTGTGGAAAACTGATTTTAACAAAGGTACGGTGGGGAAAAAAGTCTTTACACAAATTTTGCTGGAACATTTGGATATCCATATGTTAAAGAAAAAAGAAATCCCAATCCTTACTCATGCTATATGCAAAAATTAACAAAAATAATGAACCATAGACATAACAGTAAAACCTAAAACCATAAAACTACTAGAAGAAAATCTTTTTGATCTTGAGTTAGGCAAAGATTTCTTAGATATGACACCAAAAGCACAACGCATAAAATTAAAAAATTGGTAAAGCAGACATCATCAAAATTTAGAATGTATGCTCTTCAAAAGATCGGAATAAAAGACAAGCCATAGGTGGGGAGAAAATATTATATGCAAAGCACATGCTGGATAAAGGACTTGTATCCAGAATATGTAAAGAACTTTCAAAGCTCAATAATAAGAAAACAATCTAATTTTTAAACTGGGCAGAAGATTTGAATAGACATTTCACCAAAGAAGTTGTATAGGTGGCAAGTAAGCATGTGAAAATATGTCCAACGTTATTAGTCACTGAGGAAATGCAAATTAAAACCATAATGATCTATTACTACACATCTATTAGAATGGCTGAAATTAAAAAGCTTGACCATACCAATTGACATGGATATGGAAGAACCAGAACTCTCATATGCCCCAACCTCTTCCCTCGCTCCCCTTCCTCTCCTATGTAATGCTAGACACTATGTAATTGTCCCCCAGTTTTACACCCTGGATTTAGTCCACAGGCCACTCTTCATTGTGTAATTTCTCCCTTAAGAAACTTACTAATTTTCAACTATCAGCCCTATGCAGATAACTCCAAAATCTCTATCTCTACCCCCAATTTCTCATCTACACATCAGACTCCTTTTTCTGGCTACTAATAAGAAATGTCCAAATGTCCAAATTCTGCATCCCAAATGTAACTCATTATCTTTTTATTGAATTGGGGGCTCTTTCTGGCTTCCCAGTTTCACTTCATAGCACCAGTTGGTCTCATGCAAATCCCGGGGGGGAGCTGCCTTGCACTCTCCCTGTCCCTACAGCCCCTCCATCTGCTCACCCACTAAAGACTGCTGAGGTATCTGCCTCCCACCCACTGCCCCCATTCTGTTCCCACTGCCGCCACTCCTCGCTTTCTTTTGTAATACGTCTACACTGTCTTCTGCCTCCAGTCTCTCTTGCACCAGCTTAGCTACTCTCCACTGCAGAAGCACCTGCCTGGCCCTCAGGCCCTCCACAGTTTGGCCCCAACATGCCTTTGCAGACTCACCTTCTACTGAATTCTATGACCACTTAGCTACATCTAGATTGTCCTTGCTGAACACTGAATACACCATGTTGCTCTGCCCTGGTTTTTTTGTTCAGGTGGTCTCTTCCTGGAAAGTTCTCAGCTGTTTTTTAAAACCCATGTCCAAATCCTACCTAATAACCCTCATTCTCATACCCCATTCCCACCGTGCCCCAGGTAAGCATTGAACTGCGCCAGCCCACACTTTCACCCTCCTCAAATCCTACAAAGCACTTACTGTGTGCACGATTCATTTAGTACTTAATATTTTGCTTTCTAATTGACATGGGTAATGCATTCACTCATTCAATCATTCCTTTCTTCACTAATTCCTCAAATACCTATTAAACACTTATCTTAAGCAAGGCACTATGTATGCAGAGAAGGATAAAATGTATCTCTGCTTTCAAAGTGTCCAGAGAAGGACATGGTCATACAAGCAAATAGCCACAACCCGATATGGTAAGTGATATGACAAAATCTTACAATGTTTCCACCATGAACCAGGTGTTCAGGTGCTGGGAAATCACAGGTGACTAAGATGGGGTCATTTGACTCTGGAAGGCATCCTGGGGTCAGGGGACAGAGCCAGACTTTACTGTACAATGAAGCGATTCCATAGAGAGAATCGCAAAATTCTAAGGAAGCTCAGATAAAGGGAAACCAAACTCCAGGCGGTGGGGCAAGTTTTAGGGAAGGCCTCACACCTTTATCTAACGCACATGTGTTAAGTGACTACTACCTGCCAGGCTTCACACAAGAGTCAGCCTTGAAGGAGGGGAGTGAGCTTCCCAGGGAAGCAAGGAAGCAAAGCGTGTTCCAGTGTGTGGTGACTGACTCAGCCGGTGGGAGGGGCCTGAGCACCTGGCAGGGAAGGCAGATGGGAAGAAAAGAGCCGGGGCATGAAGAACCTGTGTGTCTCGCTGGAGAACTGGGATGGAGCCCCGAAGGTCCAGAAGGTGCCGAGGGACAAGAGGAGGGCTTCCGACAGGCGATGACATCATAAAATTTGCGTTTTAGGGCAATCACTCTCAAAGATACACTGGAGTGAGAACTGAAATACGAGTTGGGAAGATCAATAGTCTGGGAAAGAGAAATGAGACAGGTACTGAGTGGGGCAGGGAAAGAGGATCAGAGAGAAGAGGCAGATTCTAGTGAGATAAATCCGGCAGAATCAAACTCAGTGGGGCTTGGGGGGAGGTAAGAGGGCTCTTGGCTTCACTGACAATTTAGATGGTGACATCAGTGACCAAGATAAAGAATGCAGGGGGATAGAGAGGAAGATTTTTCTTTTTTGTTTTTGGAGAAGGGCAAAGATGATGATTTTGGTGTGGAATTTATTAAGTTTGGGGCGCACTGTTTAGTAACAGAAAAAGTTACTGGTCTGGCTCTCCAGATAATGATCCAGGCTGGAGACATGGAGACCCGGGAGTCCCAGGGTCAGGGTGATAATGACACCTTCCTCTCCTCTCCTGGAGAGGAAGAACCAGGCTAAAACTCTGGATACTCAACATTCGGGCGACTGTAGGGAAAGAGACTGAGAAGCAATGGTTACACCAGAGGATCTAAGGAGAAGAGAAGTCAGATAAAACAAGGACTGAGCATTCTCCACAGGGCTGGGCAACTAGGAGGTCACCGGGGACTTTAGCAAGAGCACCTCCAGGGGAGAGGTTAGGCAGCATGTAGATGGTAGCAGGTGGAGGAGCGGCTGAGAAGTGAATGGAGAGAACCAAGTAGCCGGTCTGGGAAGGGAGGGGGCGTAATTAGGACAATCGGCAGAGGGAAGCACACCCTCCAAGGAAGGGTGTTTAAATTAAGACGAGAAGGGACCAGAAGAGGAGCCAGTGGGAAGGGAAAGAGAAAGTCAGAAGAAAGGAGCTCTTTCTGAAGCAAGCCCTGCAAAAAGGCAGCTGGAGGGAGCCTGGAACACACGCGCAGGATCATCTGAGGTGAGAGAAGGGACAGCTCCCCCTTCATGGGTGCCTTCTCCTTTTTTTCCTTTTAATCATATGTCACCCTATGTTTGACACAGACACATGGCCACCTAGCTCAGACCACACTTACCAGCCTCCCTGAACTCAAGAGGCCATGGGCTAAACCTGGACTAGCAAATGGAAGTAAAGTGACCGGAACATCCAGTTCATCTCCTTGCCCTGGATGTTCCTAGCCTTTTTTGCTGGCTGGTAATGATAGCAAGAACATATAGAGACCACGTGCTGCTGATGGCAGTGCCGCCCGCCACCCTCCATCCTTGGACCACTACTATTTACCTCCAGGTTTATGTTGAGAGAAAAACACTTTGATTTTGGAGCTATTGCATTTTCAGGTCCCTTTGTTTTCATGGCTCAGCCTATATTCCCATTTAGAGCTGAGCCATAGAAATATAATGCAAGGCAGCTGGACATGGTGGCTCACGCCTGTAATCCCAGCACTTTGGGAGGCTGAGGTGGGCGGATCACGAGGTCAGGAGATTGAGACCATCCTGGCCAGCATGATGAAACCCTGTCTCTATTAAAAATACAAAAAAAAAAAAAAAAAAGAAAGAAAATTAGTTGGGCTTGGTGGTACGCACCTGTAGTCTCAGCTACTAGGGAGGCTGAGGCAGGAGAATCGCTTGAACCTGGGAGGCAGAGGTAGCAGGGAGCCGAGATCGTGCCACGGCACTCCAGCCTGGCAACAGAGTGAGACTCCATCTCAAGAAAAAAAAAAAAAAGTAAAGAAATATAGGGCCGGGCACAGTGGCTCAAGCCTGTAATCCCAGCACTTTGGGAGGCCGAGACAGGCGGATCAGGAGGTCAGGAGATCAAGACCATCCTGGCTAACATAGCGAAACCCTGTCTCTACTAAAAATACAAAAAAAATTAGCCGGGCGCGGCGGCAGGCGCCTATAGTCCCAGCTACACGGGAGGCTGAGGCAGGAGAATGGCATAAACTCAGGAGGCGGAGCTTGCAGTGAGTGGAGATCGCGCCATAGCACTCCAGCCTGGGTGACACAGCCAGACTCTGTCTCAAAAAATAAAATAAAATAACATCAAAAGAAATAGGTGAAATTAAAAAATTAATTTTAGTATTTTCCTTAACCAAATTTCACAAACACTATGTTTTGTTTCTGACTTTGTTTTTTTGAGACAGGGTCTCACTCTGCTGCCCAGGCTGGAGTGCAGTGGTGTGATCTCGGCTCACTGCAGCCTTGGCCTCCCGGACTCAAGCAATCCTCCTGTCTTAGCCCTGAGTAGCTGGGACTACATGTGAGCACCACCATGCCAGGCTAATTTTTGTATTTTGTGTGTGTGTGTTAAAAAAAAAAAAAAAAAAAGAGTCCTACTATGTTGCCTAGGTTGGTTTTGAACTCCTGGCCTCAAGCAATCCTCCTGTCTCGGCCTCCCAAAGTGCTGGGATGACAGGCAGGAGCCATTGTACCCAGACAAATACTATGATTTTAATATCTAGTCAATATAAAAAGCATTTGTGTATTTTGTATCCTTGTTTTCATACCAGAACTTCAAAATCCAGTGTGCATTTTATATTTAGAGCACATCTCCATCCAGATGAGCCAGGTTCCAGGGGCTCAATACTAATGGCTACAACACTGGGTAGTGCAGGTCTAACTGATGCTGACAGATACAGCTGTAAATAAATATTTGCTTCGGGTGGGGGGTGTTGAGAGAGGCTGAGCTGGATGGCTTCTATTTTCTCTGAAAAGAGGAAAGGTGTCATCTTCATCTTCCACTAGCAAGACTGACAAAGATAAGGAAGGTGGCTTTAGGGGAGGGCTTGGAATAGCTGCTCTGATATGTAAATGCATTTCTGTTTGGACCCAGTTGAAATGAAGAGATGTTGGTGTGTTTCTGAAAGCAGCCTCAGGGCACAGCCAGAAGCAAGGCAGGCAGATGTCACAACTGAGTAGAAGGTGATCAGGTGGGTGGGCAGGACTGGGGACTAATGAGTGAAGGTGCTATTGGGACCTGGCAGGGGTGATGGGCTGGGCCTTTTCCACTGGACAGGAAAGGGAGTAACACCCAGAAAAAGCTGTCCAATGGGTTAGCCCCAGCAGCAAGGAAAGGCTGCATATGTGTGGAATATGTGGCTACCAGGATTCACGGAAGAGCGGGAGCAGGGGAATGTGACGGTGAGACTGGGTAAGATGCTGTTTTCAGACTGTGGGATTTGGACATGTATGGTTTCAGAAGCAGAGGATCTAGGGCTGCCATGACTCGGAGTGCAGCTGTGATGGTGATGTGGAGTGGGAGAGAAGGCCATCAGAAGGGAGGCAGCCGAGGATCCCCAAGGCAATGGCACAAGTGGGATGGCCCCTTGGACACTAGGATGATGAGGCCAGAGCAAGGCAGCGGTGAGAGGAAGGCTGGGAGCCCTACATGAGAATAGCAGGCACAAGGCGGGGAGGACTTGGACCAGGCAAGAATGGGGGAAATGTTTGAAGGCTGCACTGGGGAGTGAGGGAAATGCAGCTGCCACTCTGGAGTAAGCAGTTGCTCTGGAGATGGGTTGGAAGGAAGCACTCTGACAGGGCAGATGAAGTGTGATGGGCTTGGCATCCCTGCTGAGTGGGGGCTCTGTGTGTGCCAAAAGGGCCAGGAGGGCAGGTGAGCTGGGGATGAGCACAGAGCCGCCGGGAGGATGCGCATGGAGATGCAGAGGCGTGCACAGAACCAAGCTGCCCAGGCGCTGCAGAGAACCATTTCCCTGTGCTGCGGGACTGCTGTCTAAACCGGAAACACCCCAAGTGCAGGAACTGAGTCTCCTCTTATCCTGTATCCCCCATACAACTCAGCAGAGCCAGGCAAATGTTAGGCACGTTAAGCACTTGACCCTGATATGAGCTGTTGGACTTTCACAAGGTTCACCTTTTGGCCTATCCCTTCACCTTTCACACTCCCACAATTAGCTAAAGAACATGACTCCTGAAACAAAGTGTATGAATAAAGTCCCGGGCATCACCAGCAATTCTATCTGCAGTTAGTGGCCTATGTATACGGCCACTTTGTAAGGTCTCTGGATACCTGATTTGATATTCCCAGTTAGCCTCCTTAAACAGTTCCTTGCTCTCTGTGGACCGGCTCACCTCGCTGTAGGTTTTCTTTTGGGTAGGAAGATAGTCCTCATGTGTTCTCTTTTGAAAGCAGTCATGGAGAGCCCTCAGCTACATTTGGGCAAGCTCAACCAGCCAGCTCTGGCCAGCCCAGATGCATGACTGTCGCAGTTCGGTGCCCGGGATATCCAGTCTCATGGCTCACTGCACACACAGCCAGGCTGGAGGAAAGGAACAGTGGGCTGGAGTTGCCCATTTATCTTGTCTAATGGCCTGCCAGTGACAGCATTCTGGACGACTTACGGGACAGAGCGGGAATGAAGGCAGAAGGGATGGGAGTGATGGGGGCTGCTGGGAGCCTTAATGGGTCTAGTGCAGACAGAGACACCAGGCAAGGTCTGCCTGTTACCTCCGGGGGAGACCCAGCCCAGATCAGCTTCATTGTCTGGGATAATTCAATTTGACTTGCATTTACTGAGCGCCGACCTTACGCCAGGCACAAGTGGGATAGATGCTGTTGAGAACACAAGACATGAAGCAGTTCTGGCCCCTCCTCTCAAAGACTCATGGAAGAACTGGGGAGACAGTGATGGGGCAGGGGAGGGAGGGTGGAGATCTCAAACTAGGTGCCTGGCAGACTCTGAAACTCGAGCTCAGCGGGGCAGCTGGAAGGTGCCATCTCAAGAATCCACTCACCCCTGGACTAACATCACTCCATGCTGTCTTCTGACCCACCTGTCAATCTCCATCATGTTACATCACCATTACATCATGTCACCTCCCTGATTCTAGACAGGGCAACCCTAAGCCATAGCACCACTGAGGGTCTTATCTCTACATTTTAGCCAAAGCTGTGAATAAATGAGCATCATACCCGCTACAGTCTATAACACAGGACGCTGTGGCCTCCGATCAAAACTGGCAAGTACCATGGGAGCCAGAGGTCTGACCACACCAGGGAAAAGCACAAGCAGAAGGAAATGACAGATGAGAATGGCTTTGAGTTCTTTGCAAGAATATGGGTAGAAAAATCTGGAGGGCCATTACTTTGATGGTTTCCACCTTGGAGTTATCTGTCTCTTTTCCCAGAAGATCAAAGCGCAAGTGATGGGTATTTTTATTCATTGTCATCATCCCCCAGGGAAGGAGCCAGAACAGGGAAGGGAGTATTTTTTATTCAGGAGGACACGGGGGCTCTGAGTCCAAGCTAGGGCCCCACCCCGGGGCAAGAGCAAAATATTCCTGTGATCATTCCTTCAAATAATACGCAGGTAATCTCTCATTTGTCTGTTTCCCTTTTCCTAAGGTGAAAGGGAAGAGATATGTATTAATATCAAGTCACTGTTCTACATGCTGGAGAGTGCCTCCTGGTGGAGGTCACGTCTAGGATGTGGGTGTGAACCCTGCCTCGCTCCCCATCCCCTCAGCCTCCCTGAGGCTGGGACCTCCCTAACACACTGCCTCCTTAGTTGTCTGCAGAAGTCTCAAACATCCTTTCAAGCACTTTGCAAAACAAACACCTCTCAGGTCTGTCCTCCCTCAAAATCCCATATTATGAATCGTATTTTTCCTGGACACTAAACTGCCTGTTTCCTTGAAACTAACCTGCCTTGGTCTTCTTTTCTGGGTAAACGTACGCTGTCTGGATGAATTTCCTCGAGAACTGTTGCCTGAAAGATGCTTAGTTGGCTGTTGTCAGAATATTCAAAATGCATAGGGGGACGAGGGGGAAGAAATATCACTCACCGCAGGGGATAAAAAGCAGTCCCATTCCGATGCCATATGCCACGGAAGGGAAGAGCTAGTAAATTTCATTTAGTAGAGCCCACGCAATTACCCACTCTAAAAATTAAGGACCGAGACCATAAACCTACTAAACTTCAAATCTTCATAATGGGCTGTTAAATGAGAGACAAAGGGAGAGGGAGCAGAGGGAGAAAGGAAGAAGAGGAAAAAGACAAGAGGGAAGGGAACGGGGAAGGCAAGAAGGAAGGAAAGAGGAAGGCAGGAGAGAAGAGGAGGAAGGCAAGAAAGGGGGAGAACAGAAATACAGGATTAGCAAGACAGAGCAGGAGGCAGCGCCAAGCAGAAAACAAAGTCAGAAACAGAGTTTGACGCACGCACATTCTCAGAGGAACTCCCGTTCTCAGGGTCTTCCCACTCTGTTGCCAAAGAGATTTAAAGTCACACTGTAGGCACAGAGAGGGACACAATCGTATTCTGCCAACTTGGAAATATTCAGCACTACTGATGTGGGGCTGGGTAATTATTTGTGGTGGGAGCTGCTCTGTGCGTTGTAGGGAGTCTAGCAGCATTGCTGGGGCAATGGTTTGAACGTGTCTCTTTTCAAATTTCAGGTGTCCCCAATGTGATGGTATTAAGCAGTGGGGATTTTAAGAGGTAGTTAGGCCACAAGGGCTCCTCCCTCATGAGTGTGATCAAGGCCCTTATAAAGAGGCCTCATGCACTCTTTGGAAGGCAGAAACCTGCTCTCCTGCCTTGTGAGGATGCAGTAGATGCCAGTAGCACCCTCCCCAGTGTGACAACTAGCAATGCCTCCAGATACTGCAAATGTCCACTGGAGGAGGGAGAGGGGGAGAAATTGCCCCCAGCTTAGAACCACTGGCGTGGACCCTTTTCACATCACAACTGTTGGTGCCCCCAGTTTACCTCATTTCAGAGCCCTAATGCTCCAGCACCCCCTACACACAGTCATAGGAGGAATCCCTGCAGAAGGCACCTTTTGATGGGGCTGCTTCACTTTTCAGAACCACTTCAGAGCATCCCAGTGTCCACTAAGTAAAAAAGTCATACTGGCAGCTGGACGCGGTGGCTCACATCTGTAATTCCAGCACATTGGGAGGCCGAGGCACGTGGATCACGAGGTCAGGAGATCGAGACCATCCTGGCTAACACGGTGAAACCCCGTCTCTACTAAAAATACAAAAAATTAGCCAGGCATAGTGGCGGGCGCCTGTAGTCCCAGCTACTCGGGAGGCTGAGGCAGGAGAATGGCATGAACCCGGGAGGCGGAGCTTGGAGTGAGCTGAGATCTGGCCACTGCACTCCCGCCTGGGCGACAGAGCGAGACTTCCTCTCAAAACAAACAAACAAACAAAAAGAACCCGTCATACTGGCTACCTACTAGGTGCCAGGCTTGGTTCCAAGCATCGGAAAAAGACTGGTGGACGGGAAAGAGACCCAGACTCAAGGACCTTATGCTCTAGCTGAGGAGGCAGACAGTACACATGTAAGGAAATAAAAGCAGGGTAATTTCAGGTAGCAAAAAACCGCTACAAAAAATAAGGAAAAAAAAATAAGGAAGTATGAGAGAATGATGGGGGGTGGTCAGGGAAGGGATGTCGCTAACGAGGTGCCACCTGAGCTGCGACCTGAATGAGGAGGAAGAAGCCATGGGAGAGAGAGGAAGAACATGCCAAGTTGGAGGAGCAAAGTAAGAGGAAGCTTGGCAGCCACCAGCATTCAGCAGCTGGAGTGGCGCGTGTGAGGGGAAGAACGCAGGGAGGCACAGGGAGCAGGGACACACAGGTTGTCACATGGTCTCAAGGGCCATGGCGAGAATCTGTCTTATTCCAGGTGTGAAGAACAGTCACCGGAGGGTTCTAAACCTAGCCCAAAGTCCTGAAGCTGATTCTAGGCTTCCAGAGACCAACCCCACTCACCGCCAGCTTCATCCGCTTGTATCCCTCTGCACCAACTTGAGCGCCCATCAGAGTCACCTACAGGGCTTGTGAAGACACAGACCAGGCAGGGCGCGGTGGCTCACGCCTGTAATCCCAGCACTTTGGGAGGCCGAGGCGAGCGGATCATGAGGTCAGGAGATGGAGACCATCCTGGCCAACACAATGAAACCCCGTCTCCACTAAAAATACAAAAAATTTGCCAGGCGTGGTGGCAGGTGCCTATAGTCCCAGCTACTCGGGAGGCTGAGGCAGGAGAATGGCATGAATCCAGGAGGCGGAGCTTGCAGTGAGCCGAGATCGCGCCACTGGACTCCATGCACTCCAGCCTGGGCAACAGAGCGAGACTTCATCTAAAAAACAAAAACAAAAACAAAAACAAAACAAAACAAAAAACCACACACAAAAAAATGGATAATGTAAGTCCTCAAAAAATTAGAAATAGAATTACTATATGATTCAGCAATACCACTTGTGGGTATATATCTAAAATAATTGAAAGTGGGGACTCAAATTGATATTTGTACACCCATGTTCACAGCAACCTTATTCACAACAGCCAAAAGGTGAAAGCAACCCACGTGTCCAGCCACAAATGAATGGGTCGACAAAACACATACATACAACGGAATACGATTCAGCCTCACAAAGGAAGGAAACTCTGACACATACTACAAGGATGAACTTTGTAAACGTTATGCTAAGTGAAATAAGACAGACATAAAAAGACAAACACTGTATGATTTCACTATATGAGGTACCAAGGTTGTTGCCAGGAGCTGAGAGGAGAGTTATTGTTTAATAAATACAGAATTTCAGTTTTGCAAGACAAAAAGAGTTCTGGAGACAGATGGTGGTGACGGTTGCACAGCAATGTGAATGTAGTTAACACTGCTGAACTGTACACTAAAAATTGGTTAAAACAGTAGTTTTATGTGTATTTTACCAAAATTAAAAATAATTTTAAAATACACAAAGTCCTGTTTTATAGTTTACAAAGCACATTCACACATGTGTCTCATTTGTATCTCACGCTAATCTAGGAGATTAGAGTAAAATAGTACTATTCCCACTTCACAGATGAGTATTCTGAAGTCCAGAAAAATTGCCTCCTTATTGTCTGGTACTTCAGAGCTGCCTGAGCCAGACAAAGGCATCCATAGGCTGCCCCAACTCAAGGACACACGGCAGACATGTTGAGGAATTACAGCTAAAAATCAGATCTCCTGCTCTACCAACGCTCTGTCTAGTGTATCACAACGCTTGTAGAATGTTCTGTAAAGTAAATCACCTTTCACATGCTAAGTGATGTAGAAATACTACCTGGCTAGCTAAGAGAAAGAAAACAGGCAAGGAGAGAGTGAGAAGCAATGATTTGATGTGAGGACGATTCCTGCCTCATGCTTTAGGTATAGAGGGAAAACCAACATTTTCTGCCTTATATGGTGGGCATTATTATTATTTATTATTATTATTTTGCAGATGATAATAAAGAAAATAGAGTCCTTAAATCACTTGACCAATTTCACCACGACTTTGAATCCAGGTCTATGTGACTTCTGGGTGCAGACTCCCACTGCTGGAAAGGTAGCCTCCCCCTTGTTCCAGAATGGTCTAGTTGCCAACCTGTGGCACCCAGGCCTTCTTGCCCCTGGCTACCAGTCAGCTGATTCCTTGCCCAGTTCGCCTTCTTCTTCCACCATGCCCCCAACCAGGGTACTCGCCCTTTAAAGGGGATGCTGTCCCGAAATGCCCTTTCCTCTGAATGGACCCACCCACTAGCTGCCCTTTCCCCAGCTCCTGACCAGCTCACTCTGCTTGGTTTCTCAGGGTAAGGACAGACATGACATGGAGGCTTCTCTCTTCACCTTCCTTTGCCCGGGCTCACAGAAGGCCTGCGTACGCCCTTCTCCAAGAATGGTTGGTCGGTCCCCCGTCTGTCACAGGACTCACACCTCCAAGGGACTTCTCAGAGGACAGAAATAATGTTCAGTCCATCACATCTTTCTCGCAGTCCTGCCCCTCACTCATGAAGGAACGAACCCACAACTGAGGTCCTGGTGCATCTGTCCCACTAGGTCGGTGCTCACCTCCCCAGCCGACAGGAGAGCAGTCAAGGTGCTCTCAGAGCAGGGGCTGAACAGCAGGGGGCCTGAGATGTGGAGCCCCACCATGAGTCTGAGAAGTTCTGCATCCTGTGGACTCACAAAGGCACATCACACCAGCTCTGAGTTAGCTCTTTCTCCCACCTGGCCTCCTTATTGTCTGGTACTTCAGAGCTGCCTGAGCCAAACAAAGGCATTCATAGGCTGCCCTGTTCTAAGAATGCAGAAAGAGCTGAGGCCCCACTGATTTGAAGGAGGGGCTCATCGACCCCTGTGTCATGAACTGGGCTGCAAATGTGACTCCAGCTCCCAGTTCTCCACCAGAATTTGTCATTTGGTGGCCTTCCATTTCTCAGCAACCAGAACTAGTTAATCTACCAAATGTTAGCCCACTCCGTGAATCTGACGGTAATGAGGTCAGCTTTTGCTTTATTTATCATTAGAGCTGGCAGACCCAAAGGGTAATTTAGTGTTTGAAAAAGCCGATTTTAAAACTTTATGTCAGGTGACACGTTGCCAAATGCAGCCTAATAGCCGTATCATTAAATACAGACTAAAGTCTTCATTTAAATTTATTTTCATCTCACCTTGTCTATAAGGCTTAGGGATATAAACGGAACGAGTCTTTAATCCACAAAACAAATTTATCTGCTCTCGTGTTTCTCCCCCAGTCAGCGTCCTAGTGCCTCTGGAAGTTTGTTGGGGTCCCGATCCTGTCTCTCAAAGACACTTTTCAACTCCTATACATCAAAAGCACATTCCTCGTTCATCAGGCCTCTACCATGCTAAGCAGTGGAGATGTGCAATTGACATAATTGATGTATTCATGGTCCCTGCCTTCGAGGAACCTAGAGACTTGTGTGGAAACAAAAGCAAATAATTATACCATGATAGGCACTGAATGTTATCCCCAGATATCCTCCCAGTTCAATGCCTCACTTACTACTGGTCTCCGGTCCTTGTCACCTGAGCAGCGAGGCCTTCCCTGAGTACAGGGTAAGAAACAACACCCCCACCTCATCGTTACCCTGCTCTACTTTATTTTGTCCTTTTTTTTTTTTTTTTTTGAGATGGAGTCTGGCTCTGTCACCCAGGCTGGAGTGCAGTGGTGCCATCTCGGCTCACTGCAACCTCAACCTCCCAGGTTCAAGCGATTCTCCTGTCTCAGCCTCCCAAGTAGCTGGGATTACAGACATGCACTTCTGGCTCCTTTTTGTATTTTTAGTAAGGACAGGGTTTCGCCATGTTGGCCAGGCTGGTCTTGAACTTCTGACCTCAAGTGATCCACCCACCTCGGCCTCCCAAAGTGCTGGGATTACAGGTGTGAGCCACTGCACCCAGCCCTATTCTGTCCTTTTGTCCATACTGTATATCAACACCCAATACAGTCCACACTTCTTGGCTTCTTTGTCTGTCTGTCAGACCCCACTACAGCAGGGGCAGGGATTGTGTCTGTTTTGTTCACTGCTGTGCCCCCAGCCCCAGCCCTGTGCCGGGCACACAGTGGGCACACACTCATTACTTCCCAAGTAAGACATGGATGGCTGCTGGAGCGGAGGTACGAAGTGACTATGGGGCACTGGGAGAACCCCCATCTTTCTGGGAAGTTGCCCGGGAAGGTTTCACAAAGGAGGAGATGGGCTAAACCAAGTTGTAAGATAGAAATCTACTGTTTGGAGAAGGGAAATTGCAGGTCCATAGTCACAGAGAAATGACACCAAACTGTTTGTGTAGCTGGATTGGGGGTGACTGGAGAAAAGAGCAGAAAACGGGTGAGAGGTATTGGGGGGCTGTGAAGCACCTTGCAAGCCACTGAAAGGGACCTGGACTTTATCTCGAAGATAAACTTTGAAGAAATCTGCATCGGTGTTTTTAGAATGGGAGAGAAGACCCAAGGGTGAAGTTTCTAGTTCCCTACATGACTCGAGCTGCACGGGTTCCTGCCAGGCCTTTGTCATAGCCAGCCCCCGAGGATGCCTGGTGACCTCTGCCTCCTGGTATTCACACCCCTCTTCCCCTCTTGTGACTCCCTGAACACAACGGGGGTTGATCTGCCCAACAGCACATGGCAGAAGTCATGTTGCTTCCATGTAAGGGGACTTTTCTCTCTCTCTTGTCTCTTGCTCTGGGGAGAGTTGGCTGCCCTGCTGTGAAGAGGCCTATGGAGAGACCAACATGGCCAGGTGCTAAGGCCTCCAGCCAACAGGCACCAAGGAACTGAGAGGCCCGACAACACCTTGAGTGAGCTTGGGAGTGGACTTTCTGGCCCCAGTCGAGCCTTGGGATGGCTGCAGCCTCAGCCCAACAGCTTGAGAGTGACCCTGAGCCAGAAACACTTGCCAAGCAGCTCCCACATTCCTGACCCTCAGAAACTGTGTGAGACAACAAATGGTTCTTGTTTTAAGCTGCTAAGTCTTGGGATAACTTGTTACAAAGCAATACATTTTGTTATTACAGCTTAATTCCCCTCCAAGAGCATCCAGTGATCTCCTGCCTTCAGGACAAAGACTGCAGTAGACATGCAGGTTGTCCCTTCTACAAAGGCTACTAATCAGGGATTCCCAATGAGGTCAGGCAAAAAAGATGGGGAACTCCAACTCCTTCTCTCAAACGCCCAGCAGGCGGAAAGAATGCCTGAAACTCAGCTTCCCTCTGAGCGAGGCCAGACACAGCCCTTCCTCCAGCTCCTAGGGCTGGCAGCTCTCCCCACCTGGCACTCTGGCCCACACGGTCCCAGAGGTGCGGTAGAGATGTGAGCACGCAGTCAGTTTTACTGCTTCCCTCCACTTAATTCATGAGTTAATCAAAGGACAGTGCAGCCGCGCCTGCACAACAATAACAGAGAGCAGATGTTTCTGGGCAGGTTTATCTCTTGCTGGCACAACACTGGGAAGCTGACCTTTCTCCACCACGTTTATTAAGTGTTATTAACAGTTTTAAGAGGGTCATAGGTGCCCAGGTCCTTAGTCAAACTGAGAGATGCCTTCTCAGGGAAGACTTCCCAATCAGCCACTGCAGGATGCAGCCTGCCAGGGGAGGCTCTAAGGGCAACCAGGTGGCAAAAGAGGGCTCAGCCTGACCCCAGCGGTAATAATAAAAGTATTTCACAAATACCCCAAGAGGTAGCACCATGCAGTAAGGAAGCCATAAGCCTGGCTCTCACAAACTCCAATTTCAGCTAGACCATTTAGTTTTTGCCCTTAGGTAAGTTATTTGGTCTGAACCAAGAGTTCTCATCAGGATTGTCGGATTGTCATCAGGTTTAAATAAGAAACTGCAAAGAAAGTGCCAGCCACAGGCTCTGAATATGACAGGTATTAGTCAAGGTCTTCCTGCTAGGATAATTTGTAAAAATCTCACCCCTGCCCCATCCTAATCAATACACTGTATATTCTCTTCTTCTTTGTTCCATGCATGTAGTAAGCATTTCCAAATAGTACCTGTCATTATGGTCATGTTTTATACTTTCCAGAACACTTCCAATATTCATGAACATGTTAAATCTTAATATAGCCTTGTAAGGCCTGAGAGGTAGGGACTCTACCCGAGTCACATCAGTGATAAAGGGAAGAGTCGGGACCAGAACTCAGGTTGCCTGATTCCCTGTCCTTTTGCTGCCCAACCCAGCCATGTCTCTCAGGTCCTTCCTCCTCCTCCCCGTCATCAGACATTTCACCACTTAGGGGGGCTCTCTTGTATGGCTTGTGTGCCATTTCATGTGTATGAGTCCAGATTCTTCAACGGAGGGTAGGTTCTTAACAGCTGGAGCTCTGGGCTTGCCAGCAGACCAGAGGCAGAAGAAATACAGAGGCCCAGGGTGTTTTCCAGGACAGTGGACAAGAAGGAGCCATGCTACAAGGCCCTCCTTAAATACCAACTCACGTGAGTTAGAGTACTGAAAACATAACCTGCCCCTCTGGGATGCCAAGGGCAGAGGAGGGGAAGGGAAGGAAGGATTGCTGGGTGCCCCCATGCACCTGACACCACACACACACCTATCTGCACCTAGCCCCATCTTTATCTCATCTCCCACCCCTGGGGCAGAGTGTCACTCATGCTGCATCAGTAGGCCCTCTGCTGTCATTTAGGTTTCTATTTGTTCATGCATGTATTCACACACTCCCTCACCCTCAGCTGGGCCCCCACATGGTCCAGCAGCCTTGTCCATGGACTTAACCATTACCAGTTCAGAGTCCCCACTCCCCTCAGCCTCCCAGTCACCCTGATATCCCTCCCCTCTGCAGATCACCCCACCTCCCCATTCACAGAGAGAATGGAGACTACCAGGACCTGGGTTAGGCTACAGTGCCTGAATGTTTGGCCAAACATCAGTCTAGATAAAGGTATTTTTTATATGATTAACATTTAAATTAGTAGACTTTGAGTGAAGCAGATGGCTCTCCACAATGTGACTGGGTCTCATCCAATCAGTTGAAGGACTTAAGAGAAGAAAAAGACTGAGGTCCCCAAAGAAGAAGGAATTCTGTCTCCAGACTTCTGCCTTTGGACCTGAGCTGCAACCCTCCTTGGGTCTCTAGCCTGCTGGCCTGCCCTGCAGATTGAACTTGCCAGTCTCCATAACCATGTGAGCCGATTCCTTAATATCAATCAATCTCAATCTCTCTCTCCACACACACAAATACATACACAAACACACACACACACACACACATAGCTGGTTCTGTTTCTCTAAGGAACCCTAATACACAGCTCTCTAACCATAAAGCCACCTCCCTAGAACTCCCTTTGGCAAATTCCTACCAATTTTTCAGTCTCCGCTCAAACATGACCCGGGGAGGCCTCCTCTGGCGCCTCCAGGCAGAGCTCTTTCTCCTAGCCTCAGCATCCTTCCAACATGAAAAAATGATTAGATGGTGCTATGATCAGCTCTGTCTGGTGATACTGTTAGCTATACCTTCTGAGGGTCTAATCCTGATGTTTGTTGCTTCTGCTAACTCTCATTTGCAGGGGCTGCTTTCCTCTTTGTTGTTCAACTTTGGATTGCGAGCTCATGGTCAGTGGGACTTTTTCTGTGGGAATCCTTTATGGCCAGGGTAGATGGTTTGTTCACTTGAGGGTTTTGTTTTGCTTCTGTCAGAAACTTCAGGAGCATTGCCAGCCTGCCACCACTTTCTCTACAAATGTTTTAACTTGGTAATTCTCGGACCAGCAGAGGGTGTAAGTTTAAACTTCAAACCCTTTGAGAGTAGTCTGTGGTTATAAAGTCTCTGGGGACTATTTTTTCTAACTCAGAGCCCAGGTTATCCCCTCTAACTATGAGTCAGCTGTTTTATAGTCTTCATTTCACCAAGGGCATGGCCTTGAAAGCACTGACTTTGTGTGGGATTCTAAATTCTAACTCTCCCCTAACACAGTTCCGAGGGCTTGCCTCCTGTCTTTCCTTGGACAATAAAATCCAAATCCCTTGAATTTCCTGAGGAGCAACATCCCCACTTCCCCACTCCAGGCTGCCACCACATCCATTCGCACGCTTACCACTTCAGCTTTCAGCTTTCTCTCCATGTTTGGTGCCTGGCGGTTTTCCTGTCGCTCCTTCTTGCTCAGCTAGCTTCTCAAAAAGGTTTGTTATTACATTTTATCCAGCATTTCCTGGTATTTGATAGGAGTTTTCATATTATCTAGTCAACCACACTGTCGGAAATAGAAATCTGCTGTATTTTAATTATTTGTCTGTGTATCTGTCTGCTCCCGCTGGGCTAGACAAGCTTCTTGAGGCAGAACATTCGATGGGTACAAGGGTGGGCTTCAGACCACAGGCTGACTAGACACAAAGCCTGTCTCTGCTCCTTCCTAGCCATGTGGCCTTGTGCAGGTTACCTAATCCCTGTGTCCCAGTTTGACCATCAAAAACAAGTGAAAATATCAACATCTACTGTTTATGATGATTAAATAAAATATGCAAAAAATTTCAAACAAAAACAGGCATATGATCAATCCTCAATACACACTGCTATTATTGTTGGAATAGTACTCAATCTCTAGATGCTCAACAAATACGCATTTAATTTATAATTGTCAACTTTATATCCTCATTGCCTAGCATAGTAATGTTGGCTCATCACAGGATTCAATAAATATTTAATGAGTTAATGTGACTAGATGACTAGATGAGTGAATGGATGAATACACCAGCACTTGGACCCACTTTCCCTTCTGTCCGAAGGAAGAGGTATCCCTCCCCTGTGTCAGGCCAATCCTTTCAGCAGCATGCTAGATCCCATTCCTTCCCATTTCTTCCCATGCCCTCTCTCCTAAAACTCCATCTTCCCTTCTCTCCTTCTCCCCAGAATATAAAATGTTCTCATTTCTCCCATGTAACACACACACATACACACACCCCTCCTGTTCTCACCTACCAGCCTAGTTCAAGCTTGTAGACCACCTCCTTTTTTGACCTTCTTAGCCTCAGTTGAAGGCACTAAGCCACTGTTTCCTGCCCTAATTTCCATCCTGGCCCTTAACCACTGCCTGATAACAGAGGATGGGGAATATACAGTAGTTCTCCTCTTGTCATCCCCAGTACTTACTTACTACTGAAACTAACATGCAGTAGGTGCTCAATAAATTTAATTTTTTTTTTTTTTTTGAGATGGAGTCTTGCTCTGTTGCCCAGGCTGGAGTGCAGTGGTGCGATCTTGGCTCACTGCAAGCTCCGCCTCCCGGGTTCACTCCATTCTCCTGCCTCAGCCTCTGGGGTGCTCGCCACCATGTCCGGCTAATTTTAATTTTTTGTATTTTTAGTAGAGACGGGGTTTCACTGTGTTAGCCAGGATGGTCTCAATCTCCTGGCCTCGTGAGTCGCCAGCCTTGGCCTCCCAAAGTGCTGGGATTACAGGCGTGAGCCACCGTGCCCATTCTCAACAAATCTAATTAAATAAATGAATGAACAAAAGCTAGTGATGTACAATACTCATTTACCATTTACTCATTTACCAATACTCATTACCACCCCTAGGAGCTCAAAAAAAGAACCTTCAATAGTTCCCTGGGATAATCTAGGTGAATCAGTTGCTTGTTAAAGTTCTAAGTTAGGCTTATCTTCATGGCTGCCCTGATGAGCAGGACCAGAGAGAGGTGAGGCTGGCCAGGGTTTGGGGGAGGACAAAGCATAGTTCAGTTCAGACCATGTGCTTTGACATAGCCAACTCCCTGTCCTACCAATGCTAACTATAGTACAACTCTGGAAGAGCCAGTCTCTCTGAGTCTCAGTTTCTTTATGGACATAATGGTGATAGCACTATATAGCCTTACTCTCTCTCAGGGTCATGTGAGAAACAATGGTATATGTACTTATGGAACCGTGAAGCCCAAACATGAGTCAGTATTGCTGTGATTCTGCCCTCTTCCTTTTCCAGCTCCAAATCAGTCCCACCACATGTCTGCTTTGACGTGATACTCTTAGCATGTGCTAGCCTATTCAGGATGCTCTAATAAAATATCTTTGACTAGGCAGCTTTTAAACCACAGAAATTTATTTCTCACAGTTCTGGAGGCTGGGAAGTCTGAGATCAAGGTGCCAGCAGATTTGGCATCTGGTGAGGGCCTGCTTTCTGGCTCATAGATGGTTCCTACCATAGATGGCAGAAGAGGCAAGGGAGCTCTCTGGGCCTCTTTTATGAGCATACTGATCTCATTTCGGCCACATTCTTTGTCACATTATAAAAAGGATGTCCTCTCCTCCACTCCTCCGTTGTCCAATAACATATTCCTCATTTCTGTCTGAAACTTCATTGGGATGGCCTCTATCTTCCATATTTCTTTTTTTTTTTTTTTTTTTTTTTTTTTGAGACGGAGTCTCGCTCTGTCGCCCAGGCTGGAGTGCAGTGGCCGGATCTCAGCTCACTGCAAGCTCCGCCTCCCGGGTTTACGCCATTCTCCTGCCTCAGCCTCCCGAGTAGCTGGGACTACAGGTGCCCGCCACCTCGCCCGGCTAGTTTTTTGTATTTTTTTTAGTAGAGACGGGGTTTCACCGTGTTAGCCAGGATGGTCTCGATCTCCTGACCTCGTGATCCACCCGTCTCGGCCTCCCAAAGTGCTGGGATTACAGGCTTGAGCCACCGCGCCCAGCCTATCTTCCATATTTCTACCAACATTCAGTTCATGACCACTTAGCTAATCTCTACAAAGACTGAAGCTTTCTCTATGGTTCTCCTCTTCTGAGCCCTCATCAGGATCACCCTTAACAGTCTGTTCTTGGCAAGGTAAGCTTTTTCTGGTACATACCTCAGACCTCTTCCAGCCTCTACCCATTACCCAGTTCCAAAGCTGACTCCATATTTTAGGTATTTGTTACAGCAGCACCCTCACTTCTTGGGACCAATTTTCTGTCACAGTCCATTGGGCTGCTAAAACAAAATACCATAAACTAGGTGACTTATAAACAACAGAAATTCATTTCTCACAGTTATGGAGTGCTGGCAGATTCAGTGTCTGATGAGGGCCCACTTTCTTGTTCATAGGTAGCACATCCAGCTATATCATCACATAGTAGAAAGAGCAAGGCAATTATCTGGGACCTCCTTTATAGGGTACTAATCCCACCAGAAGGGCTCTACCTTCATGATCTAATCATGTCCCAAAGTCCTCACCTCCTAATACTAACACATTAGAAGTTAAGTATACATGAATTTGAAGTTGCGGGGGAGGGCAGACACAAACATTGAGACCATGGCACTTCCCCAGAGTCAAAGGCTCTCACTGCATAAAATATAGAATTAGGCACAAAATACTCAAATGCATACACAGCATAAAAGAACAAATAAACGAAATTCATCCAAAAGAAAGTATACTTTGTCAGCCAGCCTCAAGTAGGACTGGCCAATGGCAGATCTTTGTTTATAAAGGATGGAGCAAGGTCAGAGAAGAGACAGGGCCTGATACAGTGATGGGACTGAGAAACAGTTTGCCACCAAAAGAGGTAATGTGTTTTCAGAAAGGATGGCTGGAGCCAGAAGCTTAACTTTGGGTGACTTCCCAGTTTTGCTGAGGGTCAGCCCTCATTAACTTTCACTGTGTGGCATAAACAGATGCTGGGAGTTAAGGTCATTTTATCATGCCACCGTCACCCAGGAAGATCTGTGCTGTAGAATTTGGGAAGATTAGTGTGTGTTTGTCTTCTACGCCACGCCTTGACTATATAGGAGGATCAATCAATTCCTTTGCTTCCCTATTGCACCCCTGGGGACTGCAAACCTAGTGAGTGTTTCAATGACTACTTACTGACTAACTGGCTAATTGCAGAACTCCTCTGGGTCTAGGAACAAAAGAGCAGGAAGACCCTGCTAAAATGTATGGGTTTGGGTGTTACCTGGAAGTGAGAGAAATGTTTCTCAGCCCATTGCCATTATTTTGAAGAATTAATTATATATTGGTTAAGCTGGGAGGGAGTCATGGCAGTTCCCAGGTAGGGAGAAGTGTTGCCCAGAAACTGTTGGTGCAGGCTTTGTCCACCATGGAGCAACACATAGATGTTATAAGCCTCACTGTCCACAGTCCCAGCTAAACTACGCTTCTTGCAGACCCTCAAAGACACCAAGCTGTCAGTAGAGCATACTGAAGTTGACTCCCTATCCATTCCATGTCTCCTTCATTATACAACAGCAACATAATTTAGGGACTGAAACCCTGCTCCAGGAATGAGTTCTTATTAGTGTAAGTCAGGGGTCAGCAAACTATGATCTGTTAAATGTAGCCTGCCACCTGTTTTTTGCTTGTATGTGTGTGCATGTCTTGGTTTGGGATGGTCTGCAAGTTAAGAATTGAAGGGCGGATCACGAGGTCAGGAGTTCGAGACCATCCTGGCTAACACGGCAAAACTCCGTCTCTACTAAAAAATACAAAAAAACTAGCTGGGCGAGGTGGCGGGCGCCTGTAGTCCCAGCTACTCAGGAGGCTGAGGCAGGAGAATGGCATAAACCCCGGAGGCGAAGCTTGCAGTGAGTGGAGATCCGGCCACTGCACTCCAGCCTGGGCAACAGAGCCAGACTCCGTCTCAAAAAAAAAAAAAAAAAAAAAAGAATTGTCTTTACATTATTAATGTTTTGGGAAAAAGCCAAAATATTTCATGACACATACAATTACATAAAATTAAAATACTAATATTCACAAATAAAGTTTTATTGAAACACAGCCATATTCATTCATTTATGTGTTGTCTACAGCTACTTTTGTGCTACAATGGCAAAGTTTAAAAGTTGTAATGGCCTCAGAAATAAAAGAATCATAGAGACTATTACGAACAATTTGAACAATTATTTGTCAACCTAGAGGTTGAAAAACCTAGAGGAAATGAAAAAATTCCTAGAAAAATGTAACCTACCAAGATTGAATCAGGAAGAAACAGAAAGCTTGAACAGATCAATAGCAAATAAAGAAACTGAAGTAATTAAAAATCTTCCAATAAAAAAAGCCCAGGACCAGATGGCATCAGAGCTGAATTCTACCAAACATTCAAGGAAGAATTACTACCAGTGCTTCTTAAACTCTTCCAAAAAATAGAGCTAGAGGGAATACGTCCAAATACATTTTACAAGACCATCCCTTTGATATTAAGCCAGATAAGGACACTGCGAGAAAAGAAAACTACAGGCCAATATCACTAATTAACATTAATGTAAAAATCCTCAATAAAATATTATCAAACTGAATTTAACAACTCATCAATCAGATTATACATCATGACCAAGCTGGATTTATGCCTGGCATGCAAGGCTGGTTTAACATATGCAATTCAATCAGCATGACACATCACATTAATAGAATGAAAGATAAAAGCCACACAATCATCTCAATTGGTGCAGAAAAACATTTGACAAAGTTCAGCATCCCTTCTTGATAAAAACTCTTAACAGTTTAGGTATAGAAGGAAAATTCCTCAACATAATCAAGGCCGTTTATTAAAAGCCCATAGCTAAACTCATAATCAATGAGGAACAACTGAAAGCTTTTCTACTAAGATCTAGTACAAGGCAGGAATGCCCATGCAACTTCTATTCAATATAGTATGAAAAGTACTAGTGCTAGCCAGAGCAATCAGATAAAAAAAAAATAAAAATAAAAAGGCATCCAAATTCAAATGATCTCTATTTACAGATGACATGATCCTGTATGTAGAAAACCCGAAAGATTTAACCCACACAAAAAAACTGTTAGAATAAATTAATTCAGTAACGTTGCAGTACACAAAATGAACAAAACAGCATTTCTATATACAAACAATGACTTAGCTGAAAAAGAAATCAAGAAAATGATCACATAAAAATTGATAGCATCAAAAAACAAAATGTCTAGGACTAAATGTAACCAAGGAGGTGAAAAATTTTTGCACCAAAAGCTATAAAATGTTGATGAGAGAAACTGAAGAAGATAAACAAATAAATGGAAAGATATTCCATGTTAATAAGAGTAATATTGTTAAAATACCCATACTATCCAAAGCAATATATAGATTTAATGCTGCCCCTATTAAAATTCCAATGACATCCTTCACACAAATAGACAATCCTAAAATTTCCATGGGACCACAAAAGAAACCCCTGAATATCCAAAGCAGTACTGAGAAAGAAAAAGAAAGTTGGAAGCATCACACTTCCTGATTTAAGATTATATTAGAAAGTTGTAGTAATCAAAACAGTATGGTACCGGCTAAAAACAGAAACACAGACCAATGGAGCCAGAATGGAGAACCCAGAAATAAATCCAAACACAAACAGTCAACTGGTTTTTGACAAGGGCACCAAGAGGACACAATGGGAAATGATAATCTCTTTAATAAATGCTGCTGAAAAACTGGATTTCCACATGCAAATGAATGAAATTGGACCCTTATCTTACACCATACACAAAAACAAACTGGAAATGGATAAAAGACATAAATGTAAGACCTGAAACCATAAGACTCTTGGAAAAAAACACAAAGAAAAAGCTCCTTGACACTGGCCTTGGCAATGACTTTCTTGGATAGCACACCAAAAGCTTAGGCTACAAAAGCAAAAATAAATAAATGAGACTACATAAACTACAAAGCTGCTGTACAGCAAAAGAAACAACAAAATGAAAAGGCAACCTACGGACTGGGAAAAAATATGTGCAAATCACGTATCTGATAAGAAGCTGACATCCAGAATTTATTTTTAAAACTCTTATAAATTAATAGCAGAAAAACAAATAACCCAATTTAAAAATGGGCTAAGGACCAAACAGATGGTTCTCCCAAGAACAGATACAAATGGCCAACAGATATATGAAAAAGTGCTCAACATCACTTATCCTCAGGGAAATACAAATTAAAACCACTATATCACTTCACAACTGTAAAAATGGCTCTTACCAAATAGACAAAAGATAACAAGTGTTGGCAAGGGTGTGAAGAAAAGAGACCTCTAGTGCACTGTTTGGTGGGAATGTGAATTGGTAACAGCCCTTATGGAAAATGGTATGGAGCTTCACCAAGAAATAAAAAAATAGAACTAACATATAACCCAACAATCCCTTCTCTGGGTATATACCCAAAGAAGATGAAATCACCACCTTATAAAGATATTTCAACTCCCATGTTCATTGTACTATTAATCACAATAGCCAAAATGTGGAAGCAACCTATGTATCCATTGGCAGACAAATGGATAAAGAAAATATAATACATGGATTCCTTGGCAAGATGGCTGAATACGAACAGCTCTGGTCTGCAGCTCCCAGTGAGACCAATGCAGAAGGTAGGTAATTTCTGCGTTTCCAACTGAGGTACCCGGTTCATTTCATTGGGACTGGTTAGACAGTGGGTGCGGCCCACGGAAGGCAAGCAGAAGCAGGGTGGGGTGTCATCTCACTGGGGAAGTACATGGGGTCGCAGAACTCCCTCCACTAGCCAAAGAAAGCCATGAGGGACTGTGCTGTGAGGGACTGCTCTGTGAGGGACGGTGCTATTTGACCCAGATACTATGCTTTTCCCACGTTCTTCACAACCCACAGACCAAGATATTCCCTTGGGTTCCTACACCACAAGGGCCCTGGGTTTCAAGCACAAAACTGGGAAGCCATTTGAGCAGACACCAAGCCAGCTGCAGGACTTTTTTTTTTTCATACCCTAGTGGCGTCTGGAATGCCAGCAAGACAGAACCATACACTCCACTGGAAAGGGTGCTGAAGCCAGGGAGCTAAGTGGTCTTGCTCAGCGGATCCCATCCCCATGGAGCCCAGCACACTAAGATCCACTGGCCTGAAATTCCTGCTGCCAGCACTGCAGTCTGAAGTCGACCTGGGATGCTCAGGCTTGGTGGCGGGGGAGGGGCATTCACCATTACTGAGGCTTGAGTAGGCGTTTTTCCCCTCACAGTGTAAACAAAGTCACTGGGAAATTTGGACTGGGCGGAGCACACCGCAGCACTGCAAAGCCACTGCAACCAGACTGCCTCTGTAGATTCCTCCTCTCTAGGCAAGGCATCTCTGAAAGAAAGGCAGCAGCCCCAGTCAGCAGCTTATAGATAAAACTCCCATCTCCCTGGGACAGAACACTTGGGGGAAGGGGCGGCTGTGGGCGCAACTTCAGCAGACTTAAACGTTCCTGCCTGCCAGCTCTGAAGAGCGCAGTGGATCTCCCAGCACAGTGCTCCAGCTCTGCTAAGAGGCAGACTGCCTTCTCAAGTGAGTCTGTGACCCCTGTACCTCCTGATGGGGAGACACCTCCCAGCAGGGGTCGACAGACACCTCATACAGGAGAGCTCCAGCTGGCATCTGGCAGGTGCCCCTCTGGGACAAAGCTTCCAGAGGAAGGAGCAGGCAGCAATTTTTGCTGTTCTGCAGCCTCTGCTGGAACGGGGTCTGGACCACCTCCAGCAAACTCCAGCAGACTTGGAGAAGAGCAGCCTGACTGTTAGAAGGAAAACTAACAAACAGAAAGCAATAGCATCAACATCAACAAAAAGGACGATCACACAAAAACTCTATCCAAAGGTCATCAGCAGCAAAGACCAAAGGTAGATAAATCCACGAAGATGAGGAAAAACCAGCACAAAAAGGCTGACAATTCCAAAAACCAGAATGCTTCTTCTCCTCCAAAGGATCACAACTCCTCGCCAGCAAAAGAACAAAACCAGATGGAGAATGAATTTGACAAATTGACAGAAGTAGGCTTCAGAAGGTGGGTAATAACAAACTCCTCCGAGCTGAAGGAGCATGTTCTAACCCAATGCAAGGAAGCTAAGAACCTTGATAAAAGGTTAGAGGAATTGCTAACTAGAATAACCCATTTAGGGAAGAACATAAATGACCTGATGGAGCTGAAAGACACAGCGCAAGAACTTTGTGAAGCATACACAAGGATCAATAGCCAAATCGATCAAGCGGAAGAAAGGATATCAGAGATTGAAGATCAATTTAATTATTTAAAGTGTGAAGACAACATTCGAGAAAAAAGAATGAAAAGGAATGAACAAAGCCTCCAAGAAACATGGGACTATGTGAAAAGACCAAACCTACGTTTGATTGGTGTACCTGAAAGTGACAGGGAGAATGGAACCAAGTTGGAAAACACACTTCAGGATATTATCCAGAAGTTCCCCAACCTAGCAAGACACGCCAACATGCCAATTCAGGAAATACACAAAATACCACAAAGATACTCCTAGAGAAGAGGAACCCCAACACACATAATCGTCAGATCTACCCAGGCTGAAATGAAGGAAAAAATGTTAAGGGCAGCCAGAGAGAAAGGTTGGGTAACCCACAATGGGAAGCCCATCAAACTAACAGTAGATCTCTCTGCAGAAACCCTACAAGCCAGAAGAGAATGGGGGCCAATATTCAACATTCTTAAAGAAAAGAATTTTCAACCCAGAATTTCATATTCAGCCAAACCAAGCTTCATAAGTAAAAGAGAAATAAAATCCTTTATACACAAAGAAATGCTGAGGGATTTTGTCACTCCCAGGCCTGCTTTACAAGAGCTTCTGAAGGAAGCACTAAAAAGGAAATAAAACAAAACAAAACAAAAATAACAACTGGTACCAACCACTGCCAAAAACAAACCAAAATGTAAAGACCATCAATACTATGAAGAAACTGTGTCAACCAATGGGCAAAATAACCAGCTAACATCATAATGGCAGGATCAAGTTCACACATAACAATATTAACCTTAAATGTAAATGGGCTAAATGCCCCAGTTAAAAGGCACAGACTGGCAAATTGGATAAAGAGTCAAGACCCATTGGTGTGCTGTATTCAGGAGATGTATCTCACTTGTAAAGACACACATAGGCTCAAAATAAAGGGATGGAGGAAGATTTACCAAGCAAATGGAAAGCAAAAAAAAAAAGCAGGGTTGCAATCCTAGTGTCTGATAAAACAGACTTTAAACCAACAAAGATCAAAAAAATACGAAGAAGGGCATTAAATAATGGTAAAGGGATCAATGCAATAAGAAGAGCTAACTATCTAAATATATATATTTGCACCCAATACAGGAGCACCCAGATTCATAAAGCAAGTTCTTAGAGACCCACAAAGAGACTTAGACTCCAATACAGTAACAGTGGGAGACTTCAACACCCCACTGTCAATATTAGACAGATCAACGAGACAGAAAACTAACAAGTATATTCAGGACTTGAACTCAGCTCTGGATCAAGTGAACCTAACAGCCTCTCTACCCCAAATCAACAGAATATACATTCTTCTCAGTACCACACAGCACTTATTCTAAAATCGACCACATAACTGGAAGTAAAACACTCCTCAGCAAATGCAAAAGAATGGAAATCATAACAAACAGTCTCTCAGACTACAGTGCAATCAAATTAGAATTCAGGATTAAGAAACTCACTGAAAACCCCACAACTACATGGAAACTGAACAACCTGCTCCTGAATGACTACTGGGTAAATAATGAAATTAAGGCAGAAATAAATAAGTTCTTTGAAACCAATGAGAACAAAGACACAATATACCAGAATCTCTGGGAAAAAGCTAAGGCAGTGTTTAGAGGGAAATTTATAGCACAAAATGCCCACAGGAGAAAGCAAGAAAGACCTAAAATTGACACCCTAACATCACAATTAAAAGAACTAGAGAAGCAAGGGCAAACAAATTCAAAAGCTAGCAGAAGACAGGAAATAACTAAGATCAGAGCAGAACTGAAGGAGATAGAGGCATGAAAAACCCTTCCAAAAATTAGTGAATCCAGGAACTGGTTTTTTGAAAAGACTAACAAAATAGATAGACCACTAACCAGACTAATAAAGAAAAAAAGAGAGAAGAATCAAATAGACACAATAAAAAATGATAAAGGGGAGATCACCACTGATCCCAAAGAAATACAAACTAACATCAGAGAATACTATAAACACCTCTATGTAAATAAACTAGAAAATCTAGAAACAATGGAGAAATTCCCAGACACATAAACCCTCCCAAGACTAAACCAAGAAGAAGCTGAATTCCTGAATAGACCAATAACAAGTTCTAAAATTGAGGCAGTAATTAATAGCCTACCAAAAAAAAAAAAAAAAAAAAAAAGCCCAGGACAAGACAGATTCACAGCTGAATTCTACCAGAGGTACAAAAAGGAGCTGGTACCATTCCTTCTGAAACTATTCCAAACCGTGGAAAAAGAGGGACTCCTCCCTAACTCATTTGATGAGCCCAGCATCATCTTGATACCAAAATATGGCAGAGACACAACAACAACAAAAAGAAAATTTCAGGCCAATATCCCTGATGAACATTGATGCAAAAATCCTCAATAAAATACTAATGAACCAAATCCAGCAGCACATCAAAAAGCTTATCCACCACAACCAAGTTGGCTTCATCCCTGGGATGCAAGGCTGGTTCAACATATGCAAATCCATAAATGTAATCCATCACATAAACAGAACAAATGACAAAAACCACATGATTATCTCAATAGATGTAGAAAAGGCCTTTGATAAAATTCAACACCCCATCATGCTAAAAACACTCAATAAACTAGGTATTGATGGAATATGTCTCAAAATAATAAGAGCTATTTATGACAAACCCATAGCCAATATCATACTGAATGGGCAAAAGCTGGAAGCATTCCCTTTGAAAACCAGCACAAGAGAAGGATGCCCTCTCTCACCACTCCTATTCAACACAGTATTGGAAGCTGTGGCCAGGGCACTCAGACAAGAGAAAGAAATAAAGGGTATTCAAATAGGAAGAGAGGAAGTCAAATTATCTCTGTTTGCAGATGACATGATTGTATATTTAGAAAACCCCATTGTCTCAGTCCAAAAACTCCTTAAGCTGATAAGTAACTTCAGCAAAGTCTCAGGATACAAAATCAGTGTGCGAAAATCACAAGCATTCCTATACACCAATAATAGACAAACAGAGAGCCAAATCATGAGCAAACTCCCATTCACAATTGCTATAAAAAGAATAAAATACCTAGGAAAACAACTTACAAGGGATGAGAAGGACCTCTTCAAGGAGAACTACAAACCACTGCTCAAGGAAATAAGAGAGGACACAAACAAATGGAAAAACATTCCATGCTCATGGATAGGAAGAATATCGTGAAAATGGCCACACTACCCAAAGTAATTTATAGATCCAACGCTATTCCCATCAAGCCACCATTGACTTTCTTCACAGAATTAGAAGAAGTTACTTTAAATTTCATATGGAAGCAAAAAAGAGCCCGTATAGCCAAGATAATCCTAAGCAAAAAGGACAAAGGTGGAGGCATCATGCTACCTGACTTCAAACTATACTACAAGGCTACAGTAACCAAAACAGCATGGTACTGGTACCAAAACAGATACACAGACCAATGGAACAGAACAGAGGCCTTAGAAATAACACCACACATCTACAACTATCTGACATTTGACAAACCTGACAAAAACAAGCAATGGGGGAAAGGATTCCCTATTTAATAAATAGTGTTGGGAAAACTGGCTAGCCATACACAGAAAACCGAAACTGGACCCCTTCCTTACACCTTCTACAAAAATTAACTCAAGATGGATTAAACACTTAAACATAAGACCTAAAACCATAAAAACCCTAGAAGAAAACCTAAGCAATACCATTTAGGACATAGGCATGGGCAAAGATTTCATGACTAAAACACCAAAAGCAATGGCAACAAAAGCCAAAATTGATAAATGGTATCTAATTACACTAAAGAGCTTCTGCATAGCAAAATAAACTATCATCAGAGTGAACAGGCAACCTGACAAATGGGGGAAAACTTTTGCAATCTATCCATCTGACAAAGGGCTAATACTCAGAATCTACAAGGAACTTAAACAAACTTACAACAAAAAAAAACCCCATCAAAAAGAGGGCAAAGGATATGACAGACACTTTGCAAAATAAGACATTTATGTGGCCCAGAAACATATGAAAAAAAGCTCATCATCACTGGTCATTAGAGAAATCCAAATCAAAACCACAATGAGATACCATCTGACACCAGTTAGAATGATGATCACTAAAAAGTCAGGAAACAACAGATGCTGGAGAGGATGTGGAGAAATAGGAATGTTTTTACACTGTTGGTGAGAGTCTAAATTAGTTCAACCATTGTGGGAGACAGTTTGGTGATTCCCCAAGGATCTAGAGCTAGAAATACCATTTGACCCAGCAATCCCATTACTGGGTATATACCCAAAGATTGTAAATCATTCTACTCTAAAGACATATGCACACATATGTTTATTGCAGCACTATTCACAATAGCATGGACTTGGAACCAACCCAAATGCCCATCAATGACAGACTGAAAAAAAATGTGGAACATATACACCATGGAATACTGTGTAGTGATAAAAAAGAATGAGTTCATGTCCTTTGCAGGGACATGGATGAAGCTAGAAACCATCATTCTCAGCAAACTAACACAGGAACAGAAAACCAAACACTGCATGTTCCCATTCATAAGCGGGAGTTGAACAATGAGAATATATGGGCACAGGAATGGGAACATCAGACACTGGGGCCTGTCAGGGGTTGGGAGTCTAGGGGAGGGACAGCATTAGGAGAAATACTTAATGTAGATGACGGCTTGATGGGTGCAGCAAACCACCATGGCACATGTATACCTATGTAACAAACCTGCACATTCTGCACATGTATCCCAGAACTTAAAGTATAATAAAAAAAGAAAATATTTTATATATATATATTTTTTATATATAAATATATATATACACACACACACATAAAATAGACTATTATTCAACCTTAGAAAAGGAGATCTTGCTATTTGTTACAACATGGACAGACCTAGAGGACATTGTGCCAAGTGAATAAGCTAGACAGAGAGACAAACATTACATTATCTCACTTATATGTAGAATATTTTTATAAAGAAGAACTCAAATACATAGAGAATGAACAGTGGTTATCACAGGTGGAGATAAGGTAGAGAAGAAATAATAGGGAGACATAAGTCTAAGAATACAAAAAGGCAGATATGTAGTATGAACAAGTTTAGAGACCTAATGTACAATGTGGGGATTAAAATCTACTTATTTAACAAAAATCTCTAATATAAAGTGTGTTGTATTGGAGATTTTTGTTAAATAAGCAGATTTTAGCTGCTCTTGTCATAAAAAGCATGTGTGATAATAGACATGTTAATCTGCTTCACTATAGCAACCATCTTACTATCTATATGTATCCCCTAACATCATGTTGTAAGCCTCAAATATATACAATAAAAAATTTATTTTAAAAAAAGATTCCGGGAAAAAAAGAAGTCATAACAGAGACCATATGGCCCACAAAGTCTAAAATATTTACTATCTGGCCCTTCATGGAAAAACTCTGCCAATCGCTGGGTCTAAGTCAATCACAGTAATCCCATTTCCCTTACCAGTGTTTTGGTTTGTTTTGTTTTGCTTTGCTTTTAAGAACCCAGACTAAGTCAATCACAGCCAGGCATTCCCCCATGACAATAATCAGTTCAGGGTAGTCAAGTGAGCCAGACTGGCCCCATTAAGACCTGAGGGAAGAGACTTCGGTTCTTACTTTCATGTTAGACTTGAAAAAAAAAAAATGCTACTGATAGCCCACAATATAACACAAGGGGAATCCAATCTTGGGAGAAGCCAATCTTGGAGAGAAAGCCGATCTTGGGAGAAAGCTGAGGCTGTGAACAGTGGAGTAAAGAGACTGGAAAGCCTGAATCTGATGTCCCTGAGCCACCAGGACAAACAATGCTCACAGCTTCCCTGGCTCCCGCCTGCCTCTAGACTTCCTACTGTGGAAGCCTATTCATTTTCTTGGCATTTTAGCTGCTTTCGGTTTAGTTTTCTGTGACTTGCAACCAAAAGCTTCTCTCTGACCCTGACCATTTGCACATACTGTTCCCTCTGCCCAGAAAGCTCTCCATTCCCCAGCCCTTGCCTGGCTAACTTCTACTACTCATCTATCAAGCTTCAAAATACATGGCAATGTCACAGGAAGGCCATCTTGTAGCTTCCTAGATGAAGTAATATCCCCGTGCTATACACCATCCCTTGTCCGCAATACCCTCGACTCTCTCTCTCTTTTGTAACATACATCACTTATGTATTATTATGTGTTTATCCCTGCCTTCCCTGCTAGTCTTGGATATAAGCCAACGCCATGCTTGTCTTGTTCTCTACTGTATCCCCAGTGCCTAGCACAGTGCCTGGCAATTAGGTGCTGACTAAACTGCACAAGGAGCAGCATTTCCCAGACTATGTTTCATGGAATACCAGTGTCCCATGAGAAGCTGGTAGATAAGACACCAAGACATTCCCATTTATTGATGCCTACTATGACCAATTAACAGCTGGTGATTATTTTTAGCTGCCCTCTCCCTTTTTCTTCTGTAATGTTTCACTCCAGTGTCCAGTATAGACTATGTATTATTAATAGATGATCACCCTCTTATTAGAAGTTCCAGGTCTAATACCTAAATAATTTCAAGAATCATTTAGACGATTCTAAGCAGTGGCCTTCACTACAGGATTTCTCAGAGACACAGTTACAGCGCTGACCCTGTAATGGTGCCACGGGAGGTGGGCAATGCCGGGGCCTTCGTTATGAGCCTCTAAGAGGTGAATATATATAAAATGCAGTATTTCCCAAACTTATTTGATGACGGCACACTTTTCTCTAAACCAAGTAGCATCTTACAAGACTCCAGAGCTGGAAAAAAGAAAAAAAAAAAAACATTTATGAAACCTACTGGCTTAGGGCCTTTGGGAAAAGACAAATGTAGAGGCAGAGCATGAAGAGGCCCTCCGAGGTATCCGGTAGAAAGCAACTGATTTGCTAAAGACTCCAGAATCACAGATGTTAGGCACAGAGGCCCCCCAGGTCTTCAGGATGGGCACAATGAAGCGGAGTGAAAGAGAGGGTTGTAGGGTCTTGTACCCACTGTTCCACTGTATGGGATCCTGTGCCACCTTGCTTCCAGAGTGGTGTGAGGGGCATGGACTGTGCTGTACTGAGCCTTAAGGAATGCCCAGGGAGATGGATCCAGAGGGGTCACCTCGGGGCCACGTGATCCCCACTTGGCATCCCAGCCTAATGCCCACTCCTAGGCTAGGAGCTAAAACCAATCCAAGAAGCTTGGCTATCAGTCTCCATGTCGTCAATCCCATGGACTGTAAATAATTTGCAGTCTCTCACTGAGGCAGAGCCAAGGAGAGCTCCAGTGGAGAAGCTGAAGCTTCAGGTTCCCTTCCTGTTTTCCCAAAACACCCCGTGCAGGGTGGGAACAGAGTGATCCTGCCCTCCGAGGCCCAGAGGGAAGGAATCCCATGGAATTCCCCAATCCAAACTCTCCTCCACAGACGACTGAGACTTAGCAATGGCCCCCGATCACTGAGGGAGAATTGGTGGCAAACCTGTATTTCTAGAGCCCAAGCCCTATTTTGAAATCCAAAAAAATAAAATATAGGGGATGGGAAGAGATTGACGTTTCACTGCTTTCTGCCAGACCCTGGGACCTCTTTTCCCTGTCATAGCTGTGAAGGTGGACAGATTCTCTAGAAAGAGATATTAATGGCTCCTGAGCCCTCCCTGGGCCACATGTCATCCTTGCTATTTTCCACACTCTAAGTCTTTTTGCCTCCCAACCCCACTGTGTGACAGGCAGTACTAGCATCCACATTTCACAGATAAGGCACCTGAGGCTCAGAGAAGTCAGAGGACTTGCCCAAAGACAAGGCCAGAGAGAGAGAGAGCTGAGGTTTGGCTAAAAGCCCATGCTACTCCCATTGGTCACACCACCTTCTGGAAGCCCCAAGGCAGGTATCGTGGCCCAGCAGACACAACCTCAAATATGCTGCCCCGTGGCCCTTGACATTTTTATCTCCCTAGAGGCTGCTTTCAGGGAGTCCAGCAGTATCTCTGTGGGACTAGTGGCTCCTAGTAGCCAAATGTGTGCCTCCAAAACCTCTCAGGCCACCTCTGGGAGTCTCTTACCCTGCTCAGTGAGGAGGCAGCTCCACGATGCTGCTGCTGTGTCAGTGAGAAAAGACACTCACGGGCCATCGATCTGATGAGCACACACTCGATTCACTCATGGGTGAAATCCTGCACCTCTTTCGAGAGCAGAAAAAGACCTGTGTTCTTCAGGCAGGAGGCAAGCTGAGCAGAGGCTGGCTGGGCTGGCTGCAGGTGCGCAGCACAGTGGGAGGTGGTTGGAAGGGAGATGGGTTATCCAGGCAGCATAAAGCCTGCAGAGAAGCCGCCAGGGACAGTCCCACCTGTGTCCCAGCCTCAGGGCCTGGATGCTCCCCCATACTTACTCCCTGCCTCTTAAATAATAAAAACATTCAAGAGTCTCAGTGTCAGGATCTGAGCTCCATGTCCCCTACAGATCAATGGAAAATATGCAAGATCCACAGGATGAGACGACTGGGGTCCATTCGTACAAGAGACAAAAGGCAGTGATGGTAAACTTGGTTTCAGAGGTATGAAGAGTTGGCAGGAAGATAAATAATTTGGAGTCCAGTACGGCTCATGGACCTCAGCCCTTTGAGCCAAGTCCTAGAGAGCATGCAATAAAGAACCACCAAAAACAAGACAGGGGTTTTCTTTTGGAAACTAGGCATATAAGGCAGCCCAGTTTCCTTCCCTGTAGAGCAGAATGTGGCACAGGGCATTGGGGAACATTTTACCCCCATCAGGACACCACAGAGGCCTTAAGGGTCAAGAGTTAGAGATGGGCATGGAGGCCCTGGGATCCACAGAGGGGCGAGAGCAGGCTAGGACATGGGGTCCCAGCAATCTTGCTGGAGGGTGGGGAGCACAGTATATAGAGTGGGCACACACATGTCTGACAAATGAAAATATACCTTCAGACTATTATTCCTAAGGGTGGTGTAGCCTGGAGAAACCAACGTTGCAACAGCAATGCCATATATTGGTTTAGGGTGGTGCAGGTGACCAAGTGCTTAACCATCCTGGGGCAGGTAGCATCAGTCCTACCTGATGAGGGACACCAAGCTTACACGGCTGGGATCCAGTCAGGTCTGGAGTCCAACACACAGAACAGCGTCTCATGATGCTGGAGACAGAACACCTCTGTCCTAATCCCAATCTCAACAATTAGTAATTGTCACTGTGGGCAAGTCACTTAACCTCCCCAAGTTACAGTTTCCTCATCTGAAAATGGCGACTATAACAGTTTACCTATGAGGTTATCATGAGATGACAAAATGTCCTAGACCATTCCAGGAGCCCCAACTCTCCCTGGAGGGTAGGAGGGCAAGGCCAACCACGTTGTCTGTTAGCACAGAAATAAAAGCCGTAACAGGCTTGAGGGGCCTTTACAAGCAGGCTATTTTCCTAAATTGTTTTCACTGTTGATTTGCCCAGTAAATTCTTTTTATTGTTGTTACTATTAGTATTTATTATCTTCAGTGTTTTGTTGTTGTTGTTGTTGTTGTTGTTTTGTTTTTTTGAGACAAAGTCTTGCTTGCCTCTGTCACCCAGGGTGGAGTGCAGTGGTGTGAGCACCACTCACTGCAGCCTCGGCCTCCCAGGCTCAAGTGATCCTCCCACCTCAGCCTCCCAAGTAGCTAAGCCCACAGGCATGTGCCACCATGCCTGGCTATTTTTTTTTCCTTCAAATGTTTTGTAGAGATGAGGTCTCACTAGGTTGCCCAGGCTCAGCTTGAACTCCTGGGCTCTAGCAATCCTCCCACTTCAGCCTCCAAAGTGCCGGGATTACAGGTGTGAGCCACCAAGTAAATGCTTTTTAAACGGTTAGCTCTTCCTTCCCCAGGGCTCCCTGAGCACCTGGCTCTGCCATTAGCACTCAGGCCCTTGGCTCCCATGGTGTGACTGTGTTCTCCTCACCACACACTGTGGCTGTAAAGGCAGGACTCAGCTCTGTTCACCTCTCTACCCTCAGGGCCTGGAACAGTCTTTGACTATAGACAGTCTCAATAACTGTTGAAAGAATAAACTTTGAACCTCTGTCCTGGACCCATTCCAAATTACCAGAGTCCAAATGAATGAGGTTTAATTGTAATTAACACTGACATCGTTTGCAGTTTGGATTCAGATGTCTCCCTTCAAAGGACACTGTGAAGAAAGTAAAAAGACAGCCTACCAGTGAGAGAAAATATTTGCAAATCACATAAATGATAAGCGGCTATATCTAGAATATAGAAAGAACTCTTACAAACTCTTACAACTTAATAAAAAGACAAATAACCCAATTAAAAAGGGACAAAAGATCTGAACAGATAGATCTCCAAAGATGATATACCAATGGCCAGTAAGCATATGAAAAGATCCTCAACATTATTAGACTTAGGGAAATACAAATCAAAACCATGTGAGACAGGATGTGGAGAAATTAGAACCCTCATACATTGCTGGTGGGAATGCAAAATGGGGCAGCCACTTTGGAAAGCAGTCTGGAGTTGCCCAAAGGATAAAATATAGATTTACCATATGATTAGCAATTCTACTCCTAGGTATATATCCAAGAGAATTGAAAACATGTGTCCACCTAAAAACACATACATGAATGTTCATAGCAGCATCATTCACAATAGACAAAAAGTGGAAAAAAACCAAGTATCTATAAACTGATTAACAAATAAAGTGTGGTAGAGCCACATAATGGAATACTATTCAGCCACGAAAAGAAATGAATTATTGACACATGCTACAACCCAGATGAGCCTTGAACACATTATGCCATGCGAAAAATGCCAGACACAAAAGGCCATTGTCTGATTCCATTTGTATGAAATGTTCAAGGGCCTGAACAGTGGCTCACACCTATAATCCCAGCACTTTGGGAGGCTGAGGCAGGCAGATCACGAGATCAAGAGTTCGAGACCAGCCTGGCCAACATGGCGAAACCCCATCTCTACTAAAAATAAAAAAATTAGCTTGGTGCGGTGGCGGGCGCCTGTAATCTCAGTTACTTGGGAGGCTGAGGCAGGAGAATCACTTGAACTCGGGAAGCGGAGGTTGCAGTGAACCAAGTCATGCCACTGCATTCCAGCCTGAGTGACAGAGCAAGATTCTGTCTCCAAAAAAGAGAGAAATGTCTCAAATCGGCAAATCCACAGACAGAAAGCACATGAGCGGTTGGCAGGGGCTGGCATGAATGGGGACAGTGAGGAGTGATAGCTCAAGGGGATGGGGTTTCTTCTTGGGGTGCTGAAAAAGTTGCAAAAGTGATTGTGATGAAGCTTGCCTAACGGTTAAATACATTAAAATACATTAAAAACCATTACATTGTGTACTTTAAATGGGTGCATTGTATGTTATGTAAGTTCATCTCAGCACAGCTGCTTAAAAAACAAAACAAAAAGGAAAATCAGATTCTGATGTCTTCATTATTCTCAAGCCTCTAATTTTGAAAGACAAGAGCCAGCATCATCTCTTACCTGTTGTATCCCCCACAGCACCTAAGATTGGGCTGGATGTAGAAAGCTTCTCATATGTTTGTTGAATTGAAAATGACGACTGTTTTGCCAAAAAAGGAAAATAGGGTATGTAGTCCCTCATTCAAATTCAACACCATCAGGGAAACAGTCTCCTAAAATCTATAGAGGACTTGTTGGGATAGGCACGATCCCAATTTTACAGAACAGGAAACTGAAGGCCACTTAAATTGCTTGTCTGAGGCCACGCAGCTAGTGAGTGACAAAGGTAGAATTACGTTCTAGTGTCTCCTGACCTGTTTGATTTTCCCACCCTAATTCACTTTGTCTTCCCCAGTCACCCTGCACACACACACACACACAGTTGTATTGTCTGATTGCTCAACTGCTGGCCCAGGCTTTGGCCCCTGCCTCTGCTCCCCAGCCTTAAGCCAGAGGCCCCTCAGATCCCGCACCAAATTATTCAGATTCACCTGCATTTCTATTCTGCTCTGAATAAAGTTGGGTAAAACTCCAGAGCTTTCTTGCCCATTTTCTCCAAACCACCCATTGGTGCTCAGCCGCTCTCCTGTAAAGGACAAGATGAGGTGAGCAGTGAAGCCTCATTTGGGAGTCCCCACCCAGCTGAGCACCCTGAAAGCCACAAAGGAGGGGGTGGGACTGGCCTAGGAGGAGGCACCTCCAGGCCATCTTCCAGCCTAGGCCCACAGCTGTGCTCTCCTGCCTCCATCCCTCGCTTGGAGGGAGCCTCCTCTGACTTGACTGAGGAGGGGGTGAACAGGCTTAGAAGCCCACTGTGGGTCACTAATCACTGCCATGCTTCATGCCTCAGCTGTGCAAACAGTGACAACAGGTGGCCCTCAAGCACAGCAAAAGAGGATCAAGGCCAGTGCAGACAGCTTTGGGTGGGGGGGCGGGGGCAGGAGGCTGGGTCCCCACCCTGACCCCTCTAAAAAGCTGCGTGCTCCCTCCTCCCTGAGAGCTGCAGGGAGGGCGGAAGGTAAAATCAACTAATGAAAATGGGAGAACTTTAAAAGAAATGAGGCCGGGCGCAGTGGCTCAAGCCTGTAATCCCAGCACTTTGGGAGGCCGAGATGGGTGGATCACGAGGTCAGGAGATCGAGACCATCCTGGCTAACATGATGAAACCCCGTCTCTACTAAAAGATACAAAAAACTAGCCGGGCATGGTGGCGGGCGCCTGTAGTCCCAGCTACTCCGGAGGCTGAGGCAGGAGAATGGCGTGAACCCGGGAGGCGGAGCTTGCAGTGAGCTGAGATCCGGCCACTGCACTCCAGCCTGGGCGACAGAGCGAGACTCCGTCTCAAAAAAAAAAAAAAAAAAAGAAATGAAAAAACATAAACTAGATGAAGTTTAAGGGTCACCAGGCCAACACTGTTCAACTCTCTTTGACTATGAGAAAGCCCGCTGGGCTCAGGCAAGGGGTGCATCTCTCCATTTCCCACCCAAGCTGGGGTCGCTTTGGCTTTTGCAACAGCTCTTAGACGGCGGCCTACCCACCTTGTCCGGCTGTGTGACTCTGGCTGTGGCTCTGCCCCTCCGGACGTCAGTATCAGATCACGGGGGGAGCTCTGCTGAGATGGCTCCCCAAGCAAGGTTACAGACTCTGCTCTGGCCCAGTTGCCTCAAAACTCTGCAAGTAGAGTTATGGCTTCATTTGCAGGGATCTCTTCCTAAAAACAGCAGCCTTTTGGGACTGAAGAGCTAGATTTTAAATCAGACCTCCTGCTCCCTGACTGAGTGACCCTGGGCAGGCCCCAGTTGTCCTGAGCGTCTATTCCTCACTGGTCACAAGAAGTTGATCATCTCTTCTTCACAGGTTGTGGGAGCGTGCTGGGGCTTGGTGGGGTGCACAGCTGCCCTGTCACCCTGTCGAGAACACCCAGCATCTTACTGTTAATAGCTCCTGCAGCTCCCACCTCGGAAGAGGGTCCTCAGAGGGTGTCTCCCCATCCTCCAGCCACAAGCCGGCGATGCAGATTCCTGGGCTCCCCTCCTGATATACCACAGCAGACTTGTCAAGGAGACCCAGGAACCTTCATCGGGAGAAGCTTCCCAGGATCATCCTCCCACTCAGCACTGAGCACTGCTGCTCAGGGGAGCACAGGAGCCAGCCTGGAAGCCCAGCAGGCCTGGGGAGAAAGGAGCAGGCCCTTCACTGAAGATGCTGCTGACGTCAAGCCAGCATAGAAGGTCTAGAGAAACCTGCAGGATCGTTTCCTGGTGGGAACACAAGGCTGCTTTTACTGCATCCAGGTGCCTGTCCGACAGTGTATCTGACTTGTCTGCTTCCTCCAGAGCCTGGGTCCAGAAACCTGCCCTTCCCCCGAACCCACCCAGAGCCCGGCAGCGAAGGGCTCCTAGGGACTCTATGCAGAACCCAACAAAGCAATCACTTCCCTCTCAGAGCACAGGCTTATGGGAGTCTGCTTGGCAGCCTTATCGGCCATTTATTTTATTTATTTCATAAAGCTACCGATAGGACTTCCTATGCAAATAACTCCCAGATGAGATGCAAATTGGGATTTGGAGCCAAGAACCGCTAAGGCTTTTTTTTTCTTTCCTTTTTCTTTTCTTTTATATTGGAATGGCACTGTGGCACATCCTGCCTCATCCTCTGCCCTCTGCCCAGCAGCTTCCTTGCCACGTGCTTCCCGCTGGCAAGGCTTTGCTTGCCCCTGCCAGCCACGGGTTCTGAGCTGGCCATGGAGAGCTTGTTAATTGTGCTTGAAGTAGGGGGTCTGGGTGGTGAGCAAGCCTCGGGGGCCGTGCCAAGGTGAAAAGAACACTGGAGTCTTCCCACCCTGTGTCCCCTGTACACAGGTCAACTTAGATGCAGGTGTGCAGACAGGAACCCCCTCCCCAATTAACTTTCACGTTGCAAAAGGCTTTACTGCACATGTGTTCCTCAGGAGCCTACAGATCTGGGTTCAAATCCTGACACAACCACTAAACCCACTGTGTGATCTGAATTTAATTTCTCTGAGTTTCCGCTTCCGCATCTGTGATGAGGATAACAATGCCTACTTCCTGATTTGGTGAAGACTCCATGGAAGCATCTGTCCAAGGTACTCAGTCCAGTGAGAATAGCTCATCGATAGGTTATTATTACATTAATTAAATGGAACACTGAGTACCTCACTTTGGAGAGCCTGTGTTCTAGATGAGGGAGTAACAGAATGATAGAAACAGAGGTTTCCAGGCCGGGGGTGGCAGCTCACGCCTGTAATCCCAGCACTTTGGGAGGCCAAGGTGACCAGATCACTTGAGGTCAGGAGTTTGAGACCAGCCTGGCCAACATGGCAAAACCCCATCTCTACTAAAAATACAAAAAAATTAACCAAGCACGGTGGCACATACCTGTAATCCCAACTACTCAGGAGGCTGAGGCAGGAGAATCACTTGAACCAGGGAGGCAGAGGCTGCAGTGACCTTCGATCACACCACTGCACTCCAGCCTGGACCACAGAGCGAGACTCCACATCAAAAAAAAAAAAAAAAGATTTCTAGGATAGTTTGAATGAAGATCCCTTTTTTATAACCAGGGCAGGATTAGGGTGTACCAAGACTATGCCTTGGCAATTTTTTTTTTTCAATTCAGTGAACATGTTTTAATGACTACCGTGCAGGGACCAAATGAGAAACACTTGATACTCAGGCTTAACACCCCTTCTTTCAGGGTTGCCATTGCCAGCCTGGGAGTCAAGAGCCACGAGTCCTGTCTCAACTCTGCCACAAAGTAGCCTGTGAACTCCAGCAAGTCACTTTCCTTCTCTGCCTCAGTTTCTTCACCTGTAAAACGACACAGCCATACCAGGACCTCTGAGGCTCCTTCCAGTGCTAAAATTGTGGGATTTTCTACCCAAGGCTGCTGGACTCCCTTCTCTCCCTCTCACAAAGCTAACAAAGTGCACTAACAAATGGTTCTTGCATACATAGAAAACAACCCTAAACTCAGAACCCACTGCCAGATTGATTTCTCTTTCTAATCTGTCAGCAAATATTAATAGCATAAAAGTAAATTTCAAAATGATTCTGAAACATCCCCCACGTCCTCACCACCGCCGAGCCCATCAGCCCTTCCGTGGAGTCCCACCAAGGCTGAGATGCTGAAGGTTGTGCTGTGGGGCCCCTCCTCTGCAACTGGCCTTCGAAGGGGCTCCCTACCGCAAAGCAGCGCTGGCATTATTTACCATCTCCCTGTCGTCTGTCCTCTCGGAGGCTGCGCTTATTGTGCTTGCCTACACCCTCGATTTGCAGCTGGATGAACCCAGGCCTTTTGGTGTGATTCATTCTGGGGAGTTCCTCTGTTCTGTCTCGCAGCCTCTCTTCCTGCCTGGAAAGCTCTACAGATTGCTCTGAGCCCAGCAGCCCAATGGTTTCCACAAAAGTGGGTGGCACAAGGACAGAAGTAGGACTGTTGGCTTCCCTGTAGCTCCTCGACACCATATGTGAGCTGGGCAAATAGAGGCTCTTGGGGCCCTGTTGCCGGTCCCCTCTCCCGACACCTGCCCATGGCACCCTAGCCACAGAAGGGAAGAAGGGACTTCTTTCTAGCCTGGCACCACAGCCCAGTGTCCAGAGATCACCTACTTTGGAGCCCCGGAGTGATCTGTGTCTTCCCAGTTAGATGAGCAGAAGACTGCGAGGATGTTGGGAGTGGGGTTGGGGGGGGGGGCGGGGAATGTTGGCAGAGCTCCCCTGAGGCCAAAATAAAAGTACTATAGGGCCAAGCAGGGATCCAACTCTGCTACAAAATCCCAAACCCACCAGAGCTTTCTTGTTCCAGCTTAAATGTACCCACCTTAGCCAATTTCTAATCCTCACAGATCAGCAGATGGAGGAGGAGATAGTAGCTTAAATAACTTAAAAATGGCCATAAAGCCTGGATCAAAAAGTTAACGGGTTCCCATTTCTCATTCATTTGACTTGGCTTTGTGGCTATAGCACCACCACTTTTGAGGAGGCCTTAGAAAAGCTACCCAGGAACGACAGGTAGATTTCCTTAACGGTCTTGGGCAGATGGAAGGCCGCCGCTTGCCCAGCCTCTCTCCTTCAACTCCCGAAGGGCCCTGGGCAACTCGCTGTCCTGTGGTTTCAATAGAAACCTTATCTTTTTCATGCAAAGAGCGAATGGTGACCAGGGAGGGCTTTACAGAGGGATTGGGTGCTGAGTGCCACTGTGAACGGTCACTAGGTGTAGGGGGAGCCCATTTGCCATCGGGGGGAAAAAAACCAGGTGCAAATGCTAGAGCCAGCAAAACACAGGCATGTTTCATTCCTTCCTCACTCTCCTCTACAGCTATTCATTACTCTCCTGTGTGCCAGGTGCTTCCTCGACTTGGAGACACAGCCATGAGGTCACCAGTGCCTGTGGGAGAGCAGAAACGGTGGGTCTGGTAGCAGAGGCTGTCCCCTCACCCGCCCGCTATACAGCAGCACCCTACTCTCATCTCCCCACAGACATGGGGCCTGCGTACATCGAGGAGAGGTTTCAAGGTGATAAATAAAAGTGAGGAGAAAATGAGGTGCAAGAAGAAGACAGAATCAATTATTCCAAGCAAATTAAAAGTGCTCGGCAGGGGGTGGAAGGAGATGGGAGGAGGAAGGGAGAGTCTGGGAAGGTTTCCAATGGACACAACAGCCAAATGCTGGACGAGGAGGGAGACAGGGAGAGAGGAGGGTTTAACCTGTCGGCCAGTTTCCCACAGACCACCTTGGGAGACAAACATCAACTCCCCAGCCAAGGTCTTGGCGGTGAACAGAGAGGCTGAAGGCTGCTCTTCAGAGCAGAATCACAGTCCCCAATGGTGCTTCTTAGAGAGGATATTGAATTAGCTACATTAATCCACAGAGGCGCCTGGCAGTGATAAGCGTAATTAAACCACTTAGTTGCTGGATCATGGGCTTGGGTTACAAACAGTCAAGTTTACTCATCGCGGCCCTCACCCTGAATCTTGTTTGAAGAGCACACTTGGAGAGGGTGAGGCTTGAAAACCGGTGTGTGCGCGCGTAGGTTTGCACGTGTGCGAAGCCATGCACATGCTGAAAAGATTTTGGACCAGGCCCTGAGCCCACTTCTAGACACTTTGATAAAATTCTGATTAAAATTATTTGACAATAATGTTCACAATATTAACCACAATACCAAAAATATGAACAGTACCACTGAGCCGTGCTCAAAATAAATCACTAAGCAGAAATACCACAAATGGGAACGGCGCATAGAACAAGGAACCCTGGCAGCCTCTCCTCCCTCCTTCACCTCGTGTTGTTCTGAAGACCTCCAAAGTAATTTCTAAAGTCCTAGCTATCTGTCTAAGCTTTTCATCAGCCTCAAACCACCTTAGCATTCCTGACTTTACATCTAGGGTAATCCGTTTATGGGGTTTTGGACTTTTTCCACCACTTCTGGCTTCCTTCCAGACATTTTCATCACTGCTAACATTGACTTGGTTTGTCACACCCCTAGGAGGGGAGGAGACTGGGGCAAGTCAAGACAGGCTGGGGATGCGTAGGTCTGGCTCAGAACTGCAGTTGTCTAGTGCCTGTTGGGACGTGCAGTTAATCAGCTTCCAACAAATGTGAACTAAAGACCAACGGATTAATAGGATGTGCTGAGGAAGAGCCTGCTGCTCACTCACTAATTGTTTGTTTATTTAACTGATGATCACACTATACTCATTAGGGGTTGTTAGAACATCAAGGCAGTAGGTCTGCTGATACTGAGAAAGGCTTGAGTTTGTGGACCTGAATTGCTTGTTAGAGTTTGGCAACAGCATGCACCTGTTATTTCAGGGATGTCACACCTCACAGAGCTACCAATTATTGAGTGCTTACTCAAAAAAAAGCCAGGGATGATCTCATTTAATTCTTAGAGCAAGCCCATCATCCCTGGCTCAGAAAGGGATGTGGTTTGCACAATGTCACACAGCTTGCCAGTGGTGGACCCAGGATTCCAACTCCATAGTCTTAACCATTGTGCTGAATTATCCCATCCTCCAACCTTGGCTTCCATGCATTCATTCAAGAGTTGTCTGTGTTTGAAATCCTACTGAGTGATGTGCTAAGAGAAGATGGGAAACCTGAGCTCTGCCTCTTCTCTGAGGAATCTGTCATTCCCGATGATGACAGAGAGATCTTGCCGACCAATGCTTGCAGCTCATGAACATTTCTTGATTTCTCTGGAATGGATTGTGGCTGAATAGAAATGGAGCCTTCATTTCCCCTTTTGGGTAAGCAGAAGCTCCTCCCCGTCTGCTACGTAGGACAGTTCCTCTCCTAAGGCATTTCTGAAGTCACCACACTGTGTTCGTTGACCCTGGGTTCTGAGGGCACAGAGCCCTCCCCACCTGGCTAGGACAGCAGAGGGGGCTGGAGGAAGGGACAGTTCGCTCTTCTCATCTTGCTCTCATGACCTATCCACCTGTCCCACCTACCTACCTATGCACATCTAACTGTCCCATACCCCATCTAAAAAATCAGCAGAGCTGCTGATCATGACAGGGCTGAGCTTCTTACACAGTTGTGCCTCCCTTGAGTTTTCAGAAAGGGAAGCTTCAGCTTAGAGAGGCTTAATAACTTTCTCAAGGTCAAAGAGCAAAGAGGAAACGAACACATCTCTGTTCTCTGGGTCCCAGGGCTCTGAGCACGGTGGTGGAGTGGGGAGGAAAGGAAAGGAACACTTTGATCAGCTTTAAATCAACCTCAAATGCATGATTAATAAAGACACTGAGGTTTAAGAAGCACCTTATTCTTTAGAAAGTAATATTGCAAGAGCTATCACAGTTACTTTTCACAGTGACTCTGCGAAGTATTTGTGATGGTCCCATTTCACCCAGGAAGAGGTTAAAAAAACATCCCCAAATCCCAAACTCATTAAGAGCAGAGCTGGAATCACAATGCTGGGTTGGACAGCAAGCCCCAGGTGCCTCATGCATCGTCAGTGCTCTATGGTAGCTGCTATTATCACTAGCTGAGGTTGCAAAGGGGCTTATCACTACCCTCCTGAATACCTCTCAAGTCACAACACTCCCACCCTCAGTGGGAGTGAGGCTAAGTGTTGTTCTATGGTCCAGAACAAGCTCTCTCTCTTTCTCAATCTTCATCCTGGCCCCTAAATGAGCAAAATCACCAATTCCCAAAAGATCTTTCCGAGTTTTGTGCAGTAGCCTGACATAATGAGAATCCATTCGACCTACAGGACGAACGTTGTTGAATCTCATTTTTCAAGGTCAACAATGCCCAACTGATTCTGCTTTAACATGTTCACACCCATTCACCCAAATCTTTCACTTCTAGGAGTTACTCTCCAGAAATTCTCCTGCAAATGTACAGAGACCCAGGCACAGGGATGGGAACAACCCATATGTCCATCTCAAGGGGAAAAGTTAGTTCGATGATAGTATAGAGGACAAGCACACGGCTTTTAAAAAGAAGTAGATGGATGTATATGAACTGATATGCAAAGCTGTTCACGATACAGGGAAATGGGCTCATTGTAATACAGTAGGTATGGAATGTTCTCCATTTTTTGGGGAAAAAAAATATAGATTTGGTATAAATAGAAAAAAGCCAGAGGAATGTTCATCCATGCTGGTTAACTTGGCAGGTGAAAGAGGCAGAATCATGGGAACCAGGAGTAAGCGTTCTAGAAGATGCCCAGTGGACTCTGGCCAGAGTCACCTCCTCTGTCCCCACTGTTTTCCCTCTAGCTGTGACCAGGATGAAAACTGGAGGCTTCTCCCCAGCTGTCATGTTTGGACATCAGCAAAGATGAGCTGGGAAGGTCATTCCCATTTACATCCCTACTCAATTCCCCTCAGTCATCAAGTCCCATCGGGTTCAGAACAAAATCAAATCACAAAAATGAAACACAGATTTATTTACCACCGTGGCAGAATTGGGCCATTTTTTTTCTATCAATTTCCAAGCCCAGAAATTGCCTTTTAAATGGATAATGATGATTCTGAGGGTCCAGTTATTACCTTGAAACCTCACATTTTGATATATTCAATGCTGTTCTCATATATAAATAACAGTTATTACTGCAAAGCGATTTTTTTTCTCTTGCACTTCCAAAGTGTTCCTGCAGGAGATGGCAAGAAAATGGATTCCATTAATATTCTACATAGAACTGTTGCTTTTTCCAGCACTAACTTCCACATAAATCTCCTTGTGAGTCTTTTTATAAAACGCCACCCCTTCTTCCCTGCACTGCCCCACACTTTCTACCCCACCCGTATCTCCTCCTGCTTCCTCTTTACGTCTCTTCCAGGAAAGGGAACACTCCATTCTCTGGCTGCCCAGTCAGCTGCTGGGACACCACGACTGCCCCCTTTGCCCAGGGCCTGGCAGAGGGTGAATGGCAGTCGACATTACTCCTGTTGTCCTTCTTGTACGCAGCCAGAGAACAAGCTTTTCAGTTCTATCTTCCTGCCTATTTAGTACTAATTAAAACCCCAAAGTAAAACGTACGAACAACAAAAAGGCTAAGTAATGGACAAGGGCCAGGGACAGTGGGGTTGTGGGTCTTGCTGTGCCCAGCATCCAGGCCCGGGGGAAAATGGAAACCCGAGCCCCACGCCGTTTCCAGACATTCCCTAGTCCCAGCAGCTGTTTGTGCCAGCAGAGTCTGATGGCGCCAAACTTTAACAGACACCCGACAGCCTCATTAACGTTCCTGTCAGCCTCGTTCCCCCTGGACAGCTTGTAGGTTGTTATTAGGAAGCATCTCTAAAAGACTCTATCACTGCAAAGTGCTTCGCACTCACTTCACGAGACAGACCGGGGTGCTGGGAGAATTACACAGGACTTAGCTCCATCTCCGTCTCTAGGATCTGTCAGCTGCGCACCTTAGAGGACCGATTCTGTCACTGTGCCCTTAACACAGCCCTCTGGCTTCCCGGTGCATGACTCCCGGTGCATGACTCCCAGCCTCGCTGTGCTACTCGTTACAATGAAGATCAAAGTTCACATATTAAAGCCCTTCCACCCACAGTACATAGTTTTCTCTTTACCAGCAGCTTTAAAGATACTCAAGGCAGATACTATTGCTCCCATTTTATAAATAAGACAATTGAGGCCCGACAGCGTGAGCTGACATGTTCAAGGTAACAAAGCAAGGTGCTAAAAAAAATTTTCAAAAAGCATCTATGAGACCTTGTATGTGCTGAACTTTGTGCCAAATCCTTCAGTACATCATCTTTGCAACAATTCCCCAAGCAGTAATGGGCAGAGCTGCGATTTGAACCCGGGTCTTCTTTGTGGCTAATTCCAAGATTACCAAAACTTTTCTTTCAAAAAAAAGAAAAAAGCTTTTATTTTAGGTTTGGAGGTACACATGAAGGCTCGTTACATAGGTAAACTCACATAACAGGGGTTTGTTGTACAGATTACTTCATCACCCAGGTATTAATCCCAGTACCCGAGTTATCTTTTCTGCTCCTCTCCCTCCTCCCACCCTCCACCCTCAAATAGACTCCTGTGTCTGTTATTTCCTTCTTTGTGTTCATAAGTTCTCATCATTTAGCTCCCACTTATAAATAAGAACATGTGGTATTTGGTTTTCTGTTCCTGCATTTGTTTGCTGAGCATACTCCAGCTCCATCCATGTTCTTGCAAAAGACATCATCTCATTCTCTTTTTTTTCCCCCGAGACAGAGTCGTGCTCTGTCACCCAGGCTGGAGTGCAGTGGCATGATCTCCGCTCACTGCTCACTCCTGGGTTCAAGCAATTCTCCTACCTCAGCCTCCCGGATAGCTGGGATTACAGGCGCCCGCCACCACACCCAGGTAATTTTTGTATTTTTAGTAGAGACGGGGTTTCACCATGTTGGCCAGGCTGGTTTCGAACTCCTGACCTCATGATTCGCCCGCCTTGGCCTCCCAAAGTGCTGGGATTATAGGCATGAGTCACCATACCCAGCCAATCTCATTCTTTTTATGGCTGCATAGTATTCTGTGGTGTATATGTACCACATTTTCTTTCATCTGTCATTGATGGGCATTTAGGCTGATCCCATGTCTTTGCTATGGTGAACAGTGCTGCAATGAACATTCACATGCATGTGTCTTTATGGTAGAATGATTTCTATTCCTCTAGGTATATACCCAGTAATGAGATTGCTGGGTCAAATGGTAGTTCTGCTTTTAGCTCTCTGAGGAAATGCCATACTGCTTTCCACAATGGCTGAACTAATTTACACTCCCACTGACAGTATATAAGTGTTCCCTTTTCTCTGCAACCTTGACAGCACCTGTTATTTTTTGACTTTTTAATAACAGCCATTCCGACACGTGTGAGATGGTATCTCGTGGTTTTGTTTTGCATTTCTCTAAGGATCACTGATATTGAGCTTTTTTTTCACATGCTTGCTGGCTGCATGTATATCTTCTTTTGAAAAGTGTCTGTTCATGTCCTTTGCCCACTTTTTTTGAAACGGAGTCTTGCTCTATGGTCCAGACTGGAGTACAGTGGCGCAATCTCGGCTCACTGCAACCTCCACCTCCCAGGTTCAAGGGATCCTCATGCCTCAGCCTCCCAAGTGCCTGGGACTAAAGGCATACACCACCATGCCCAGCTAACTTTTGTATTTTGAGTAGAAACGGGGTTTCCCCATGTTGGCCAGGCTGGTCTTGAACTCCTGGCCTCAGGTGATCCACCAGCCTCAGCCTCTCAAAGTGCTGGCATTACAGGCATAAGCCACCGTGCCCGGACTATGAGGTTGTTTTTCTTTTGTAAATTTGATCAAACCTTTCCTTAATTCCTGAGATGTGAGCCCAGTCTCCAAATTCCCAGATTATATTTGTTCCTCTGTGTCCCCATGGTAATTTACCTCTATTGCTGCAGCTACCCTAGAGCCATTGCATATTCACAGATCTATGTCTCCTCTTAGCCAGAGAATTCCCCCAGGGCAGGGACTGCATCTTACCCCATAGGGGCCCACTGGGCTTTGCCGGTTGGAAAGAATGAATGAAGAGCAGCGTAATGACAATTGGTTGATGTGAGTGTGTCTGTGCTTGCCTGTGTATGTATGTGTGCATGTATACTGATATCCATGAATGAAAACAGAAGGCATTTTATATTTAACCTGAAAAGTTAAGGTCCCCTGCGGGGCACTCACACAAATAGAAAGCCACCTGGGGAAGGAAATCTACACGTTTGCTGCTTTTGCAGAAAGGCAGCGTTGCACAGTGGTTAAGAGCACACTGCCAGGGCCAGGCACAGTGGCTCATGCCTGTAATACCAGCATTTTGGGAGGCTGAGGTGGGTGGATCACGAGGTCAAGAGATCTAGACCATCCTGGCCAACATGGTGAAACCCCGTCTCTACTAAAATTACAAAAATCAGCTGGGCGTCATGGCACATGCCTGTAGTCCCAGCTACTCAGGAGGCTGAGGCAGGAGAATCACTTGAACCTGGGAGGCAGAGGTTGCAGTGAGTCAAGGTCACACTACTGTACTCCAACCTGGGTGACAGAGTGAGACTCCGTCTCAAAAAAAAAAAAAAAAAAAAAGCACTCCCTGTTCTGCCACTTCTCAGCTGTGTAAACTGAGGCCAGTTTCTTCTTTCTCTATACCTCCAATTCCTGAACTGTAAAGTAGAGGATATTGTGAGTAGTAAATGAGTTAATGCATACAGGGGCTCAGAAAGACCCCTGACACCTGGTAAATTCTCAGTGCTAGCAATCACACGAGGGAGAGTGGCAGTGTGCACAGCAGTGGAGTTCTGGAGCAGGTGCCAGAAAGCTGCCCCTCACACACACTATCCATAGGTCTACTGAGGCCCCTCCTCCCTTAGGTCCCTGGTCCAGCTGGAAGACCCTAGAAATATGAGGTAGGGTTGGACACTCAGTGCAGTCTCAGCTCTTGCAACAAATAAAACCAAATAAACATGCCTCATCTCTACGGTAAGGTGAAAATGACGCAGGAGAGGGTCCATAATAAAGCATTATGCAGACACATGGCCAGGAGAAGGGTGGGAGAGGCCACCGCACTTTACAGATACACTAACTGAGGCACTCACAGGAGGGGCAAGAGAAGCAAAGAGACAATGCTCCCATTCCTCACTAGTCACTCAGCTCCATGGGAGCACAGAGACTGGGGTAATCTCCTCTGGACCAACCCAGGGAGGCCAGAATCCCAGGAAGATGCCAGAGATAGTTCCTCCCAGGTTACTAGGCAATGCTGGATCCCTTCCTGGCAGTTCACCTCCCCTCTGCCAGCTGGGGCCCTATATGGGTGGAGTGCATGATGGGGCATGATGCTCAGAGTCCCAGCTGGGACAGGGCCACAGGGCAGCTCTGGGTAATGTGGGGTCAGCAGGTTCCTGTGGGGATGCCTCAGTCCCTATCCTTTCTCTAGCTGAAGGCTCTGCCACTCATGTGGGGGTGAGAGAAGGAGGGGCTGGGAGCTACTGCCACTGTGAAAGCCTGGCTGTGATTGTCTAGCTTCCGCTGGTTTCCACATCAACAGCAGGTGCATGGCCGGCATATGACTTCCCCAGCAGCCTAACTACAACCCCATGCTATGCTCAGGTATAACAGTTGTCGACTGCAGAGTACAGCCAGGCTCAGGCATTTTATTAAAATTCTTGAAGTGGAGAGTAGGCTCAGAAGGGAAGGAGAGGCAATCTACACCTATGTGATGCCAAACATCTGGTTAAATCTGCGAAAGTTCAGCCAATTGTTCATGTAGTCCACATCCCAAGCTGTTCCGTGTCATGCAAACCAGCCATCTGTGTGTCCCAAACACAGCCTTTGGCCACCAGATGGGCTGCCCTGGTGGATGAGGTTGGGGCATGTGAGGTCAGCTGGCTGGAGCGCAGTCCTAAGGCGAGGGTAATGGGTTTGGTCTGTGTGTGATCTTGTTAGTGGACTCTGTTTGGAGCCACAAAAGTCACCTCTAGTTTAGGCCTGCCCTCTGGGTATGAGACAGATGTGTGACTGTACTAGATCAGTGTAAATTCATCACAAATGCTAGAAACTGCATATGCATACTGACACTGAGCACCGTCACCTGAGCACAGAAAGGCCGAGACACACACTCACCTCTAGATCTTGGGCCTCCAAAGTGCCCCATATTGCAAGGCAGAAGTTTGCTCCGATTGGTGTATGCTAAAATAAGAGACGTCTAAAGACGTTGTCTCAAGAGAAACACAGAATGACACAGAAAGTTCTAGAAGCAGTAGAAAAGGATTCCTTTCCTGTGGGCCTCAGTTTTCTCACCTAGAAAAACATCTCCAGGGTCCCCGCAACTCTAACCTCATTGGGCAGTGAGCAGTCCTAATGTATAGACTCTCACCTCCAAGGGAGCTCTGGTCCATGAAGCAAGGCCTAGAAGAGGCCCAGGCTCAGCCCTGTGGGAATGTCTCTTGAGTTCCTGACACAGAGGGCAGGAAAGCAGGCAGAGCCCATGGGAAACTAAGGGGGCCAGATCAGCTAAGATTAGCCCCACTTGTGTGGTAAGCACCGCTCTAAGCATTTTAAGCACAGGAACCCATTTCTGATAGTAATTCTACAAGTAGGCACTATTATTATTTCCATATAGATGAGGAAAATCAAGCCTGGCTGGTTAACACCATGCCATCCTACTAGAATGCCTCTGCCCATGGGCAGGGCAGGTGGCTACAGGAGGGGGGATTGAGCCTTGGAAACTCTACTAAGAAGGGAGGACACCAGGCTGGTGTGGATTGAGGGCTACGAATGCTCTTTTTATATTGCCAGGCTGCTCTGAAGAGAGTATCCAGCCCTGCTGTGAAACTTCTCCGCTTCAACTTTTTGGCTCTGATCTTGGAATGAACAAAAGGCTACTCTGCTCCTCTCTGCCGACAAGCCAGAGTCCGCTCACCACCAGCTGCATCTCCAACCGCCCTGGCCTGCCTCATCTTCAGGTGCCAGCCCCTCCACCCCCATCTCACCAGGATAAGAAATGACTGTGACTGAGCTTCAGAGGGAAGGCACGAACAAGACACAGGGAGAATCCATTCTCTCGACTTTGCCAAGGCAGGTGGTGATGGGGATCAGAAATCCCAGCTGATGGCTTTGATCTGCTTGGCATCCTGTCTCAGCAGTTGGCTGCTGTTGCCCGCAAGTGTGGTGCCTCCCGCCCTTCAGGCCCTGCTTGCCCTGCATGTAGAACAGCAGCTGGCTGCTGCCTGCCCTGCTGCAGGTCTATCTTCAGCATCATGCATTGGGCAGAGCAGCGCGTTGAGACAGGGTGGGTGGGAGGCAGGGGCTGGAGGGTGATGGACTTCAGCAGAACACACCATGTAGCTCATCTTCCAAGCAGAGTGCCCTGCCATTGGGGCTGAGTCTGACTTGCATTTGTCTGGCACTAAGACAGTCGAGGGTGTTCCTGACCCATCGCTTGCCCTCTCTTTTTCATCACTCAAGGTTCCCTTGAAACCATTGCCTCCACCTCACTCCCCATCCTCGCCTGAACCCACTCTGCTAGGCTGTTGCCACCACTCTGAGACAGTGCTTACTGAAGTCACCTCACTTACCTTGTACGAAAGCCCATGGGTAATCTATGCTCACTCTAGTCTCCCAGTAGCATTGAGCAGTTAAAGCATTTACTCCATCTTGAAATACTTTCTTCTCTTCCCTGATACCTCATTCACCTGTTCCTTTATAGCTACTGCTTTGTTTTCCTGCCTCCATGGCGGCTCCCTCTCAATCTCCTCTTCTTACCAGACATTCAAACACTGGAGTGCCCCCAAGGCTCAGTCCTGGGCTGTCTGCCCTATCTATCCTCTCTCCCAAATGAAATTACCTATTCCCAAGGCTTTAAATTCCGCTTATGTTTTCATGACTTTTTTTGGTTTTGATTTTTTTACCTGTTTATTGTAAAACAAAACATAGATACAGAAAACAACACACACAACATAAATGGTTTACTGAATCATTATAAGGTGAACACTTCATAATAACTATGCAGGTCGAGATATAGAACTTTGCCAACCACCCAGAAAGCCCCCATGTCCTCATCCCAACCACAGCCTCTACCTCCTCTCCAAAAGTAACGACTTCCCTGACTTTTAAAGTAATCACTTCCTTGTGTTTTTTTTTTTTCTTTTATGATTTATCACCCAAATGCATTCCCAGACACTAGTCTTGCCTAGTTTTTGAAACTTTACGTCTTCTCTCTTTTAATTTACAGATTCCTCCTTCATCTCTTTCCTTTCCTTACAATTTATTTGTTTGTTTGCTCGATGGAATTTCTCCCAGTCTAGATTCTGTGGCCGGCATACTTGTGTGTAGTTCAACACATTGAACTGTCTCTGTATTCTTGAACCTGACAGCTGGATTCTGAGGCTTGATCAGGCTCAAGTTCAATTCTTTTAGCCAAAGCTATACACTTCATTAGGAACACATAATGCCTGCTTTTTGCTCTGTTTTTAGTATTAGCACCTATTGGTGCTCAACATCTAATGTCTAGACTCTGGATCCATAAATCATTTAGATTTCATTTATCAGCAGAATAATTTTATGCAGAGATGCTACCCCTCATCTATTATTTGGTTTTTCAAATAATGCATTCAAATAGTAGTGATAAGAAAAGTGCTTATTTCCTTGTATTTACTAAGTTATCAAGATAAACTGGTGTCTGGCCATCCTCAGAAGACAACCAATTAGATAATTTTAAAAATGTCATTATGAACTCACGAATATAAATATACTAGACCATGTCTAAACATGGGTTCCAATCCATTGCAACGACTATCTTTATTAAAGCTCAAGTTGTCATCTTTGGCTAGTGGGAATCTCGTTAAGTTGGCTTCTAAGTCCTTTTTATATGACCTGTTCTGGGCTCATATTGTACATCTTCTGCCCAGACTTGGGATCAGCCATTTCTCCAAGATGCCTTGCCTTCTTTCAATGGGAAATGGTATATCACAACCACATCTGGGCATAAGAGGCTCATTGTATTTCTTGGTCATACTTTCTAGACCTTTTTCAGTGAACAGAGGTGGGCAGGGCAGGGAGAGAGAGAGAGAGAGAATATAGATATAATTAAAAATTCAAAGTCAAGTTCAGATCTACAACCTTACCTCTTCTATACAACTATGTATTTCCATTCTTTTGAAATGAGAATTCTGGTCCTCAAGAACACAGAAATAATAGAATTAGAATGATCCATAAATGTTCTAATTATTCATTTGCTTTATCCTACATTATACAAACAACAGCCTCAGAATAACAATAACAATACTGATATCACTACCAGTAAATTATGATGACCAAAACAGTGTAAAATGTCTTAGGCAGGTCCTGATGCTGTGCTGGGCTTAGAGCCAGTGGACTGGAGCAGTGCATGACCTAGGTAGACACCAGCTGAAGTGACTAAGGGAGAGTTTGGTCCCCCAACCCCACTCAGCACAGCTGGCAGCAACAAAAGTGACTCCCTCCTTCTGCTTGAGGAGAGAAGAGAGAAGAGTAAAGACAACTTTGTCTTGCATCTTTGTTACCAGCTCAGCCACAGTAGGCTAGGACTCTGGGCCGAGTCATGAGGCCCCCATTCCCAGCCCTGGCTCCCAGATATTTATAGACATACCGTGGCCCAGAAGGGAACCTGCTACCTTGAAAGGAAGGACCTAGTCCTGGCAGGATTCATTCATCACCTGCTGACTAAAGAGCCCTTGGGCCGTGCCTTGAATAACCAACTGTGATACCCAGGAATACAGACCATGGGCCTTGGGTGAGACTCTGAGATGTGCTAGCTTCAGTTACTAGCTCGGCCATAGGAGGACAGAGCACCAAACAGGCTCTTGGGATCCCTGAGTCCAGGCCTAGGCTCTTGGACAGAATTTCTGGACCTGCCCTAGGCCAGAAGGGAGCTCACTGGCCTTAGGATTGTGTCCCAGACCTGGCAGTATTCACCACAACCTGACTGAGATGTCCTTGGGCCTTAAGGGAACATTAGCAGTGGTCTGGCAGAACTCCCCATGGGCCAGTGGTGGTGGAGGCCACGAGGAAAGGCTCCTCTGCCTGTGGAAAAGAGAGGGAAGAGTGGGAAGGGCTTTGTGCCAGCTTAGCCACAGAAGAATAGAACATCAGGTAAATTTCTAAGGTGTTGTATACTCTAATCCCTGGCTCCCAGACAGTATCTATGGACCCACTTTGGGCCTGGGGGAACTTGTCGCCTTGAAAGAAAGATGCAAACCTGGCTGGCTTTGCTACCTGCTGACCGTAGAGCCCTAGGGCCTTGATCAACCATAGGTGGGAACCAGGTACTGGTTACAGTGGGCCTTGGGTGAGACCCAGTGCTGTGTTGGCTTCAGGCATGACCTAGGGCAATTTGAGTGGTGGTGGCCATAGGGGTGCTTCCATCACCCCACCCCCAGCTCCAGTGCCTAAGCACAGAGAGAGAAAGACGCCATTTGTTTGAGAGAAACTAAGGGAAGAGATGAAGAGTCTCTGCCTACGAATCCAGAGAATTCTTCTGGATCTTATCCAAGACCACTAAGACGGTAACTCTGTGAGTCTGCAAGAACCACAGCATTACTAGGCTTGGGGCCCAAGACCCGTTGAATACTTGAAAAGTGTTCCCAAGAAGAATAGCACAGACTACGAAGTCCAGATTGTCAAGACTACAATAAACACCTAACCCTTCAATGTCCAACACTGACAAACATCTACAAGCATCAAGACCAGCCAGGAAAACAGGACCTCAGCAAAGGAACTAAATAAGGCACCAGGGACCAATCCTGGAGAAACAGAGATATGTGACTTTTCAAAACCAGAATTCAAAATAGTTGTGTTGAGGAAACTCAAAGAAATTCAAGATAATAGAGGAAAGAATTTCAGAATTCTATCAGATAAATTTAACAAATGGATTGAAATAATTAAAAAGAATCAAGCAGGAATTATATATTTCTTGGGGTCCCTGAGTCCAGGCCTAGGCTCTTTTTGCATTTGAAAAATGCAATTGATATACTGAGGAATGCATCAGAGTCTCTTAACAGCAGAATTGATCAACCAGAAGAAGGAATTAGTGAACTGAAGACAGGCTATTTGAAAATACACAGACAGAGGAGACAAAAGAATAAAACATGCCTACAAGATCTAGAAAGTAGCCTCAAAAGGGCAAACCTGAGTTATCGGCCTTAAAGATGAGGTAGAGAAATAGACAGGGGTAGAAAGTTTATTCAAAGGGATAATATTAGAGAAATTCCCAAACCTAAAGAAAGATATCAATATCCAAGTACAAGAAGGTTATAGAACACAAAGCAAATTTAACCTGAACCAGACTACTTCACAACATTTAATAATCAAACTCCCAAAAGCCAGAAGTAAAGAAAGGATCCTAAAAGCAGCAGGAGAACTGAAACAAGTAACATACAACTGAGCTACAATATGTCTGGCAGCAGACTTTTCAGTCGAAACCTTACAGTTAAGGGGAGAGTGGCATGACATATTTAAAGTACTGAAGGAAAAAAACTTTTACCCTAGAATAATATATCCAGTGAAAATATCCCTCAAGCATAAAGGAGAAATAAAAACTTTCCCAGACAAACAAAAGCTGAGAGATTTCATCAATCATCAGACCTCTCCTACAAAAAATGCTAAAGGTAGTTCTTCAATCTGAAAGAAAAGAATGTTAATGAGCAATAAGAAATCATCTGAAGGTGCAAAACTCACTGGCAATAGTAAGCACACAGAGAAACAGAATATTATAACCCTGGAATTGTGGGATGTAAACTACTCTTAAGTAGAAAGACTAAACAATGGGCTGGGCGCAGTGGCTCATGCCTGTAATCCCAGCACTTTGGGAGGCCAAGGCAGGTGGATCATGAAGTCAGGAGTTCAAGACCAGCCTGGCCAACACGGTGAAACCCCATCTCTACTAAAAACACAACAATTAGCTGGGCATGGTGGCGGGGCCCATAATCCCAGCTACTCGGGAGGCTGAGGCAGGAGAATCACTTGAACCCGGGAGGCAGAGGTTGCAGTGAGCTGAGATCACATCACTATGCTCTAGCCTGGGTGACAAAGCAAGACTCCGTCTCCAAAAACAATGAACCAATAAAAATTCATAACTGCAACAACTTTTAAGGCATAGTATAATATGACATAAAGAGAAACAAAAAATTAAAAAGCAGGGGGACAAAGTTAACATGTAGAGTTTTTATTTTCTTCTTGCTTGTTAGTTTGTTTATGCATTCAATGTTGTCATCAATTTAAAATAGTGAGTTATAAAATAGTATTTGCAAGCCTTATATAAGGTAAGCCCTCCCGCCCAAAAAAAAGACATACAACAGATATGCAAAAACTAAAAAGCAAGAAATTAAATCATACCACCAGGCAAAAACACCTTCACTAAAAGGAAGACAGAAAGGAAGGAAAGAAGGAAGAGAAGATCACAAAACAACCAGAAAAAAAAAAAAAATGGCAGCAGTAATTCCTGACTTATCAATAATAACATTGAATATAAATGGACTAAATTCTCCAATAAAAAGATACACAGTGCTTGAATGCACAAAATAACAAGACCACATAATCTGTTGCCTACAAGAAACACAGTTCACCTATAAAGATACACATAGACTGATATTTCATGCCAATGGAAACCAAAAAAGAGCAGAAGTAGCTATACATATATTAGACAAAATAAATTTCAAGGCAAAATCTATAAGAAGAAACATAGAATGTAATTATATAATGATAAAGAGGTCAGTTCAACAAGAGGATATGACAATTGTAAATACATACGCATCCAACACTTGAGCACCCAGCTATATAAAGCAAATATTATTAGAGCTAAAGAGAGAGAGAGACCCCAATATAATAATAGCTGGAGACTTCAACACCCCAGCACCACACTTTCATCATTGGACAGATCTTCCAAACAGAAAACCAACAAAGAAACACTGACTTAATATGCACTATAGAATAAATAGACCTAATAGATATTTACAGAACATTTCATCCAATGGCTGAAGAATACACATTCTTCTTCCCAGCATGTGGATCATTCTCAGGGATAGACCACATGCTAGGTCACAAAAAAAGCCTTAAAACATTCAATGAAATTGAAATAATATCAAACATCTTATCTGACCACAGTGGAATAAAACTAGAAATCAATAACAAGAGGAATTTGGGGAACTACATAAACACACAGAAAATAAACAATATGCTCCCGAATGATAACCAGTGGATCAATGAAAAAATTAAAAAGGAAATTTAAAAATTTACTTAAATGATAATGGAAACACAACATACTAAAAGCTATGGATACAGTGAAAGCAGTACTAAGACGGATGCTTATACCTGTAGGTGCCTCATTAAAAAAGAAAAACAACTTCAAATAAATATCCTAATGATGCATCTTAAAGAACTAGAAAAGTTGGCTGGGCGTGGTGGCTCACGCCTGTAATCCCAGCTTTGGGAGGCCAAGGCGGGTGGATCACAAGCTCAGGAGTTAAAGACCAGTCTAGCCAATATGGTAAAATCCTGTCTCTATCAAAAAAAAATACAAAAATTAGCTGGGTGTCGTGGTGCACACCTGTAGTCCCAGCTACTCGGGAGGCTGAGGCAGGAGAATCACTTGAACCCAGGAGGCAGAGGTTGCAGTGAGCCGAGATTGCACCACTGCACTGCAGTCTGGGCGACGAAGCAAGACTCCATCAAAACAAAACAAAACAAAACAAAATAACAAAAAACAAAAAACAGGAACTAGAAAACCAAGAGCAAACTGAACCCAAAATTAATAGAAATAAAGATCAGAGCACACATAAATGGAACTGAAACAAAGAATACAAAAAAATCAACAAAACAGAGAGTTGGTTTTTTGAAAAGATTTTTAAAAGTGACAAACCTCTAGCCAGACTAGGAAAAAAAGAAAGAAGATCCAAACAAACAAAATCAGAGGTGAAAAAGGAGACATTACAACTGACATTGCAGAAATTCAAAGGATCCATTAGTGGCTACTATAAGCAATAAATTGGAAAATCTAGAAGAAATAGACAAATTCCTAGATACAACCTCCAAGATTGAACCAGGAGGAAATCCAAAACCTGAATAGGCCAATAACAAATAATGAAATCAAAACCATAAAAAAGTCTCCCAGTAAAGAAAATTCTGGGACTCAACGGCTTTACAGCTGAATTCTACCAAACATTTAAAGAAGAACTCATACTAATTCTACCCAAACTACTCCAAAAAAAACAGGAAAAAGGAATACTTCCAAACTCATTCTATGAGGCCAGTATTACCCTGATAACAAAACCAGACAAAGACACATCAGAAATAGAAAACTACAGGCCAGTATCACTAATAAATACTGATGTAAAAATCTTCAACAAAACTAGCAAACCAAATCTAACAATATATTAAAAAGATCATTCATCATAATCAAGTAGGATTTATCCCAGAGACACAAGGGAGTTCAACATATGACAATCAACCAATGTGACATCATATCAAAAGAATGATGGACAAAAACCATATGATCATTTCAATTGTTGCTGAAAAGCATTTGATTAAAATTCAACATCTTTTCATGATTTAAAAAAAACTCAAAAAAAAAAAAAACAGGTATAGAAGAGACATACCTCAACATAGTAAAAGCCATATATGACAGATCCACAGCTAGTATTATGCTGAATGGGGAAAAACTGAAAGCCTTTCCTTTAAGATCCAGAACATGACAAGGATGCCCACTGTCCCCACTTTTATTCAGCACAGTACTGGAAGTCCTAGCTACAGCAATCAGACAAGAGAAAGAAATAAATAGCATCAAAACTAGAAAGAAAGGCATCAAATTATCCTTGTTTGCAGATGATATGATCTTGCATTTGGAAAAACCTGAAGACTCCACCAAAAAACTATCAGAACTGATAAACAAGTTCAGAAAAGTCGCAGGATACAAAATCCACATATAAAATCAGTAGTATTTCTATATGCCAGCACTGAACAACCTGAAACAGAAATCAAAAAGTAATCTCATTTAAAACAGCCACAAATAAAGTTAAATACCTACGAATTAACTTAACCGAAGAGGTGAAAGACCTCTACAATGAAAACTAAAAAACACTGATGAAAGAAATTAAAGAGGACACCCAAAAGGGAATGATATTTCATGTTCATGGATTGGAAGAATCAATCATTTTAAAATGTCCATACTACCCACAGCAATCTATAGAGTTAATGCAATCTCTATGAAAATACCAATTACATTCTTCACAGAAATAGAAAAAAAAACCTAAAATTTATATGGAACCACAAAAGACCCAGAATACCCAAAGTTATCCTAAGCAAAAACAACAAAACTGGAGGAATCATATTACTTCACTTCAAATTATAAGCTATAGTACCAAAAAGGCATGGTATTGGCACAAAAACAGATAAATAGATCAATGAAACAGAATAGACAACCCAGACAAAAATCCATACATCTACAGTGAACTCTTTTTTCTTTCTTTCCTTCTTTGAGACAGGTATCACTTTTTCACCCAGGCTGGATTGCAGTGGCACAATTGCACCCCACTGTAACCTCTGCCTCCTGGGCTCAAGTGATCCTCCCACCTCAGCCTCCCAAGTAGCTGGGACTACAGGTACACACCACCACACCTCGCTAATTTTTGTATAATATTTTGTAGAGACAGGGTTTTGCCATAATGCCCAGACTGGTCCTGAACTCCTGAGCTCAAGTGATCCACCCACCTCAGCCTCCAGAAGTGCTAGGATTACAGGCACGAGCTACCGTGCCCCACCTGGTGAACTCATTTTCCACAAAGGTGCCAAGAATGTACATTGGGGAAAAGACGGTCTCTTCAATAAATATTGCTGGGAAAACCAGATATCCATATGCAAAAGAATGAAAGCAGACCCCTATCTCTTACCATGTATAAAAATTAAATCAAAATGGATTAAAGACTCATAGCTAAGACCTCAAACTGTGAAACTACTACAAGAAAACATTGGAGAAACTCTCCAGGACATTGATCTGGGCAAAGATTTCTTGAGTAATACCTGACAAGCACAGGCAAACACAGAAAAAATTGACAAGTAAGGATCATATCAAATTAAAAAGCTTCTGCATAGCAAAGGAAACAGTCAGCAAAGTGAAGAGACAACCCACAGGATAGAAGAAAGTATCTGCAAACTACTCATCTGACAGGAGATTAATTACCAGAATATATAAGGAGCTCAAACAACTCTATAGGAAAAAGTCTCATGATCCAATTAAAAAATGGGCAAAAGATCTGAATACACATTTCTCAAAAGAAGATGTACAAATGGCAAACAGGCACATGAAAAGGTGCTCAACATCACTGATGATCAGAGAAATGCAAATTAGAACTACAGTGAGGTATCATCTCATCCCAGTTGAAATGGCTTTTATCCAAAAGTCAGGCAATAACAAATGCTGGCAAGGATGTGGAGGAAAGGGAACCCTCACACACTGCTGGTAGGAATGTATATTAGTATAACCACTAAGGAGAACAGGGTGGAAATTCCTCAAAAACTAAAAATAGAGTTACCATACAATCCAGGAATCCACTGCTAGATATGTACCCAAAAGAAAGGAAATCAATGTATCAAAGAGATATCCGCATTCTCATGTTTAGTGCAACATTGTTCACAATAGCCAAGATTTGGAAGCAACTTGTGTCCATCAACAGATGAATGGATAAAGAAAATGTGGGACATATACACAATGGAGTACTATTCAGCCATAAAAAAATGAGATAATATTATTTGCAACAAAATACATGGAACTGGAGACCATTACATTAAGTGTAATAAACCAGGCACAGAAAGACAAACTTCGCATGTTCTCACTTATTTGTGGGATCTAAAAATCAAAACAATTGAACTCATGGAGAAAAGAGTAGAAGGATGGTTACCAGAGGCTAGGAAGGGTAGTGGGGAAGTGGGGATAGTTAAATGGTGCAATAAAATAGTTTAAAAGAATGAACAAGACCTAGTATTTGCTAGCACAATAGGGTGACTACAGTCAGTAGTAATTTAATTGTACATTTAAAAATAACTAAAAGAGTTTAATTGGATTGCTTATAGCACAAAGGATAAATGCTTGAGGGGATGAATACCCCATTTACCATTATGTGATTATTATACATTGTATGCCTGTATCAAAGTACCTCATGTATCCCATAAATATATATACCTACTATGTACCCACAACATTAAAAATAAAATTGTGAAAAGATATTGTTAAAAGTTTAAAATGTTTTGCATATACCATCTCTATTCTCCCCATTTCTAGTACTATATCTATATTGTTAGATCATAATATAGCCCTACTAATTCTCAATCTTGTTTAATGCTCACCATTGGTTTTATGTCAGCGTCTCTCTAGTTATTTGGTTGTCTGAAACGCATTCTTTAGCAGATTCCAGAAGGAGGGCTCTTGGGAACAATATTCTCTCAGTTCTTACATGTTATGTTAATATAAGTGTGTGTTCTTCACACTTGAAGGTCGATTTTACTGAATATAAAATCCTTGGCTCATGTTCACGTTTTCTTTTTTGAATATCTTTAATATGTTATTTCATTTTCTTATAACATATGACTGTAGAAAAGTCAGATGACAATGTCGTTTTCTTTCTCCTATATGTCACTTACTCTTTTAGCTTAGATGCCCAAAGTATTTTTTTTCTTTTTCTTTAAAACCCAGTTATAATACTAAAATATGTCTTGGTTCTTCTGAGTTAATATTCTCAGGTGCACAGTGTGCTTTTTCAATATACAAGTTTAAATTTATAGATGTTTAATTTCATGAGGCTTTTTGAATTATAATTTTTAGGATTTGTTACTTTGGTTTTTGCTTCACAGGGATGCCTATTGTTCGCATATTAGATCTTCCTTGCCTATCTTCAATATTTGTCATTTTTCTCTCAAACCATATTTATCACATTCTTAATTTCTTTTTGATTTTAAAATTTTCCTTCCTTTGTGCCTTTTGTTTCCCATAAGCATTATTTATAGCGTTTATTGGTTCTTGTGCTCCTTACAGTTTTATTTTCATTTATAAAATAACGTTTTTTCCTTCTATTTCTAATTCTTTCTTGAATCTGCATCCCATTTCTAAGTTTTTCTACTTCCGATTTATGTTATCTTTCATGTCTTTTATCATTTTAAAATGCTTTTGAGCTCATGGTGACACAGTGTGCCATAGGTTTTTATTTTTTTCTGCTTCTCTGAGCATGAGTTTCTGGTGTTCTTTCATGCTCAGCAGGTTGTTACTCATCTCATTCTCTCTTTCTTACAGTAACTTTTATTAAAGTTGGATCCAATCATTTCCTTTCTATGTAAAATAAGTTTTCCTGAGCCTTTAGAATGAGGTTTCTAACATATATCCTTTCTAATTTCACAGAGCTCCCATTTCTGTTGTTTTATATGGTGTTTAAAAAAAATTCTGGTGGCTTCCTTTCTGAGATTTCCTGGTTCTGCTCCCCTCCCCAACTTTTATCTGGACTTTCTCTTTGTTTAGTCTTTATTATCCTGACCCTGTTCAATTTCTATTCCATTCCCAGTGGTTTCTTTTCAGTGGGAACTCTGGAAGAAGCCCTGACAGGTCAGTTTGGAGAATATGCAGGAACGAAGCTGCTCTCGTCCCTTTGTTCCATCTGGTGGACTTGTTGTACATACCTACTACTGGAGCGGGCCAAACCCCTCCCAATTGCAGTTCCTATCCTCAAATTGGCCCATCACGTTTTCCCGTGAAAATCTGTTGCTATTTTGTGGTTCTCCTGTTCTCAGGCCTGTCTTTCCCTTGCTTCTTTCTGCTTTTCATTTTTGGACACAAATAACAGACAAGTCTTTTATTTGCTGTTTCTCCCCGCCCTATTGTATTTGGAAGTTCAGGGAAATACTCCATCACCTAGTTCTATTGTAAATGTTGCCTATGGATTTTTGGTTTTGTTATTATGTTGTTTCATTTGTTTTATGTGGGGATTTGGGAAGATCCACAAACCATGCTGCCACCACTGCCACTATGTTACCAGAGGCTATCCTGTTGATGACTTTCAAATGTTTATCTCCAGCCTGCATCTCTCAACTTCTATGCCCAACTATTAGTTGACATGATCTATGTCTAATAGATGTCTCAAATTTAACTTAGCCAAAATAGGCCAATTTCCCCCTTAAAATATACCATCTCTATTAATTTTCCCCACCTCAATAAATGGCACCACCTCCTCCCCAGTTGCTCCGGCCAAAAACTTAGTAGTCAGTCTCTTTTCCCTACATTCCAAAATTAATCACGTCCATAGGCCCTGGCCAATGGACGTGATGAATGGATGTGGAGTATTCTATCTCCAAAATACATCTCTAATTCAATTGCTTTTTACCGTCACCACTGCTTTTACCCTGGCCTAGGCCTCCACCATCTCTCTTCTGGACTTCTGCACGAGCTTCCTGACTGGTCTCTCTGCCTCTACTCTCCCTGCAGGGCAGCCACAGTGGTCTCTGTAAAGCATAACTCAGATATATCATCCCCATGTTTAACAGATCCCAAAGGCTTTCTACTTCAAATAACAACATTCCAACACTTAACCACGGCTTACAAGACCCTACATAATTTGGTCCATGCTGTCCTCTCTGATTTCCTCCACTCTCTCTACAATCTCTATGTTCCTGACCTCTAGACTTCTTTTCATCCCCAAAACATGTTCAAATGCTTCCCATCTCAGGGTACTTGTCCTTGCAGTTCCCTGTGGTTGGAATATCTTTCTGCTAGGTTTCTGTAACACTGCCTCTTTCTCACTGTTAGGTGTGACTCAGAGAAGCCTTCTTGAATACCCTAAGTGCTACCTATTTTGTCTTAGCACTCGTCAGTGCCTGAAATTATCTTATTCATTTATTTGTATATATAAATATTGTCTGTCTGTATACCCCCCACCACCACCATCACTAGAATTCTCTTTGTGGACAAGGATAACACTTGGTACATAATAAGTGGCCAACCAATATTTGCCTGCCAAGTGTATTTCCAAATGCCTCTGGATATGGCCAAGGGAACAGAAAGTGACCCAATAGTTCCACAGATTTTTTTTTATAAACATAGAAAATGACCCTTCTGGTCCTAAAGCTTGCAATTTAATTTGCTTTATCTGAGTTCTTCCTCAAGAAATGACCCCCAGGGCTCTCAAAAAAAGAATCAAAGAATTGAAACTCACCAGATGACCACATCCAGGAAATGAGATGCCAGACCCCTCATTCCTCAAGACTGCTTGCTTGCCCCTCCCTAGTTCCTGTTTTCTTACACACTGTTACATTTCTTCCCTGCTGTATAAACCCCTAGTTTTAGTTGGTCAGGGAGATGGATTTGAGACTATCTCCCATCTCCTTGGTTGCAGCACCTGATTAAAGGCTTCTTCCTTGGCAACACTAGTCAGCTCAGTCACTGGCTTTCTATGTGGCAAACAACAGGACCTAGACTGAAGCCCTGGTGTTTCAGTAACAGAACCAAGCCCTGTGCCATAGCAAGTTCTGGAACATGAATATTTTCGTAAAATTACCAGCCACCAACCTAAACCTTTCACTCAGGACGTGGGCCCTGTCTATGCTGCTGGATATGGAGACCAGCTAACTCTTGTAAAGAGCAATGGTTTTCAACTCTTGCTCAAAACAAAATTCCCTTTTTATCATAGATAGTTTGTAAGGCCCCTTTTCTATTCTGAAATAAAATTTATTCGTAACTGCATACCTAATTGTTTTCAAAAATCCACATAATCCCTAATTATATAAAGAATAATAAAAAAATTTACAATAGAGTAGCATTTTATTAGGCAAATAGTTGAGCAAGACTAAACTAGAAGACATAATGAAAGACTCAGATGTTTGCACCCTTATATAGAATAACTATAAACACAGCAACCACAAATTCAAACGAATACAGGAGTATTGTGTTAGCAACGCAAATACCACAAGCCAAGTTGGCAAGAGTGACGAGGGTGATGTGATTCTCCAAAGTGGTGCACAACTTTGGTAAAAATCAGAACGAAACGAAGTATAGTCTTATCAGTTTACTTAGTAGTTATATTAACGGAAAATTCAATGCATACTAAACCTTGCCAAAAATTACTCTGAATTTACAAACAAAATATAGTTAGTTTCTAGGCTTAGACATTTATAAACAGGTTTACCACTTACACGAAGGTCCAGCAGAACATGTAGAAGTCTTGGAGGAAGCAGGAAATGCCTTCATTGTATTGGACTGTCCTGAATCTTGAGGGTACCCAGTACCAGGCCTGGCACATTCAACGCCAGTAACATTCCTTCTCCAATCATTGAAAAAAAAAAAAGTTGACCTAACAAACTGACAAAATGCCTCTTCAGTTTATATTAGTGTGAAATAGCAACCTTATTCATGGTCACCAGAAACTGGAAACAACTCAAATGTCCTTTAACTGGTGAATGGATAGATACACTGTAGTCCATTTGAACAGTGGAATACTATCCAGTATTAAAAAAACAAACAGGTGGCCGGGCGCAGTGGCTCACACCTGTAATCCCAGCGCTTTGGGTGGCCAAGACGGGCGGATCAGGAGGTCAGGAGATCGAGACCATCCTGGTTAACATGGTGAAACCCCATCTCTACTAAAAATACAAAAAATTAGCCGGGCGTGGTGACCGGCGCCTGTAGTCCCAACTTCTAGGGAGGCTGAGGCAGGAGAATGGCGTGAACCCGGGAGGTGGAGCTTGCAGTGAGCCGAGATGGCGCCACAGCACTCCAGCCTGGGCAACAGAGCAAGACTCCGTCTCAAAAAAAAAAAAAACTGGCTGGATGCTGTGGCTTGCACCTGTAGTCCCAGCTACTTGGAAGGCTGAGTCAGGAGGATCACTTGAGCCCCGCGGTTCGTGGTTACAGTGAGCTATGATCATGCCACTGCACTCCAGCCTGGGTGACAGGGCAAGACCTTGTCTCGCAAAAACAAACAAACAAAAAGGAACAAACTTGTGATATAGGCAACAACATGGATGACTGTAAAATGCATTATGCTAACTGAAAGAAGATAGTCGAAAGGCTACATACTAATTCCATTTATATGACATTTTAGGAAAGTCAAAACCATGGGACAGAAAACAGATCAGTGGTTGCCAAGAGCAGGAGGTTAGGAGAGGGGGCTGAGCACAAGGGAGTTTCCAGGGCACTGCAATGGTTCCAGATCTTGATTATGGTGATGGTTACATGCTTGCATGCATTCGTCAACACTCATAGAAGGTGCACTCATAAAAAGTGAATTTCACTATATGTAAATTATACCTCAATTTTTAAAGTGTTAAAAAAAAAAATAGGTGCTACCCTCACCGAGAACCACTGGTTTAGAGTGTCACAGCTTATAAAGCACTTTCAGATGTCCTATCCACTGTGAGGAAGGCCAGGCACACTAACTGGCCCTGTTTTAGAGGCAAACATGGTATGTGAGAAACTTTACATGGGACTTCGTGTGAGCAAATCAACACTTGGGCTGAAGGTCTAGTTCCAAAGCCTGGAATTTACCATCTGGGTATATCTGTGTGACCTTGGGCAACTAACTTTCTACTCTAAACTTCAGTTTCCTGATTGTGAGTCTTGACCTTCTTTGATTCAGCGATTTGCCCGAGGCCATAGAGCTGGTTAATGGCAGATCCAGGGCTTCTGGGTCCTGGTGTAGCTTGTCACCCTCACAGCAAAGAAAACTAGGATACCTCTCAGGGCAGGTGATGCTCAAGGGAGGCCTATCAGCTGTCCACCCTCTTGGGGAGGGGTCAGTGCAAAGCACAGGGGCTGGGAATGAGGCCTGGAAGAGTGGTGGGTGGAAATCACTAAGAATGGGTCCTTTCAAGGAAGGGCCTACTGCAGGGGGTTGTCAGGAATTTCAGATGGCAGCAGGTCTGGGTGAGACGACTTGGTGACAAATCAGAAGTCATGGTTGTTCTTGCTGCAAACTCCCGAACTTGACAAGGTCCTCTTTCTAAGTGGCAGCAGCACAGGGACTCTCAAGGGCTATGTTTTTCCTTCTGTCTCTGTCTTAGTCCCTTCAGGCTGCTATAACAAAACGCCACAGGCTCGGGGGTTTCAACAACAGAAATGTATTTCTCACAGTTCTGGAGGCTGGGAAGTCCAAGAGCAAGGCACTGGCAGGTTCAGTGTCCAGTGAGGGAGGGCTGCTTCCTGGTTCCTAGATGGTCATCTTCTCATTGTGTCCTCACATGTTGGAGAGCAGAGAGAGCTCTCTCGGGTTTCTTTTGTAAGGACATTAATCCCTCCCATTCACGACAGCTCCACCCTTAACCTATCACATCCCAAATACCATCACGTAGAGGGGGTAGGATTTCAACACACGAATTTTAAGAGGAGCACATACATTCAGTCCACTGCAGTTCCCTCCTAGGGGCTCTTCTCTTTCCCTCCTTACTCTGCTGCCCCATTTACAGTGCACCTAAGGCTCTGTCTTTCCAAATGGTATATATACAATCACCTTTCAGGGATGAAGGCAGACACTTTGCACTACAAACCTCCAGAGGGCCTTCTCAGGCTAAGAGCTGAGCTCAGCCTCCCGGTGAAACCCCCGTGGTACCTTTAAAAGAGTTACTACCAACTGAAGCCCATTACACACCTCCAGAACTGAGGAGGGAAAGGCCAGTTATCAGAGGACGAGACACATAACCCAAACTTCAGTACCTTCCTTCGACCTCTCCAGATCACTGCAGCCTTTGGAATTTGAACCCTGCAAAATCCTTCACATGTGGTTCTGTCACGAAGCACCATTTACAGATGAGGAATGGCTGGTGTCAGGATAAAGCGCTATTAGTTACCATCTCTTTTAAACTTCATTAAGGAAAACATAATTACCAAGTGAATCTCATTTGGGTTCACTCCATGCTCCAAAGGCCCCAGCACAGACTGTTCTTCACCACTTCTTTATAGAAAGAACAGTAACTGGGCTTGCAAAAGATTCCCTGAAACTTGGGGACACTTGGTATACATGCAAATGAAGGAAAAGCAATGTCTAGCCAGGGGGCCTGCTGGTGTTGCCTAGAGAGAGAAATTCGAGTCCCTTTCAGAAGAGCCCAAGTCGGGAGGCAGCCTTCCAGACTGCATCAAGATGCCTCTTTGGAAAAGCCCCAAAATCTTTTTTTTTTTTTTTTTTTTAAGATGGAGTCTCGCTCTGTCACCCAGGCTAGAGGCTGGAGTGCAATGGCACAATCTCCACTCACTGCAACCTCCACTTCCCGGGTTCAAGTGATTCTCCTGCCTCAGCCTCCCAAGGAGCTGAGATTACAGGCATGTGCCGCCACGCCCAGATAATTTTGTATTTTTAGTAGAGACAGGGTTTTATCATGTTGGTCAGAACTCCTGACCTCAAGTGATCCACCCGCCTCCGCCTCCCAAAGTGCTAGGATTACAGGCTTGAGCCACCGCATCCGGCCCCAAAATCTTTCTGATCCTCAATTAATCCTACTGCTAAAACACCATTACCTCCATCATGGTGGAAGTAGTAGAATCAAATGGGAAGTTTTTAAAAGAAGAATGCCACATATAAATGCAAGAAATTTTTAACTTTAATTAAAGTTGCTATTACTGAATGAGGGATCCACACCCTTTGTGTGTTGGTTTGCTCAGCACCCACTACAGAAGCTGCAGAGCACAAAGCTGAGACTACCAGCCTGGGAGCTTGCCTGCTGCACTGGACCCCAGGCCCAGACATTGACTAGCTAAGTAACCTACCTCAAGTTACTTAACCTCTCTGAGCTTAAGATTTCTCCTCAGTAAGGTAGTACTTAAGTCCTAAAGACACCATGAGAAGTGAGTTAAAACATATAAACCATGCCTCACACATAGTGTCCAGTAAATGTTATCAGTGATCATTCCCTTAACTGCTGGTACTAACCGTGTCTTTCATTTTCTGTATTCTGATGCTTTGATGTCTCGGGGTCTTGCTGACCTGGGACAGATGGCCCTCCCCTCAGGGTTAACCAGTTCCTAGAGATAGGAACACAAGGGCATGTTCTGAAAACAAGCCAACCAATCCACAGCCCATACCCCAACCATTTCCTTGATTGGGTCTCCCACCCTGGACCACCAGTCACCTGCCCTAATCACCCCTGGGCCAGGTACCACACAACTAGGATGGCACCTACGCCCCAGAGCTGCTGGAATTATCCAAACAAGCCCACCCTAAATCTGCTTGACTTGCTTCACCTGGTCCTTCCCACAGAAACCACAGTAAAGGTTCTTGCTTGCTCCTGAGTGATCCTGGGACATCCCATGTGGCCCGCCATGGCGTGGCATGGCCCCTTCTCTTGGGAACTGTGAGGAACAAACTATCTCTTCAATGGCAATTGTCCCCGATCTGCTGGCCTTACTGTACCTCGAATTTTCTATTAATGCACAATACTTGAAAACATTGCCTTTGCCACGGTTCTAATTCTCTTGAAACTGCACTCTCAAAGGTCATCAATCATGTCTGCTTGCCAACCAGATGCCTCCTCCACATCTGTTTTCCCTCCATGGTCTAAGGATTTGATTTTGTTGACTGGCTCACAGCTTAGAGATCACCTGCTCTAAAATGTCATCTTGAACCACTCCCCGTAGCTCCCAACCAGGGACCCCAACATGCTCCCACAGATGTTGTCATTGCCCATTTTTGTATCCATAAACCCTTCCTTAGACAGTTACCTCCAGAAAAGCATGTCTTTCCCTCCAGTGTGTAGCGCCCTGCCTGGTGCTGCTCAGTTACTCTTAACTGAATGAATGATGAATGAATGAATGAATGAATACATGAATAAACAAACTCATCCAGCTTTTAGAACCTAGAGTCATCTTTAACTTCTTGTCCCTCTCTCTTCTGTCTTTGCATTCATCTCTCTCCCTTTTCCCTCCACCCTCACCCTCCATTCCTCTAACCTTTCCATCACATGCTGACACAGAGCAATGACTTCTCAATTCATTTTAAAAATTCCAGTATCTTTCCCCTCCAACCTGTATTGCACCCTTAACTTCTTAAAATATAGCTAAACTCTTAAATCTGCCTCCCTCCCTACTCCTCCCTAACCCCCACCCTCACAGAATAAATATCAAATCACAATTGCCTATCCTGGTGCCAGCACTTTCTTCCCCTCCTCAATTTCCCTGATCTCCAACTACCCATGGCTGTGCACCAAGGCTCCCATCTGAAAGCTTAGTTCCTTCTCAGTCCTGAGCTAATCTTAACCAAAGCAGGACACATCAACATCATCAGTTCCTACCTCCCACATGGTCCAGGCCTGGCATCTGGAGGCCCAGGTACCATCCCAAATAGCTCCTTATCCCCACCCCAAACGTGCTGGACTTGAGGGAGTCAGCCTTGAGACCTGGAATGCGATGGGAAAATCTATATTACTTTGCTCACAGCCAAACACACATCAAAGGATGTCTGCAGAAAAGTCTACAATAAACCAGGGTCAAACACAAAATGCAGTGCTGATCGATTTCATGACCAATCCCGCCTCAGCAGACCTTAATGTGCTGTGACTGTGACCAGCAGAAGTTTTTCTAATGGTCATGCCAATGAGCCCTTGGTTTGAAATCTCTCCCTCTCCCCTCCTTTCTCTTTCTTTACCACCTCCCCCGACAACACACACAATGTGCTCCACATTCTAGGTGTAAGGCAGGGCAGTGCTCCCTAATTCCAAGTGTAGTTTGCTTTACATAAAAGTTATGTCCTGAAACAGCTTGAATTTTTACAAACGAAATCTGTTTCCCAAAAAAAAAAATATATATATATATATATATATACACACACATACATATACATATATATAAAATCTACCTTATCTCTCTCTTGAATTGATCTTTAGGAAACAAAAATTCCTAACCTTTAAGCCGTTAGCTTTCAGCCTCTTTTCTCGGCTTCTCTGTCAAATGGATAACAGCAGCAACTAACGTGGAGAGAAAAATGCTTTGCGGTAGAAGTGCCCTGGCAAATACCTTTACATAAAAAGAAGGATCCTTCTGGAATAAAGCTAGTCACTGTCTCTTAGCTTTGTATTTTAGAAATTCTTGTTTTGAAAATTGGGCAGGAGAGAAGCTTATGTAACTTTCATTTCAGATTAAATACTTCTTTATAGTGGGAGAAGGAGTGTGTATGAATGACTCTGGACTCCTGAGGCCTGAAGGAAAGGGGGAAAGGTAAGAGGAAGGGAGTGATGATCTGTGGGGAGCAGGCCTCTAGGAGACTGACTCACAGACTGTATCTCAGATCATCTTCAAAACAACTAGGAAGTCAGTATCATCAACTGTCTCACTTTACCAGAGGAGCAGCACTCAGGATCCAAGGGAAGGTAGCTAGCCCAAGGTCACACAGGCAGTGAGTGTCAAGGGCGATTTGAATCTAGATCTGTCTCACTCTAAAACCTTCATCTTCTACCAGGTTATCTCTGGAAGGAGGCCACCTGGTTAACCCCTCACATACACTACCTTCAGTTCCCTGCCTCTACCTAGACGAGATTATAGGAAATACCACTTTGTGTATGGCTGTAGAAGTTGCTATAACCTACTATTTTAAAAACCCTACTTTTAATGGACTCACCCAAGCATGCATAAAATGCTATGAAATTATTGATGGTGTCTCTGCAGAAGAATGTGAGATCTCTGATTTGTTGGATTTCTTTAAAATCTTGTTTATTTAAAATTCAAAATATTCATTATACACTTTAAAAAAGACTCAATTATGCAACTTACCAAAATAAAGAGTAAATGTGTATCTAAAAAAATAACCGCAAAACCTGTTGTTTTACTTCTGTAAGCCTTATTCTATACCTTATTCTAGAAAGGGGAGGGCCACCTTCTCTCTTAGCAAACCATTCCTATGCTTAACAACTCTTGTTCTTTTTTTTTTTTTTTTTTTTTTTTTTTTTTTTTTTTTTTTTTTGAGACGGAGTCTCGCTCTGTCGCCCGGGCTGGAGTGCAGTGGCCGGATCTCAGCTCACTGCAAGCTCCGCCTCCCGGGTTCCCGCCATTCTCCGGCCTCAGCCTCCCGAGTAGCTGGGACTACGCCTTAGCCAGTCCTGAAACCATTCTGATTGTAGTCAGCAAGAGACTGAACGGGCAAGTATGAAGGGAAGGGGTTAAAGGTCCAAGCAGCCCTGAGGTATGGACCCAGACTAAGTCAAGGCAGGACCAAGGTTGGTACTGACAGGTCCTGGGCTGGGGACAGGCAACAGTGGCCAGGCTGGCCCTCCCAGGCAGCAGACCCACAGCCCTGGACATCCACCTGCCGACCTAAGGTGACTTGGATATGAAAGTGCCTCGCTCAGCTTCAGCATACAGACAATGCTCAATACATGTTGGACTCTCCCTCCTTCCTTCCATCTCAGGGACAGGATTGGTCCTATGCCGGGGCAAGGCTGTACTTGCGGCTGGAGGTTAAGTGTCCCTGGCTTAGAACACTAGAGAGGAGAGTGGCAGGGAACCACATTATTTTCCAGCGTCACCAAGCTCTTGTCTAACCCAGCCTAAATCCACTTGCGGCTGCCTAAGCCTATCTCTTTTTGCTCTGTCCTCGGGGAAAAGGGAAACTGGCAAGTATCCTCTCCTGAATATGGATGCCTCCGTGACTCAAGAGACGCTGGTCACATCACTCCTCAGTCTACCAGGAGTTGGAGCTTTTTCTGCTGTTTCCAGAATGCCTGGGTAAAGACAAGGAGAGGAGGAAGTGGCTGGGAGGTCCCTGATGGACTTACAGACTTGAGGGGACATGTTAGGAACTCCAGGGGCAGTCACAGAACTACAGTCCTGTGGCTCCAGGGCTGAGTCCTGTCTTTGCTCTTCTTGAGGAGAGAGAGGAAGGAAGACCCTAGAAGAGAGGGAAGATGGCAGGAGGGAGAAGTCAGGCTTCTCAGCACCCAAAGCAACAAGCAAATGACTTAGGATCCTTTCCTGGAATCAGATGTTGTGTCTAGACAGACACTTAAGGGGAAAACCACGGCACTGACTTTATTCTTTTCAGAATCTTTTCAAGCCCTCTTGCCACAGACAGCTGTCTCAGCTTAGAGAGGCGGGCAGGGAGGTGCCAGCTGGTGGTTTCCTACCCCAGCCTTGCTGGGAGGTCTCCCCATCCCCCAGTTGCTCAGCCTCCAGGAGGCCTGAGCCAGTGGAGCCTCAGCTCCAGCGAGAGCACATTCCTGCCCACAAAGCCCAGAGCTGGAAGGGTGCCCCGGGCTGATCTTTCCTGATCAGAATCCCGCACATCCCCAGTGGGCCTTCCCCACCCAGGCCCTCTCTTTCATCATCCCATGTAGCCTCCTCTCCTCATTTTGGTGATGCAGGAAGCAGGAGGAGTCTTATTTCCCTTCTTATAAGTAAGGAAATGAGGACCAAAGAGATCAGCTAATACAGTCAACCTCACACATCAAGTTCTGGAGCCCTCCCCCCAACCTTTTTTTTTTTTTTTCTCTTTTAACTTCTAGGGCTCAGGTTTCCTGGCCCTGCGCTCCCTTTCTATGCAGGCTGGGACATGTGTGTTGGCAGGATGGCAAAGGAGACAGTGGGCCCATCCTTCTCCACTCCCTAAGCACTGCCTGATCCTGGGCATGCTTGCCGTCTGTGAGCAGGTTCAGGGGACAGGAGAAGAAGGGAAGAAGCCCCAGGGGGCAGTAACATCTCACCTCGTGAGAGTGTAAACATTGCTAAAGGGCGCCCCACAGCAGCTGCCCTTCTGTTCCTGCAGCGTTGCCCGCCACCCAGGTGCGTGCAGTTGCTTCCTCTGTCCCAGCCCTTAGCTACCTTGCAACAGCCTAGCCAGGTGACCCCAGCCTGAGGCTCACACTAAGGAGACCAAAGGCAACCAGTTCCGCGATGAGCACAGGGCACCTGGCCTCCATTTACAGGCATTCCGTCGGCAGGAAAAATCTCCCAGCTGGACCCCAAACTGCCTGTCAGAGCAGCCAGCAGCCACCGCCTCAGCATCCTTTCCCCTCCTGGGTATGAAGACGTCCCCACAGCAAATATTTAAAGGATTTGGATCCTAATCCCTAAGCATGCCCTCTCTAACCCTCTGAGCTAAATTCTCAGTCCATGGCTGTGCAAATAGATTTTATTACCAGGGCCCTGAGCTGATAAATGGAGTTCAGGGACAATTGTGCTGCAGAACCACCCTCCCCTGCGGATCCATCCTTAGCACTCTGATGAGCAGAGCGGTGGCAGCTGGAAAAGGCTGTCTCTCCTGGAAACTTCAGGGAGAGAATTCCTTCTTCTCTCGCTGCTGGAAGGATTCCTGTGCAGAGTGAATGTCAGGTCAGGGGTGCTGGGGGCCTGGGCTTCCTCCTCATCTATTTAGACTCAGTTTCTGCTTCCCTAGCCAGGCTGCCAACACTTAGGAGGCAAAGACTGCATCTTAGTTATCTTTGCACCTGTTGTACCATAGCTCTGAGCCCGCGCATAGCAGTCACTCAATTCACATAGAGCATAGCCAGACATACTGGCTCACACCTCTAATCACAGCAGCTTGTGAGGCCAAGGTGGGTGGATCACTTGAGGTCAGGAGTTCGAGACCAGCCCGGCCAATATGGTGAAACACCGTCTCTACTAAAAATACAAAAATTAGCTGAGCGCAGTGGCAGGCGCCTGTAATCCCAGCTACTTGGGAGGCTGAGGTGGGATTGCTTGAACTCGAGAGGTGAAAGTTGCAGGGAGCTAAGATCGTGCCACTGCACTTCAGCCTGGGCAACAGAGTGAGACTCCATCCCCATCCCGATCCCCCCCAAAAAATCATGTCAGGTAGTGAATGAGCTTTATAACTATAGAAATCCAGGTTTGGGCTTCTGCCAATCAGGCTCTGGCTCCTTCTTCTCAGCTCTGATAGGGTCACTCCCAGTTCAGAAGCCTTAGCCAGCTCACCATTGCCTACAGAACAGTGGAGGCTCCGTACCTTCCCTGCATTTAGGAGTGCTGACATCAGGCTCCAGCATGCCTGTTAGCCACCTTCCCCCACTGCCCACATGCCCAGTTCCTGAACTACATAGAAGCCCACTCTCTGCTCAGGATGAGCCTTTGCTTGGGTCACTTCCCCCACCTGGAATCCACTGTGCTTTCCACCAAGAAGGGGCTCAGGAAGAGTATGTTTAATTCATTTGAATTAAATTAAGGCTGGAACCCAGAGGAGGCTGCGTCCTATTTTCTGCTTCAGTCTCCCCAGTTCTATCTCAAAAGTGGGAACATTTGCCCCCAGTCCAGCCGCCCCACTAAAGGGAGAGGGTGCGGCGCCCATGGGGCCTGGTGTGAAACGAAGCTGCAAACACAAGATGTTTTCTTCCCAAAGGTTTGGGGCCACAGGAATTTGAGAATCCCCAAGCCTTTTGCAAACGTTGTTCTCCATACCTGACCGGGAAGGCGTTGGTGGGGAAAACGAATGTCTAGAAAAGGAAACATGGAGGGGAAAGAGGAGAGAGAGGGAGTGTTGGAATCAGACAAACAGGAAAGACGAGGAAAGGAACATGGGAGGGGCGGAACATACTTTAGGCCAAGGGTCCTCATTTGTGTTCACAGACCAACCTCTAGGGGTGTTTATGAGCTTCTGATTGCTTTTGTTTTGTTTTGCTTTGGTTTTTTTTTTGTTTTTATGAGACATGACCCACCGCTTTCAGACAACGGATGCTCAAACAGGTCTGGGATGCCAAAAGGGCTTCCTTTTCCTGAATTATTTGCAGGGTCGACTTCCTTGCCTGCCCTCGTAGGTTGGTACTCCTCAGGACTGTGCCCCAGGGCCCCTTCTCCCTCCCTTGATCACACATATCCTTGGCTTCAGTTATTGCTCCACAGATAAGCCGAATCCCAGCACCTGGCCCAGGACCAGCATTAGTGCCCCAGTGCCAGCAGAGATACAGTGAATTCCTATTTCCAGCCTATACCTGTCTTCTGAGCTCCAGTCCCATGGGTGAAGGTAGTTACCTACAGGGTGGACACCTCCACTGCAAAGCCCAGAGGCAATTCAAAATCAGCAGGACCCACACCAAACACCTGCTTCCTCCCATGCAGATAGAGGAGTCTCTCCAAAATAGAAATCTGATCATGTCCCGCCTTGCCTGTAACTCTCCAGTAGCTTTCCCTTATACTAGGCTAAAGCCGAACCCTCCTTAACAAGACTCCTAAGGCCCTTTATCATCTGACCACTTCCTACCCCTCCAGGCTCATCTCTTCCCACCTCCCCCTCTCCCTACATTTCAAAAAGAATCATGTTCTCTCTTGACCCAGGCCCTGAGAAAAGCACTGTTCCATGTCCCCTTCATCTAGAGTCACATCTACCTTTTATTTAAACTCCGGTCTCAGCTTGAGCCATTTCCTCTAGGAAGCCGTCCTTAACTCCCAGACCAGGTCACAGGGCCTTGCTGTGGGACCCTATAGTACTTCATGCTTCCTCCATTAGGACAAATTTGATACTTTTCAGTAAGTGCTTAATCTTCTGTATCCTCTCCCTAACCTCCACGAGATTTAAGTTCCAAGAAGCCAAAAACCACCTCTCCCCATGTACCACTAGATTCCTAGCACATGGCTCGGTGCCTGGCACACAGTAGGTGTTCAAAAAATAACTGCTGAAAGAAAAAACTAAATACCATGAATGGATAAAGAAAGGGAAGGCAGGAGGGAAAAGGTTAGTCCTTTCCTTCTGAAAGCCCCTCATCTTTACTCTGGGTTGCAATAGACACATGCACTACCACTTTCCTTTCTCCGAAACCCCAGAGCTGTGGATTGTAAGTCACAATGAGCCTCCAGACTGGGTGAATTCCCGACATTATTAAAGTCACTGCTATTGAAAGGCTGGGAGAGTACAGCATACACTTTTGCATCCGCATGGTGTCTTGCACACAGCAAGTCCTCAGTCATAACAACAGCAACTATGGATAGCACCTTTAGACTTTAGTTTACAATGTGCTGTCATAGACATTATCTCTTAAATAATGATGGAAGAGGAATGAGTGATGAGCCGGGATGAAATCCTGTGAATAATGCTGGAGGAGCAGGTGCTCTGTGGTAGGAAGAGCAGAGCACAAGACCTGATTCCAGCCCCAATTCCAGCCCCAATTCTATTCATGACTCTCAATGGGACTTTGAATCAGCAGCAAATCCACTCTCGACTCAATTTCCCCCTCTGTAAAATGGAGAATTGAGCCTTCCTTTCCCTATCTGCCAAAGCTGCTGTGAAGAGATAAGGCTAGCAAAGCAGTCACCTAAGTGAACGGAACTATGAATATTCATGTTGTACATCTCTTAGGGCGACCTTAGCAACTGCGACTCATCAAGTCACTTGTAGCCACCTCTCTACCTCACCGAGTTTCCCAGTTCCAGCCCCATTTGTCTTTCCTCCTCCCTTAAAAAATCCTCTGTAGCCAGAGAAGATAAAAGAGACACAGCTACATCTATTACCTCCTACAAGCTACGGTCATAAATCCCATTGCAATTAAACCTCGCCTAGTAAAGAGCTCTAAGCACAAAACAGGCTGGTGCTTTCTGCATTTGCCAATTACAACATGACAATGACTGAAGAGCCCAATGTCAGTGATGCAAGGGTGGCCCCCCTCTGTCTTCCTCCTGCTCTCTTCATGGAGTCTACCTGCCTGGGTTGGGGGGCTGCTCAGGTGCCAGGAATGACAACCCACAGAGCACGCTGATGAAATCTGCAGAGGGCACAAAACTGGGAGGGGGTGTGCTTAGCATGTCAGGTGGCAGAATCCAAACAACCGATGAACAGCAGAATAGAACACTGAGAGAAACCAATCCAGTGAAATCTTGGATGGAAAATGTAAAGTCTTACATTTGGATTCAAGAAATAGAGCAGACCTATAGACAGGGGGACACTTGACTTGGACAAGTTTATTAAAAGAGGAAAACATAAGCTTTGTTTTTTTCATTTGTTTTTAGAACCACAAACTTGACATGAGCCAGCTGTGACAAACTGCTGCTTATAAAAAAGTGCAACCTTGGGCTGTGTGAATAACAGCAGAGTGTCTCAGACAAAGTGGGGCACTGCCTCTCTCATCCCCGCTTCAGCCGGGCTCACGCGGGAAACTGTAACCAGTTATTGTCATTTCTTTCAAAAGGACGATAATAGACCAGGAAAAGAGGGATTCAGGCTAGTGACACCGGTAAAAATCAAATCACGTAAGAAGGGACTGAGAGGGCAGGAAAGACACCTTCTGAGGAAGAGAAGATCAGACATAATGTTGTTGCTGACTTCAGGTGTATAAAGGGCCATTGTGAAGAATCTGGAGACTACCTTCTCTAGGCCCAGGAGGGCCAACGGGGGCCAGCAGAAGGGAGTGATAAGGCTGAGATTTGGACTCAACATTAGGAAAAACTGACGACCAGGCACTGAGCTCCCTGTCCCTGGCAGAATTTAAGCAGAAGATAATTTTTTTTTTTTTTAATTTTTTAGAGACAGGGGCCAGACTGTTCTCGAACTCCTGGGCTCAAGTGATCTTCCAACGTTGGCCTCCCGAAGTGTTGGGATTCCAGACATGTGCCACTGCGCGTGGCCAGAGGATAAATTTAGAAGAAAAGCACAGAAGGGTGGGTGGCCTCTGTTGACACTGCCTCTGGAAGGCAAGAAATGACTGAGTTTGGAGGAGATTTTCCTAATGGAGCTGAAAATAGCTACAGACTGCTTGGCTAAGGTCCTTCCTAGGCCAGCAGGCCTGGTTTCTTTTCCTCTCTTAAATCCTACCTGTCTGGTCTCTTTTTCCGCCACGTTTCCCCCTCTCTTCCCAGCCCCTGCCCCAGCACACCGCATGGCTGGACATCAAGACTCTCCATCACCTCTGAGAAGCTTTCTACTACCCCCAAGGGTAGACTGGGTGCCCCTGCACCCCAGGTTCCCTTAGCACCCTGTATGTGTGCTACTGGAGTATTTACCCAACTTTACAGTCACTATTTATTGACATGTCCATTTAATTTCGCTGCTGAATGTAAGCTGGGTGAAACAGAGACCTTGCGTGCTTTGCACATTATTGCATCCATAGCACCTCACACAGTGCATGGCACAGTGCAGGCGTAAAACAATAATTTCCTGAGTGCACAGATATATGAATGAATTGGATTCTGAATGAAGCTACTCAGACCACGGAATGGGTAGGATTCAGTTGCTAGGACTTCCAAGCTTTGCATCCCGTACAGAACCCACCTCCTGTCTCCTCTGGGCTACGTGTCAGCTTTAAAGCCTTTCTGTCCTGGCCTCAGGGCACTGGGGAGAAATTTCCAGCCCTCTCCAGCCACAAAAGCCCGTCTGCAGGTTCAGGGTACATTAGCTTCCCTCTTTCTATTGGATCATCCTGAAATGGACATTTTGGAAAGTTCTTTTCTGGAAAACGTTAAGGATCAATCTGTTTGGTATAGTTTTGCCAGGTGGTTACAGATTCAAAAGAGATGGGTTAGGCTCTTGGAGGCCCCTTTCTGCCTTGGGAGTCTCTGCTCTTAGATTCTGAAACAGCCTGTCCTTCTGAACTTGGGCTATCCTGAGAGACACCCCTTGAAGAGAAGCATGACCCATTCCGGGGTGTGACTCAGCAGCAACCCCCAGGCCAGAGAGATGGGTCCCGCCAGGATGAATTTGCTTCTCTCTGCACGCCTTGGGCTGTGGCAGAGGCAGGTGATGGGCACCAGGAGGTCTCTGACTTGGGACAGCAGATGAAGTGAGGAGCATCTCGTCCCACCTTGGTGAGCCCACTGAGAAAGTTAAGACCCAAGGTTTAATGCCTTTGCTCTGCTCTTGAAATGCTCATTCTACTCTCACCCACTGTTGCCCTTAAAAGGAACGTTTACAACTTGCTTTCATTTACCCTCTGCCTCTGCTGCTGCCATTAATATTTGATGTCTCTGGAGGAAGGCGAGCTTCCCTGACATAACAAGCTGTGGTGCAGCATTCATCAGAGACACTGACTTGGAGCTCACTGCCTCCTGCAGCTCAGCATGGCCCACCCTGCATGGCCCACCCTGAGACGGAATGGGAGGGCTCAGCATGGCCCACCCTGAGACAGAACGGGAGAGCAGGGCCCTGCAGCTGCCCACACCCCCTGCCCACTTCACACAGGCAAGCGAGGCTGGCCGGGCCGCCTGGTGTTCCAGTTCTGGACTGCCTTCTGGGAATGACAGTTTTGGAGTCGGCTGAAGACTCCCAGTTAATTTATTTACCCACTTTCTTACTTTCTGGGCCTCTGGCAAAGAGGCCTCCAGGCACACAAACAGATTTTTAAATAATACAAATCATTAACATTAAAATGGTGATGAGCAACAGCTTATTCTTCTTTCCTGAGGTAGCAAAGCAGCTCAGAGAGGAGCAGGGCCATGTACAAGGCTCCAGGTCAAGCCCCAGACCCTCTGGGCACAGAGTCTGGAGGAGGCCTGCTTTCTTCCCTGGAGAAAGGGATCGCCTTTGACCCCTGCACAGAAAAACCGCGGGGCGCATTCCAATCTGTGAAAAAAGACTCTCTGTTGTGAGTCTGGTGCCCAGAAGAAAGGGCCCGCACCACTGCTGCCTGACACAGCTGGAGTGGCGGCCCGTTTTGCCCACAGAGGAGGCCACGCTCAGAACCTATACGCACGTGGTTACAGAGGGGCCAGAGTGAGTCAGTGCAGTCGATCAGAAGAGTCGCCCCTGGGGTCCACCAGGAGGCCCCGGCTGTATCTTGACTTCTGCCGTGCATGAGCCATGTGGTCTCAGCCAGACCTCCTAACCTCCCGGTGACTCGGCTCAGCTCATCTCAACTTTCTCATCTGGCAAAGTGATAGAATTATTCTATTTTAAAAATGGAAGAGGTCCCAGAAAATATCCAGTTCAATCTCCTCACTGTACAGATAACGTCTGTCCTACCTATTTCTCCGAGTTACTAGAAGGATTAATTGGAATACAGGAAACCTTCTGTATTTGTGGATCCAGGATTTAAGATCTGACATGGTGTCAGTCATTTCATTTTGTTTCCGCCTTGTCTCGCGCTGACTACTGTTCAGCTGGGACCTACAAGCAACTCTGAAACCAAGGTACAGCGTTCTGGTCATGAATCACGATGCTTTGTATGTGCGTGGCTGCTTCTCAGTTTCCAAAGCACCCTCGCCTGCATTAGCTACTTTATCCCAATGATACAGACAGTGATGTATTAATGTGGCAGGTGGAAAAATACAGACAGAACGGTACACTCGGAATCTCACAAGTGGCCGAGAGCATCCCGGCCATTTTATTCCTTGTCCAGGACTCTGTCTTCTACACTACTCTGATTTTTTAGTTCAGAAAAACTGGGACTCTCTTTGGTATAATCAGAAAACCTAAAAGAGCCTCCAAAAGGAGGAGGCTTTGGGAAGTGGGTGAACAGCTGTCCAAAGCATCCTGTGTATGCAACAAACACTTATAGAATAGTCTATTTGCAGGGACAGTCAGAGGTGTCATATGAAAGTAAACTATGATCATTATTAAAATCCCACATTGCAAAACCAGATGGCACCAATTCTCCAGTACTCCTATCAAACTGACCTTTTATTTTCTATAAGCTAGTAAGTATTTGCAGAGGATCCCTCAGGAAGTGACTCCAAAACTGCAGCAGAAGGTAAGGAGAAGGGCTGGGGAACTGAACCCCTATTTTCAGATAACAGAACTTAGTGCAGGGACTTCTGAAAGCAATCATCCCCTCCGTGGCAGGTACCATGTCTTATTTATCCTCACGTCTCCAGCACGTAACACAACACACAGCATAGAGTAGATGCTCAACAGACGTGACTGGAACTGCCATGAGATTGGGGGTAGAAAGTAGATCTAGAATGGGCATTCTAGATGGGGGTAGGGACAAGAAGTGGGTCTCAAACTTTAGAATTCCTGTGACTCACTGGGTTGCCTGATTCAGACATTTGAGATTTAGTAGGTCTGAAGTGTACATTTTTAATAGAGTCTCCAGGTAAGATTTTAAATAGGTGATCCTTGGCCCTCCCTTTGAAAAATATGCCTTGGAAAGGACTTCGGACTCCCGAGCTGGCAGGTTCTCCTGAGGGCTATTTATACATCTCACGTCCACACAATTTGTCCCCAAGCTCTTGGATTTTATAAATGTCTCCAGGCCAGACCAGGTAAAGGTTACTGCCCTGCCTTTGCTTATGCTCTGGGCCGTCAGAAAGCAGCCAGCCCGCTTGCTAAAGTCCTGCAAGCAAAACCCAACCTCTCACAGTGCGGGAGGGGTAAGAGGTGGGAGACAGAAGAGGAGTGTCTCTGTGTAGCAGTCCTGGCCTCCCAGCAGCAAGGCCCTGTGCAAAGCAAAGACTTCAGCTGGTGCAGCCTGCGAGCAGAATATCAGGAAGACAGTGGGTCTCAGCAACTGCGTTCTGGCCCAGCCCAACTGAGGGTAATTAACCTTTACAGGGGCAGCCTCATTTCTGGAACCAGCAGCTGCCTCTGTCCTCTGGAGCCTGTTCACGTTCCCTTAGAGAGCACCAGGCTGGGGGCATCTCCCTGGATGTGGCTCTGTTCCAAGGCCCAGAGATCCAAAAGGAAAAATACCCACACTGACCAGCCTGCCAGCTGCCAGGGCTAGCACCTCCGAGCCCCACACTCAGCCCTGTCTCTGCCTGGCTGTTAAGTAGGAGGATATTTCTGGTCTCTCTCTGATGAGGATTATTCATTAGGGACTTCTGCGGAGCTGAGCTAGAGGTGGGAGGGGATGTGTTTTTCTTACAAATGGTCCCTCACAGAGATCAAGGAAGCAGATCAAAAGCTTTGCTCCCCCCACCACCACACACAGAGTAGAAACAAATCAGGCACTACAGTTAGGATCTTTCCACGTGCCCATGGCAAGATTCACTTCCTCAGCATCTTGCCCTTGTACCCACTGCCATTTTACAAGTCCCTAGGGTTCTAAGCATGTGGTAATGTCAAAATATGGCCATTCCTTCTCTATGGCTCATATGGAGATGGTATTATGTTTTCCCAAAATGACCACCACACTATCTCCCATCCCAGGTATTCTCATGATGTGTCTCTGGCATTCCTCCCATTAAGAGGTGGCATCTATGGTCCCTCCTCTTGAACATAGGTGGGCTTGTGACTACAGTGCAAGTGATGCCAAATGACTTCTGCTAGGTCAGCCATAAAAGGCAAAACAGCTTTTGCATGGTTCTTGTGGGTTGCTCAGTCTTAGAACTCAGCCACCATGTTGTGAGGAAGCTCAAGTAGCGTGCAGAGGGGCCCACATGCAGCAGTCCATGTGGAGAGGAACAAAGACCCCTGACCCTCAGTTCTGACAGTACCTCCAGCCTGTAGCCAGCACCAATTTGCCAGCCATGTAACTGTGCCATCTTGGGTTCTCCAGCTTCCTGTCCAGTTGCCCATTCAGCTGATGCTACATGGAGCACAGATTAGCCTTTTGAACCTTCCCTACTGAACTTTGCCCAAAGTAAAGATTTGTAAGCTAAATAAATGATTGTTGCTGTGTTAAATTATATTTTCAGATGATTTGTTATAGAGTAATAGACAACTGGAAATAGTTTGGTTAGGCCCTGGGAGTCCAGCCTCTTGATTACTTCCTTTACCCTTGGCAGTCATCAAAAGGGGCCTCTGAGGTTACACAGCCACATGGATTTATAGGTCCATGTGTAGACAGATAAATGTGCAGGATCTGCTAGCGGACAGAGTTCAGAATTGATTTCACCCACACTGGCAGGTGTTTCCTCAGACTTTCCCCTCAATGGTTCACCCTCAGCAGACTGACTGTGCCTGGCAGACTGGCGGCCACAAGTGTGGGTCCCAGCCAGTGAAGTGATACACTGATACATCAATGGCTCCAGCTCCCACAGTGTGTGGTTCTGACTCATGTACTTAGCCTCCCTTCCATGGCTCGCTGGGGTTCTTGTCTCATTACTTTCTCCATCTCCTTGCCTCCAGGCCTCTGTAAATGGCCATCACACTGCCATATCCTCCTGAGCAGCCCTGTCCTGACAGCTCATCCAAGCCTGGTGGTTCGATATTGATGAAAACAAAAAGGCTCTGCGTGGTCGTCCCAGGAGCTCTGAGGTGTTGCAGAATCTTTGCCCAAGTCAGAGAGGATTGGTAGCTATTCGCTCCTTTCATGGTGCCTGACATGGTGTCAGGTCACAGCACCATGGCACCACTGTCAGCACCTGATCCGTTCATATGGTGATCATAACAAATAAAGACAGTGCTTGTAGGAGACACAGCCACCAAGTAGTGTGCATCTGCAGACGAGGAACCAGAAATTAGGAGGCCTGCTGGGCCAGCAGCCACAGAGGGTGTAAGAACCAGTTGCCATCCCCAGTCACTGCTTGGTCTTGGTCATACGTTCCCTTCTCTCAATCTCACATATTGCTTTGACACTGCATGCAGCACACTACCTATATGTCTTAGGTGATAAAGATCCCCATAGGTTGAATGTTTTCTAGGCCAGAAATCAACCCAGTCCTTTAAGGGGTCCCCTGTGCTCCTAAAATGTCGGAGCATACCGTCCACCAACAGCCCCTCGCCTGGAAGTCCAGCCATCCATCTCATTCTCTACATGACTTACCCCTGGGCTCCATGCAAGGACTCCAGGCCTGCAAGAGGGGAAAGACATAGGGCGGACACATGTTCCCCCATGTCACACCCACATGTGCACACTCACACTCACAGAGCCCCGGCAGGCCAACACAGAATGGAAGAGGTGGAGACACAGCACTGGGGCTGGATCAGCCAGGAGTCCAGAAGAAACTGGGTCTAAACATAGACAAGGCAAGAAATCTATTCCACATAGGGCAGCTGGAAGGGTGGAGTTGGTGATAAAAATGTGTTAGAAAGAATTACAGGCAGAGATCAGGGTCAGCCCTAGAACCCACAGCCCCTTCCTAGGAGACGCATGGACTTCAGGACAGAGCATCAAACTCTTGCAAACGGGCAGGAAGAGGTTCCTGTATCTCTCCTGAGCTGACACCAAATGGACTTGGTCACGGTGGCTGTCCAGGGTCCGTGGAACTCTAGAAAACTCAAGAGCAGGTCGGACGCTGGAAAGCAGTCCTCTAGTGTTTAGGGTGATATGCCTAGGAGTGGGATGTCCTAGAAGCCTCACCAGAGCTAAAGGAGAATGTCAGACAGGAGCCTGAGATGCTGGGGCCTCCAGAAAAATCCCAGAGAATCCACGAACACTACTAGAGCTAATAAACAAATTCAGCAGATTTGCAGGGTACAAGATCAATGTGCAAAAATCAGTTGAGTTTCTAGATACCAGCAATGGGCAATCTGAAAAAGAAATTAAGAAACATTTCAATTTACAATAGCATTAAAAAGAACAAAATACCCAGGAATAAATTTAACTAAGGAAGTAAAAGACTTGTACACTAAGAACTATAAAATATTGCTGAAAGAAATTAAAGATGACTCAATTAAATGAAAAGACATTTCATACTCATGAATTGGAAGACTTAATATTGTTATGATGGCGATACTCTCCAAAGCGATCTACAGATTCCAAGCAATCCTTATCAACATTCCAGTGGCTTTTTATAGAAATGGAAAAGCTGGGAGAGGTGTGGTGGCTCACGCCTGTAATCCCAACACTGGGAGTCCGAGCTGGGCAAATCACCTGAGGTCAGGAGTTCGAGGCCAGCCTGGCCAACATGATAAAACTTTGTCTCTACTAAAAATACAAAAATTAGCTCGGCGTCGTGGCAGGCACCTGTAATCCCAACTACCTGGGAGGCTGAGGCAGAAAAATTGCTTGAACCCAGGAGGCAGAGGTTGCAGTGAGCCGAGATTGTGCCATTGCACTCCAGCCTGGGCAACAACAGTGAAACTCTATCTCCAAAAAAAAAAAAAAAAAAAGATAGAAAAGAGAAGAGAAGAGAAGAGAAAAAGAAAAGAAAAGAAAAGAGAAAAGAAAAGAGGGAAAGCTGATTCTCAAACTCATATACAACTGCAAGGGACTCTGTGAACACCCAAAACAACATTGAAAAAGACAGAGTTGGAGGATTCACAGTACCTGATTTCAAAACTAACTACAAAGCTACAGTAATCAAAACAGTGTGTTATTGGCATAGGACAGTCATACAGTCAATGGAATAGAATTGAGAGTCCAGAAAAACCCAAACATCTATGGCCAATTAAGCCTATGACAAGAGTGCCAAGACTATTCACTGGGGAAAGAACAGTCTATTCAACAAATGGTTCTAGGACAACTGGAAAACCACATGCCACCTGTTTTTATAAAGTACATTTTTTGGAACATAGCCCTGCTCATTTGTTTATATGTTGTCTGTGACTCCATTTGAGCTAGTATGGCAGAGGTGAATAATCTCAACAGAGACATTATAGTATACAAGTCTTAAATACCTACTCTTTGGCCCTTTACAAATAAAAAAAAAAGTTCACAGAGTTATGTTCTACAATGTTACTTCTCATGCCCCACCTGTGTTCATTCCTTCATCAGACATTTACCGACCACATGGTATGTGGGTCTCATGCCCCAGCCCTGTTTCAGACACAACAGCAAACAAAAGTGTCTATCCTCACAGAGCTTATATTCTAGTAGAGGAATTATCCGTGACAGCCCTGCAATCTAAAGAATTTCAATGGCCACTTGAGAAAGAGAAGCAATGAGACTATAAATTACGTGCAGGCTTCTAAGCTGAGATAGCGGCTGTGGCTCCTGTAAGCTTGGGCACTCCCAAATGTTCCCTGTTGGCCCTGGCATGTCTCATTCAGCTGCATCTCCTGAGCTGGGACCAGAGGTATCCAGCAAGCAATAAATCCAATAGCTCTTCCTAAGAACCTAAGAGTGAGGGCTGTGGAGGACAACAGTGAGTAAAATACAATCCCCACTTGCAGAAGACCACAGTCTAGCGAAGAATAAACCAAATATATATCATCATAAGAAAAGTAAAGAAACATCAACACTTAATAAATGAGCACCTACTATGCGCCAGGCACTGTGCAAAAACTTCTATGGTTACTATCTCATTTGACCCTTAAGAGAACACAACAAATACACTGCTTTTGATAGATGAACAAATTGATAGATGAGCAAATTGGGTTTCAAAGAGCTTAGCTTTTCGCCCTTGGTCACAAAGCTAGTGAATGGAAACTCAGAAATCTAAACTAAAACTATACAGTTCTAAGTTTAGCCATTTGATTATTAAACAGACATCTGTTGAGGTCCCACAATTTTCTAAGCATCATTCTCGGCTTTAGTGTTACCAAAGATGATCAAGACGAATGCTCTTTATACCAACCCATCTTGTACCTACCATGTATAGGAAACGAGATAATTCACCTGCCTCCAGGAGTTTATAAAGAGATTCAGAAAACAGCACACAGACATAACTGAAATAGTGATAGTAATAATAGGTACATTCTAAGTGTCCAAAAATGAGTTTAAGTAACAGTATTTCAAAGGAATTTAAATGAGTCGCTGCTCAAGAGATACAGCTGAGTGGACAGGGGAAGTTTTATGAAGGAAATTGACAGACGGTGGGATTTATAAGAGGTCCATATACTAGATATACCCTCCCGTCCTCACCCTTACTCCTGTAAGCCCAGCCTTACAGCCTGGGTTGGGCTGACAGTGGAAGAAACAGCTTCAGGAGACTTCAGAGAGCTTGTAAACTGGCTAATAGACCCTAGAACTTTAGACCACGCCTAGGTCACATATATTATCTCCTTCTCAAACTCCACCCTCTAAGGTTCATCACCTCAAGCTAACCCAGCCCCCTTTAGAACATTCTGCCACCTTCTTGGGAAGCAGAGGGTAGGCTGAAAGATCCCAGGCCTTGGATAAGAACACCTGGGTTTAAATATAGTGTAAATATGACCACTTAGAATCGTTCCATCCATTAAGTTAGCCACTTGCCATAGATGGTTCTTTATATTTAAATCTAGATTAATTTAAGTCAAATGCAATTTAAAAACTAGCCAAAAAATCACAATTCAAGTGCTTAGTAGCCACAAGTAGCCCACAGATTCAATGCTGGACAAAGCAGATACAGAACATTGCCATCATCGAGAAAATTCTATTGACCAACACTGATTTCAAAGCCTCTGAACTAAAGGCAGCTATGTTGCTTTTTTGCATCTCATTTTCTTCATCTTAATTTGGGAAAAGCACTACAAATACTCCCCTAAAAGGACTTATGGAAATAAAACAAGACAGTGAACTTAAAAGTGTGACGGTAATTTCCTCTTTTCTTTTCCATACAAATACATCTTCCTTCCTGCTTTCTGCAGGGCTGGAGCCTCAGGCTTTACTCAGATAGAAATGACCTCAGGCCATGACTCATGGGATATTGTTTTAATGTGGAGCATTAAAAACAAAGTGAAACAAAAATCCCCAAAGCAGTGAGCCCACCTGTCAGTCCTCGTCTCCCTGGGCCTTTCAGGAGGTTTGTGACACTAATCACTTCTTCCCTTGGCTTCCAGGAGACCATGCTGACCCAGCTTTCCTCCCGCCCCTTGGTTGCTGCTTCTCATTCTCCCCAGCGGGCTCCTCTGCATCCCTCTGACCTCTTCATTTCGAAGCGCCCCCGAGCTCTCTCCTCGTCCTCTTCTCTGTCTGTACAAACCCAGTCTCGTGGTTTTAAGCAAAATCTGTATATTGATTACTCCCAAATTTACGTTTCCAGTAGAAGCCTGTCACTTGAACTCTAGACTCACATTCTAGCTGCCAGTTCGCATCTCCACAGGTTGTCTAACAGGCATCTCACATTTGGCATACCAAGATTCGGCTCAGACACCTCCTAGCCCCAAACCAGCCCAATCTCCTTCCCTACTGCAGCAAATGCCAACTCCACCCTCGTAGGTACCAAGGTGAAAACTTTGGAGTCGCCAGGCACGGTGGCTCACGCCTGTAATCCCAGCACTTCGGGAGGCCGAGGCAGGTGGATTACGAGGTGAACAGATCAAGGCCATCCTGGCCAACATGGTGAAACCCTGTCTCTACTAAAAATACAAAAATTAGCCAGGCATGGTGGCGTACGCCTGTAGTCCCAGCTACTCAGGTGGCTGAGGCAAGAGAATTGCTTGAGCCCAGGAGGCGGAGGTTGCAGTGAGCTGAGATCACACCACTGCACTCCAGCCTGGCAACAGCGAGACTCTGTTTCAAAAAAAAAAAAAAGAAAAAAAACCCTGGAGTCACCCTTGATGTCTCTCTCTCACACACACACACACCTCATATCCAGACCATCAAGAAATTCTGTTGACTTTACCTTCAAACTCCATCCAGAATTCCAACCTTTCTTACTACCTTTACTGCTGCATCCTGGACAAGCCAGCAACCTCTCTCACCCGGATTACTGCAAGAGCCTCCTAAATGGATCTCCCTTCAGCCTATTCTCAGTGCAGCAACTGCAGTGATCCCTTTTAAATCTAAGTCAGAAAACAATATGGAGGTTCCTAAAGAAATTAAAAATAGAACTACCATATGATGCAGCAATCCCTCTTCTGGGTATACACACACAGGAGATGAAATCACACCTCGTAAAGATATCCACACTCCTATGTTCACTGCAGCGTTATTCACGTTAGCCAAGATATAGAAACAACCTAAGCGTCCATCAGTGGATGAGTGGATAAAGAAGATGTGGTGTATGCACACAACGGCATACTACTCACCCTTAAAAAGGAGATCCTGCCATTTGCCACAACCTGAATGAACCTAGAGGAAATTATGCTAAGTGAAATAAGCCAGACACAGAAAGAGACATATTGTATCATCTCACTTAAATGAGGAATGTTAGAAAAGGAGTTCAAAGTCATAGAGAAAGAAACAATGGTTACTATGACTGGGCATGGTAGAGGGGTAGGAATTGGAGAGGTACAGGTCAAAGGACACAAAATAGCAGAGATATAGGAAGAACAAGTTTAGAGATCTAGTTTACAAAATGATGACTAAAGTTAATAGAACTGTATCGTACAGTTACGTATTGCTTAACAATGGGATATAGTCTGAGAAATGCTTTGTTTGGTGATTTAGTTATTGTGTGAACATCACAGAGTGACTGACACAAACCTAGATGGTATAACCTCCTATACCTAGGCTTTACGAAACAGCGTATTGCTCCTAGGCTACAAACCTACACAACATATGCCTCTACTGAATACTGGAGGCAACTGTAATACAGTGGTAAGTATCTGTGTATATAAACACACCAAAATATAGAAAAGGTACAGTAAAAATGCAGTAATACAGCTGGCTACGATGGCTCACATCTGTAATCCCAGCACTTTGGGAGGCCGAGGCGGACGGATTACCTGACGTCAGGAGTTTGAGACCAGCCTGGCCAACATTGTGAAACTCCATCTCTACTGAAAATAAAAAACTTGGCCGGGCACGGTGGCTCACGCCTGTAATCCCAACACTTTGGGAGGCCAAGGTGGTCCAATCACGAGGTCAGGAGTTTGAGACCAGCCTGGCTAACATGGTGAACCCCGTCTCTACTAAAAATACAAAAATTAGCCGGGTGTGGTGGTGCTCACCTGTAATCCCAGCTACTCAGGAGACTGAGGCAGGAGAATTGCTTGAACGCAGGAGGTGGAGGTTGCACTGAGCTGAGATCACGCCACTGCACCCCAGCCTGGGCGACAGAGTGAGACTGTCTCAAAAAATAATAATAATAATAAATAAAAAATAAAAATACAAAAATTAGCTGGGTGTGGTGGCACACGCCTGTAATCCCAGCTACTCAGGAGGCTGAGGCAGGAGAATCGCTTGAACCCACGAGGCAAAGGCAGAGGTTGCAGTGAGCCAAGATCACACCACTGCACTCCAGCCTGGGTGACAGGGAGAGACTCCATCTCAAAAAAAAAAAGAAAAAAGAAAAAAGGTAGTAATATAATCTTACAGGAACTTTGTCATATATGTGGCCCTTTGTGGATGGAAACTTCATTATGTGGCATGTAACTATAGTAGGAGTTTTTGTTAAATAAGTAGATTTTAGCAGCTCCTGTCACACACACAAAAAACCAGCTATGTGAGATCACGGGCATGTTAACCCGCTTCACTGTAGTAACCATTTTACTATCGCTATGCATCTCATAACATCATGCTGTAAACCTCAAATATATACAATAAAGTTTATTTTTGTAAAAAATTTGAAGTCCAATCATGGCCTTACTTTGCTCAAACGTCTTACCTGGTTCCCATTTTACCCTAAAGAACCCCTGTGGTTTGACCCTCACACCCACATCTCTGACTATCTCCTACTGCTGCGGCCCTTGCTGGTACAAACTGGCCATGATTTGTACCAGCATGCCCCGAGCTGGCCAGGCCCATTCCTGCCTCTGGGTGCTGCACATTTGCACATGCTGTTCCCTCTCTCTAATATCTTCTTCCCCAAACATGTGTGCAGCTCTTCTCTCACGTCCTTGAAGTCTTTACTCAAATGTCACTTTCTCAGAGAGGTTTTCCATGCCCACCCTGTCTACAATGAAACACCCTTTCCCTTGGACATTCCCTATCCCTTTTACTGCTTTATTTTTCTCTTTAATACTTATCAGTCACAGATTACACACACACACACACACGCACACACCTGACTTACTGTTTATATTCCTCACAAAGCAGGGATTCCTATTTGTTTCAATTCACCAATTTATATTCAATGCCTAGAACAGTACCTGGTCCGTAGCAGGAAATAAACATTTATTTGTTGAATGAACTAAAGACTGGAGGCCATGGAACTAAAAACTTGCTTTGTCATGGGGCTCTGCAGGTTATAGTCATGGCCGTGACCACCAGCCCTCCATGCTCAAGAGCAGGACCCCCGGAGGAGCTAGTTTGATCTTTCCTTAAAGCAGACAATTTGATCCAGGCTTTGGAGGAGTAGGGCTGGGACTGTGAGCCACCAAGAGAGATCAAGGCAGGTGGGCAGTGTGCTGGCCTCACCTTGCCACCTGGGCGAGAGGCTCACATGCAGCTGTGATGGACTGAAGCAGCTTGCCCTATCACCATCCAGTGACAACGGGAAGTATGACATGTGAGATGCAGTGTGTAGGGGGGCTGCCACAGGTACAAACAGACACGGGCAGGAGATCGTCCCCGAATAGAACCAGATAGAATTTATCCCCATTTTAACAATTATGGCAGGGAGAGTGATGAAACATTTATGAAGGACACTTACCTAGAGCTAGGCCTCACAGGGGACCAACGAAATCCAAGAGCCCACTTCTCCTAATTAATCTAATGCACCAACAATAGAGAAAAATGTTTGCACTTAGAGTGGGAGTAATTGGGCTCCTAAGATCTGTGTTACGCCTCCCTGCTGGGTGGTGCAGCCAAACAAGCCCCAGGAAAGTCAGAGGCTTGGGAGTGCAAAGCGGATGGGGGCAGAGCTTCAGGCCAGGGAGGCAGCAGGAATTGCACTGCAAGCTGGCAGCACAGGAAACTGCAGAGTCAAGGGGAGGGGGGAGCAGGCCGTGATGGCATGATGGAGGCAAAATCGCTTTCAAAGGTGAAGGACAGAACAAAGGTGAGGCGTAAGGGTATTGTGAACATTACTAAGAAAGGTAGTGGGAGGGGAAAAGTGTGCCCTGTGTATAGAACTTTAAGATATTGCATCTCATTAGTGCCTCTCATCCACTCAAGGGGCAGTCATAGTTCTGTGTAATTTACCGATGAGGAGACCAGGGCTCAGAGAGGCTAACTCACCTGCTCAAGGTCACACAGCCAGCAGTGGCTGAAGACAGACCCAAACTTCTCTGACTGCAAAGCCATTGGTTCTTCACAGGGACCCTGTGGAGCTTTCTGGAAACTCAGGGGATATTTCATCCTGTTATATGTAGTAATGCCCAGGGATTTATACATTGAAATTAATTTTACTATGTTATTTTCTTTTTATTCATCCTTTATATTATATTTAGGACATTATATATTTTTAAAATCATAAAATCATGTACTTAGAAAGGTTATACTCTCTCTAGGTTTCATCTTGAGAGAGTAAAGTAAGCTTTTTCAAAATACTTGTAAAATAGACAGGGTTGAGTGGAGAAACGCCACACCACACAAAGCCGGGGGGACACCTCTTGGCACACTGCCCACCTGCCTTGATGTCACCTTAGCTCTGGCCAAACCACCCCACCCCACCCCCAGAGACTCGGGAAGGGGGAGATGGTGGCCTGGAGCAGGAGGAGGTAAGGAGCAGTGCATCAGCGATGTGAGAAGGTGGCAGGGCAGGTGCAGGAGCTGCGACCCTCCATCGAGGCCATTCTGGCTTCCCTTCACCACTGCCAGCCTTTCCCAGAAAGGACCAGCCCTGCCTTGACAGCCCCAACTCTCCACACCGTCCCCATATAAATCACGCCCTGGGAGTATGCAGAGGCCAACATACCCGGATCATGCCTTCATAAAAGCCTCCAGAGCTCTGCAGCCCATTGCTAGCTCATTTGGAGCCTCAGAAGCTACCTTTCCTCTGGCCATCCACCGTGCTAAAGGAACACAAACTGTTTTTTTTTTGGAGATGGAGTCTCACTCTGTCACCCGGGCTGGAGTGCAATGGTGCGATCTCAGCTCACTGCAACCTCCTCCTTTCGGGCTCAAGCAATTCTCCTGCCTCAGCCTCCCCAGTAGCTGGGATTACAGGCTCATGACACCATATCCAGCTAATTTTTGTATTTTAGTAGAGATGGGGTTTCACCATGGTGGCCAGGCTGGTCTTAAACTCCTGACCTCAGGAGATCCTCCCGCCTTGGCCTCCCAAAGTGCTGGGATTACAGGCGTGAGCCACTGCACCCAGCCACATAAACTCTCATAGGTCAGACTTAGCGAACCCACTTCCAACACAGGAGGCATTCAGGATTTGGGGTTAGCTGATGCTGAGGACTGTCTGCCACTGTTCCCCTGAATCAGCACAGCCAACCAAAGGCTCTCTCATGGTCCCTCCTTCAAGAACACAACCTGCTGCTTAACTCATATTGAAGCACAGGCAGGGTGGAGCATCCTAGGGTGGGACTGGAGTGATATAGTCAGGAAGGCAGAGGAAAAGAGCTGGGAAGTGAAGGGGTTGAAGGATGAGCTGAGGCAGCAGAGGCAGATCCATTCATAACAGGAAACATACAAACATCACAGGGTGTGGCAACAAGGACACTGGATAATGGGCTGGCCTCCAGGGTTCCAGACGTGGGGCTGCCCCAAAACAGTCATATCTCTGTCCACAGCACAGTTTATCTTCTGGAAAATGAGGGGGCTGGACCTGTTCTGGACTCTGACAGCCTATGAGTTAGGAAGCCAGTTGGCAAGGAGGGTGCAAAGAGCAGAGCCCCGGACCTCTAGTGGGTGCTCCCATGGGCAATGGTGAGAGGGGACAATGTGCTAGCAGCCCTCACTCTTGGAGCCTCCTCGGCCTCGGCATCCACTCTGGTGGCGCTTGAGGAGCCCTTCAGCCCACCACTGCACTGTGGGAGCCCCTCTCTGGGCTGGCTGAGGCCGGAGCCGGCTCCCTCTGCTTATAGGGGAGGTGTGGAGGGAGAAGCGCAGACTGGAACCAGCGCTGCGTGAGGCACTCACAGTCCAGTGTGAGTTCCCGCGGGCGCGGGCTCGGCGGACCGCACTCACAGCGGTCAGCCATGGCCACGGGCCCAGGGCAGTCAGGGGCTTAGCACCTGGGCCAGCAGCTGCAGAGGTTGTGCCGGGTCCCCCAGCAGTGCCGGCACTGTGCTGGAGTTCTCGCCAGGCCTCAGCTGCCTCCCCGCAGAGCCCTGCTCTGGACCTGCAGCCCGCCATGCCTGGGCCCACCCCCCAACCCCTGCAGTGGGCTCTCACGCAGCCCAAGCCTCCCCAACGAGCGCCACCCCCTGCTCGAGGGCGCTCAGTCCCATCAACCTTCTGGGGGCTGAGAAGTGTGGGCGCATGGTGCGGGACTGGTGGGCAGCTCTGCCTGCAGCCTGGGTGCAGGATCCACTGAGTGAGGCCAGTTGAGCTCCTGAGGCTGGTGGGGACTTGGGGAACTTTTATGTCTAGCTAAGGGATCCTAAACGCACCAATCAGCACTCTGTGTCTAGCTCAGGGTTTGTAAATACATGCATCAGTACTGTGTATCTAGCTAACCTAGTGGGGACTTGGAGAACTTTTATGTCTAGCTCTCTGTGTCTAGCTAAAGGATTGTAAACGCACCAATCAGCACTCTGTGTCTAGCTCAGGGCTTGTAAATACACCAATCAGTACTCTGTGTCTAGCTCAAGGTTTGTAAATACACCAATCGGTACTCTGCATCTAGCTAACTCAGTGGGGACTTGGAGAACTTTTCTGTCTAGCACTCTGTGTCTAGCTCAGGGATTGTAAATGCACCAATCAGCACCCTGTCAGAACAGTTCAATCGGCTCTCTGTAAAATGGACCAATCAGCAGGATGTGGGTGGGGCCAGAGAAGTGAATAAAAGCGGGATGCCTGAGCCAGCCAGTGGCAACCGGCTGGGGTCCCGCATTGTAGAAGTTTTGTTCTTCCACTCTTTACAATAAATCTTGCTGCAGCTCACTCTTTGGGTCCACACCGCCTTTATGAGTCATAACACTCGCCCGCAAAGGTCTGCAGCTTCACTCCTGAAGCCAACAAGACCATGAACCCACCAGAAGGAAGAAGGACAAACAACTTAAGACGTGCTGCCTTTAAGGGCTGTAATGCTCACCATGAAGGTCTGCAGCTTCACTCCTGACAGCGAGACCACGAACCCACCAGAAGGAAAAAGCTCCACACACATCTAAACGTCTGAAGGAACAAACTTCGGACACACCATCTTTAAGAACTGTAACACTCACCGCGAGGGTCCACGGCTTCATTCTTGAGGTCGGTGAGACCAAGAACCCACCAATTCCAGACATAATGGTACCATGTTGAGGGAGTCGCCCTCAGTTCCCACCTCTCCCTCATGTCCACCCCTGCAGCCGCTGCCTTGGCCAGACCCTCATCCTCTCTCACCTGGTCTGTGGCACCAGCTTCCTCCAGGTCCCCCTTTCCCAACCCCAGGCCCATTCTGGCTGCTTCTATTCTCTTCCAAAGGAAAATAAAAGGAAGCCACCAATGAACTCAGGGCTCCGAACCCCCTTCTTAACCCCAGCTCTCTCACCTTGGGCCTCCCCAAATTTAAGCTTCACAGCCTCCTCCACCACATGACCCCCCACCAACACCTCTATCTAGAACCATTTTGCTCAAAACATAGCTCAGACCTCACCTTCCCTATGGAAGCTCTCCCTGAAAGTCTGAGGCTCTTTTCAGGTCTGATGTTCTGGACTCTTGAGCTGGGGTGGGCCCTGCCCCACCCAATCCACCAAACAGGACTCTGTGGCTAGTGTAAGATCTGCTGTACAGTACACATCTCTTTCCTGGTTGCCACTGGGACAGACACACTTCATCGCATATGTGCTCACAGGCAACCCCTGCAGATTCTTCCTCTCACTCTGCACTCCCAGGGTTAATTAGCCTGCAGCATCTACAGGGCTGCTTTCTCCTTTAATAGGCAATTAGATATTGTTAGCTCTATTGTCATTTATAGGACAAGTGACAGAGGCACTCCTGAGGCCCCTACCCCATCTTGCAGAGGCAGGCTGCCCAGATCCTCTGCTAGAGGAGGGAGAGCTGGGGGCCTGCTCCTAGAAGTGGAGTCCTCTTAGGAAGAGAAGGTCTCCAGGCCCCTGGGTGGAGGCACGTGAGAGCCTGGGCCCTCCTCCTACTGGTTCATCGAACAGGCCTGTGTGAGGGGTGCAAGGTCCCCCAGGGCCACTCTGGTCTTGTCACTTCAAATGCTCCTTCCAGAGGCTACATTCAGTTAGGTCCTTGGCTGTGCTCAGTTATCTGCATGGTGGCTCCATCTGCCAACCTGCCAGGCCTCTGCAGGGCCAATCAATATCCAGTCAGGCTGCCCTGCTAATGACACTGCATCTCACCTTGGTCACAGGGGTGTCGGCCTACTGCTGCTGCAGCTCCAAACAGGATCTCAGCCTCGCTAACAAGGCAAAGACAGCCCTGGCCAGCCCTGCCTCCCACCCGTGGCGGCCATCCAGGCCTGGGAGGCAGTGAGTAGGCCAGACCCCGCAGGCTGACCTCTCTTCTTCTTCTGCATAAATGAAAGTTCTGACAAGCATGGCCTCAAGTGTCCTTGGCGCTGAAATGCTAACATCTTGATATGGGCAAAGAAACCTTTCTGGCACTCCTCTATGGAAACAGAGTTTGTCTTTCTCACAGAGGCCTGCGTGACGTGTGTCTTCGAAGCAATCCCTTGGCGAGCCACAGAAGGTCCTTCATGGTAGGACATGGCAGCCACCTGAGCCGGAGGGAGGGCCAGGGCTTGGGTGGGAGAGCCGCCTGATGCCAGGATGGGCTGGAAGAGAGCTTGGGCTCCATGGGCAGCTGAAGGCCCTCAGCCTACTCACAGCCTACTCACCTATAGCTGGCAAAGTCACAGCAAGAAACAGCCCAGCTCATGAGAATGAACACCCCCCATGCTCCTGGGTCCCAAGGCTCCCACCTCCAGAGGGGAGGGCGGGCTGGGGGCATCCCTGGCTCCCCGTCTTTGAGAGTATGGATTGTAAGTAGCACAGGGCTTTGAAAGGAGTGAAAGAAGGCAGCAGGACTGGCTGAGGCTGAGGCTCGGGATTCTTTTTTTAATACCTTCCTAAATGCGCTGAAGGGAAAAAGGAAATAATGAGGTTCCCACAGTGAAGCTGAGAATGACAATCTAGGAGGAAGTGGAGCCGCGTGAGCTGATGGGAAGCGTTACGGGCTGCAGTATTTTATGACCTGTGCTGCTTGCCTGTTTTCCTCTTTTTATAAAGGGAAGCAAATTAAAGGGCTTAGATATTAATCAGGCCACTGAAAGACAAAAATTAACCCGGGCACTTGCAGGTCAAGCGGGCTCCAGACAGCCTCTTCTCCCAGGCCCCCTGGAGCTCTGCTGCACCCCAGGAGGCCTAAGGCTCAGTGTTCACCTCCTGCACCCAAGGCTGGGCTGTAAACCAGGCTCCTAGAAGTAAGTGCCAGCTAGCAGGGACCTCAGGAAGCGGGCACATTTCCGGTTTCCAAACTATGCCCCCCAGGGCACCCTCAGTGGCTGCAGCGAAATGTTGAGTTTGGGTTGGGGGTCGGGTGGGGAAACAGAGCTCAACCTCCAATCTCTTGACATTCTACTAGAGCAGCTCACTTTTCGCTGTTGGGATTCTGTGTGTGATTTTATTTGAACAAAAGGTTCAACCACTAAAAACTAAGTTTGCAGACCACTGATCTGATCATCTCATTCTACAGATGAGGGCCTCCAAGGCTGAGAGGAGGAAGAGCCTGTCTTAGATTGCAGGATATGAATGGCAAATGTAAGACTCAGACTAAGGTACCTCGACATTTAGCCCAGGGTTCTTTTCCCTACTGCACTCTTCCCCCAGTAATTTCATCTGCTCACGTGCTTTCTGTTGCTGACAGTGCCAAAGCAATTCCTCCGGCCCAGACCCCTCCCTCATGCTTCAGGCCTATGCATCCAGCTGTCTATTGAACATCTCGTCCAGATGCTGTGGGCACTTGTAGTCCACCCCAGCTCACCATCTGCCCCCTGCTGAATGTCTCCCTTGGTTGGTGGCCCGCCTAGTCACCCAAGGCAGCCCCTGAATTTCTACAGAAGGAAATGAAAGGCAACTGGGCTGACAGAAAATGGTGCTGAGACAAGGTGGCGCCCTAGTCTCAGAGCTGCATCTACACGGCAGATGCACTGCTCTCCTCTGCTTCTGTGCTTAACCAAGGGGCTGAAGATGCTATAGCAGAAGCCCCTCCTGGCTCAGCCACTACAGCCTTCCAAGGTGGAAAATGGGAGCTACATATGCCACCTCCTTCATGCTCGCTACCCACATCCAATCCATGGCCAAATCCTGATAAACCGGCTTCCAAAAGGACTTTTTACTTTATCTTCCTTTCTCTATCTGCTCTACGAGAGAGGTCCAGACCTCCTTACCTCTTCTATGTCACCGCTGGTGGGCAGAGACTGTCTTTCTTACCTACCTCTGTATACCCAGGACTCTCCCAGTGCCTGACACGTACTAGGTATCCAAGAAATATTTATTGAAAGGACTATTTGATAGACAGATGGATGAATGGATGGACAGACTACTCCAACAGTCTCTTAACTCGTCTCTCTTTAAAGCTGTATCCTCCATCTTACTGCTGGGCTAATGGATCTAAAATGTAAACTGCCAGCCTGGCGCAGTGGTCATGCCTGCAATCCCAGCACTTTGGGAGGCCACGCCAGGCAAATCACTTGAGGTCAGGAGTTCAAGACCAGCCTGGTCAACATGGCAAAACCCTGTCTCTACTAAAAATACAAAAATTAGCCAGGTTGTGGTGGTGCATACCTGTAATCCCAGCTACTCAAGAGGCTGAGGCAGGAGAATCGCTTGAACCTGGAAGGCAGGGGTTGCAGTGAGCCGAGACTGCACTAGTGCACTCCAGCCTTGACAACAGAGAGACTCTGTCTCAAAAAAAAAAAATAATAATAATAATAATAATAAAATGTAAATTGCCAAGACACCCTCTTTACCTAAAACCCCTCTTTAAGAGTTGTCTGGGCTGGGTGCAGTGGCTCACGTCTATAATCCCAGCACTTTGGGAGGCCGAGGTGGGTGGATCACCTGAGGTCAGGAGTTCAAGACCAGCCTGGCCAACATGGTGAAAACCCATCTCTACTAAAAATACAAAAATTAGCTGGGCATGGTGGTGGGTGCCTGTAGTCCCAGCTACTCAGGAGGCTGAGGCAGGAGAATCGCTTGAACCCAGGAGGCAGAGGTTGCAGTGAGCTGACATTGCGCCACTGCCCTCTAGCCTGGGTGACAGAGCAAGACTCAGTCTCAGAAAAAAAAAGAGTTGCCTGTTTCTCCAAAACAAAGCTCAAGCTTCCTACTAGGGCCCAGTAGGTCTCCATGGTTTGGGTTCCTCTGCAGTCTCGTCTCCCCAACTGTCTGTCCTCCTTGTAACGCTCCTCTGAAGCATCCTTCCCCTTCATCCAGCCAACTTTAACTCAGCTCCAGGGACGTGTCTCTCAAAAACTACTGCTGCCTCCACCGCTCCAGTTCTAGGCTGTTTGATGCCTCACTCCCGGGCTCCGCAGTGCAAATCTCCATCCCCGCCATGGTCACATGAATTGTATCTATCTATGCACCGCCTCCCCCACTAGCCTGCTCTCTCCTTGAACACAAGCTCCATGTCTCACCCATCTCTGTATCTCCAGCACTCAGCACAAAGACAATGGTTTAGGTTTTAAACATGTAACTGTGTCCTGGTGGGGCTAATTCTGAGAAGCAGATCCTTAAAAATCTTCCTGGTGCTGAGCATGTCCTGGAGGGTTGGAGTCAGCTTTCCTTGGGCCTGCCCCAGGTCATCACAGGCTCTGGTCACCTCCCCAGCGATAGATGTCTTCCTGCCCCCAAGCAAGTGGCAAGGAAGACAGCTGTCATGACGGGTACCACTGACACTTGGCCACTCTGCCTTGTTGGGCCCAGCAGCCATCACATCCTCCCCTGGCTGGCTGGGCACAGGGAGAGATAGAAGGGGCATCACCCATAAAGGGGCCGTGTTCAGTCCAATCCAACCACATGCACATCATCGGAGGGTATTGCTCAGACACAGCAAAGGACTGGGGCAGCATCCAGCAGTGGAGAAAATTCTCACACTCTAAACTGGAGAATGCTCCCCATCCAGCTTGGGAACGGGGAACGTACGGCAGTTCCCAAATACTCCCCTTAAGGCCACTGGCAGGAGATCAGCAGGCACATGAGCCCCACTGCATACATGGCAGGAAGTAAGCCAAGTTCAGGATAAAGGGAGAGGCAATCGGAACAAATCGAGTGAGTTTTAACATTTCAGGCCATGCCAGAAGAAAGCCACTGGTCTCCAGGACCTGGGTTCAGTGGGGATGAGGGAAACGTCCCCTCACCTAAATGCTGCTCTTACACTGCTCCCACTGCAAACTCCTCTGTATTTTCTTTAAAGGAGGCTGCATAGAGTGGAAAAAATACTTTTGGGGGTCATCTCACAGCCCGTGTCCAAATCTTAGATGTTATCATTTATTAGCTATATGCTGTTGAGAAAGTTATTTAACAATGCTGAGCCTCAGTATCCTTAACTGCAAAGATGGAGTAATAATATACATCTCACATGATTCTGTGAGAGTTCCCTGAAATCATACATCAAAGTGTCTTGCACAAGGCTGGTCACATCGCAGGGGCTTGGTGTCTGTTGGCTCCCTCCTCCTTCCACCCCCAATCTTCCCAACCTTAACTTCTGAGCTCTTAATGTCTCCTAAGCCTCCATCCCAGGCCTGAGGAGTGGGCCACAGTGAGAATAAGACCATTCCAAGAGAAGACTAGGTTTAGGGTGTGTGAACTGGAAACAGTATATGCCAAGATAAAATGAGAAACATGCAACAGCGTCACCAGAGAGAAAGCAGCAAACGCACCCCAGAACAGGGGTCCCTGACTGCCCCCCTCTTCAGACCATTCTTGAAACACATTATGGAGTTTTGGCTTTCTTGTTCTGAAAAGAAGCCAAGGAGGGAGACTGAATGCAAAGAAAGGCAATAAAAATGATTAAAGGAATTAGAAGGCTTGACCTATAAAGGGAGGTTAAATGAACATAATATGTGGAACCTAGAGAACCAGGGCCTACAAGGACATGATAACTTTCCATAAATATGCGAGACAGAGCCACATAAAAGAAGGGCAAGAATTATTTCAGGCAGCTTGGGACACCATTAAAAGAAGAAATGGCCTGAAACTAAAATAAGAGAAAGTTAAATCTGGGCCTTGGGAACATTGGCTGGTGAGGAGGGTAAGGAATAAGACACCTGGCTGTTGGTGCAAAGTCATCAGAAAGCAAAGCCACAGGTCCCAGGGATGCTGTCCCCATTTGGGAGAAACTGCCCCTGTGGGACCCATCTTGGTTGCTCAGGTGGTGTTCTCACTCTGCAGGTTCAACTACTGTTACCCGGCTTCCAATTCACGACAGGCAGGGCCCTGGCTCCAGGTGCCTGGCTGCCCATGCTCAGCTTCACTCTTGGAGTAAAAAGAGATTGGCGCAGCCAGTTCTTGCTGCAGTCGGGGGTGCTCAGCTGGTGACAGCGTGAAACTAGGAGGCCAGGGTCACAGGTTTCAGCCCCATGTGTGCTTTGCCAAGAATTGCCGTGGGAGAATGTGGCTGGACAAGTAAAAAGCTATCACCACTGGTGCAGATGTGCCTAGAAGCACAACCCACACAAAAGATCATTCTTGAACATCAGGCTGCAGGGCATTCTATGTGAACATTACCCATAAACATCTTACCATGCTCTCAGGAGTGAGCATTTTTTATTCAGCACTTCAACACCAGACACTAAAGCCACTCACGTCCCAGGACAACAGGGCAGCTATGCTTCCACATTTAGGGTCTGGAGTAATGAGGGGTGCAGGTAGAAGCTGACTCTAAGCATTTTCCTAACCTGTTTGCACAGATCTCCTATCCAACCATAAATCACTTTTACAGTCCTTCTCAAACCTCACATAAAATTTGTGTTGTTTTTTGCCTGAAATTGACTTTAAAAAAAAAAAAACTTTAATTACAATAAGAGACACCTGGAGCAAAACACGTGGCAAGCCCATTCGATCCTCATTTACTCATTCAATCAATAAATATTTGTCAAGCACCGGGAATGCACAAGGCACCAAAGGAGCTGTGGTGGAGACCACGGAGATGAAAGGGTGTTCTCCTGCCTTCAAGGAGTTTGCCCTGGCGGGGGTGTGGGAATAACTACCAACAGACAGAGACACAAGCTGCTATGAGACGAGCAGAGTGTGATTTATTTTAACAGAGGAGGAAACTATCAGGTAACTCAGAAGAGAAATTATTCATTTGAACTGGGAGGATCAGGGAAGTTTCCAGAAAGGAGGTGATATGTGATCTGGGTCTGAGGTAAAGGGTAGACTTTTCATCAGGTGAAGATGGCAGGAAAGGACATTTCAGGCACAAGGAACACCATAAAGAAAGCCAAGGGACGAAGAAAGTGCTGGTTGTTTACAGCAATACGGAGAGGTCAAGTGAACTCTAGAACAGGGGTGCAGTGTAGGGTTGGGAGGGAATGGAGGAAGATAATGAAGGAAAGGAGGGTGGGTATGGCTGGATCATGGAAGGGACACTGCCCACTAAGGAGTTGGTATTTCATAAATAAGAAAAACCCTAAGAAATTCCTGGGCTGTCAACAACAGCCAGGTCTGTGTTTTGGGAAGAAAAGCATGGGTTCAACATGTAGAACAGGCTCAAGAAATGAGGGATGGGAGGCAGGTAGGAGGCTCTTGCCAGGCAAGAGGTTATGAAGGCTTGACCAGGGTAAGGGCAGAGGCAATGGAAACTTCCAGTTTCCATAGAATTATGTCTGTGTTATCTCAGTATTGTAGCAGCACTATTCCTCAACCTGTTCCTTCTGCCCGGAAGGCCCTCCACCCATCCATGTGGCTTACCCAAGCCCTGACTCGGCTTGGTGCTCCCGACACAGCAGGGGCCTTCTTCCACCCTAGCACCTAGGACTGTTGTTATTGATCATCTGGTTACTTCTCAGCCTCTACCATCAGACTGTGAAGTCCTGAAGGGTAGGACTTTGGTCTTTATCTCTGTTTTCCCAAGACTTGGTGCAGAAAGGTTTCTGTGATGGAAGGGAATATCCATACAACGCTGTCTGCACATACAACCTCTCTTTCTTCCATACCACATCCATAAGCAACTCTGTTCTGGCATACATATGGGCTACTCCCATGTTCGATCTCTCTCTTACATCTCACGCCCCCTCTGAGCCCCATCACTCTATTTCCAATGTAAAGCATCCTCAACTAGCCTCTCTCAACCCCATTAAAACGTGATTAATTATTTTTGGCTCTCATGTAGGACTCCATATTGGGTTATCTGAGCTGAAACACAATCTGTTTGCTAGTATCAAAATGCTGCTGCTCACCCATGGGATTAACACTCTGACAAAATCATTAGAAACCTGATGGAGTATCGAGGCCTCCTGGGCTTGCTGCACGCTCATTCCTCATCCCAGTGAATGCCTTCTTCCTGGGTCCGCAGTTACACACCCACCCATTTCCCTGCCGCCTTCATGGTGGGACAGCCCGGACACTCAAGGAAATGCCTTAAACAGTGTTTGCTCCTAGTTGGCTGGGCCAGCTACCGAGACACCCAGCTAAGAACTGCTCTTGTAATCCTGTGGCTTTTATGTGTTAATAGTAAGCATCTGGCTTCCTCTTCGGGGTAGGGTGGGATAGTTTGTGGCCGATCAATGCTTCCACTAAGAACTAGAAATGCTAGAAGAAATACAACAATCAACTGTTTCAAGGCACCATTGACCTGCTGGAGCAAGAAGGATGGGAGAGGATACAGTTACCGAGGGGAAAAGTGTGAAGAGGTGAACTGATATTCTGTAATCACTTCCTGGAGGGTATGTCATTTCTAGGCCCAGGATGAGAGGCTGAGAACCCAGGGTTTGCAGGAAGCAAAGACTGCTGCTCAGGGACAAAGAAGCCAGCATAGCTCTGGCAGCCTGAGGACTAGAGAGAGAAAATTAAGGACTTGAGGGTCCTCAATATAGGGTCCCAATTTTCTCCTTAAGTCATTTATAGAATTCTGAAGCTGAATGGAGGAGAAAGCCAAAAAATCTCAGCTGAAAGCCTCTATAAAGCAGAAAGTGTTTTCTGGCCATTCTGAGGCACTGAAGAGCAAGACTAGAATTGAGGACCTGCTGGGGAGGGGACCCAGTAAACACAGGAGGCTCTCAACTAATGGTGGCTCTGCTCTGGGAAAGGAGTGAGCCCAAGGTAAACTAAATCTGACCAAAACGCAACCCGGCAGGGACTCAGTTCAGGCTTTAATTGGAATAAGATCATTGGTTTTACTCTGTCTAGCAATGAGTAAAACGCCTCTTGAGGAAGATCACAGCATGTACAACCCATACAATGTTCGGCATTCAATAAAAAAGTTATTAGGCAGATCCAGCTATAGGATCATATGACCAAAATCCAAGAGAGAAAAAACAACAACAGACAACAGACATAGACTCACAGGTGATCTGAACAGACAAGTTAACAGAAAAGGACTTTAAATGTGATAAATGTATTCCAACAAATGGAAAGAAAATATAAAAAATAGATGAAAATAAAGAATCTCACCAGAAATTGAAAACAACAAAAAATAACCACTTGGAAATTCTACAAGTGAATAAGAAACATCTTAAAGAACTGGAGGTTCATTAAAGCAGTATGGTAAAGTGGAAAAAGCACCAGAACCCAAGAGTGAAAAGACCAAGGCATGGTCCCTGACTCTGCCTGTATCCAGCTAAGAGAGCCTGGAGAAGCCGCTTCACTCCTGAGCCTTGGTTTCCACATCTGTCAAATGGGATAATGTCATCTACTCTATTTACATAAGCGTCAAGCAGACAAAATTAAATAATGTATACAAGAGCTCTTTATAAATTACTAATCATACAAATGTAAGGTATCATTATCATAATAGTCTAGCATGAATTCAAAACGGTGCTTCTGCTCCATCACCAGAAGTATTTTATGTCAATGTCAGGTGATTAGTCTGCCCTTGACTAATTGTTATAAAGGATTTTAACCAGAGAAAGCTAAGAGGGAAATAATAGCGCAACAGCCAACTCACCGTTACTTATGTTGGAGTTAATAATGCACTTTGTGAATTATCCCTGGAAAACTGAAAACTCTAAACTAGCTTTTTCCGCTGCTCTGCCTATGCTTGGGTCACCACCTTCGGTTTCCCAGGTGGTGTATGCTCATGGAACGCAAGCTCATATTAATGTATGCTGATAAAACATAATCAGCAAGGTAAATCTGAAGCAGAAATACCAAAATGCTTTCCAAAGCCAACGGCAACAACGCTGAGACAGCCTGTTATTTGGATTCTCCACATCACTGCTCTCCTCTGTTAGCATATTTAATGGAGAGTAACGTGCAAGCCTTCACATATCGACGTGATGCAGCCCATCCACTACCAGCAGGACTTGTGAGCTTCCCTGGTATGGTACACAGGCACTGTGTGAGGCCCTCTGGGGAATAAAACTATTATAAGGCCGTGAGCCTGGCCTAAAAGGAACTTTCAGTTTTTAGGAAAGATACCATGTGCTTAAATAATTACAATACAAGGTAGTCAGTGATTTAGGTACCATAAGAGGCACAGTTAAAGAAGTACAGGTATTTGTGTGAAAGCTGATTTGGAATTGGGTTGATAATAGACTTCATGGCTGAGGCAGCAACAGAGTTTGGCCTTGAAAGACAAATAAATGGATATTCTAAGCAGAGGGCTGAGTATGACCAAAGTCACATTTTAAAAATGTAGTCGGTGGCTCACGCCTGTAATCCCAGCACTTTGGGAGGCCGAGACGGGCAGATCACAAGGTCAGGAGATCGAGACCATCCTGGCTAACACTGTGAAACCCCATCTCTACTAAAAAATACAAAAAATTAGCCGGGTGCGGTGGCGGGCGCCTGTAGTCCCAGCTCCACGGGAAACTGAGGCAGGAGAATGGCGTGAACCCGGGGGGCGGAGCTTGCAGTGAGTGGAGATCGTGCCACTGCACTCCAGCCTGGGCGACAGAGCGAGACTCCGTCTCAAAAAAGAAAATAAATAAAAAATTAAAATGTAGCAAGGTATGAAAAATTTGGTTCAGACTGATGGATGTATCATACTTTTTTTTTTTTTAAAGAAACTAACATTTATTATGCGCTTACTATGTGCCATGTAGTTTACATACATTATCCCATTTGGTGTCCAAAATAATCCCTTGAAGCAGATGTAATTAATCCCACTTTAAAGGTAAACTGAGACTCAAAAGTAAATCAATTTACCCAACATCCCTCAGCTGAAAACTACAGCCTGAGTAGATCAACACATGTTGAACTCTGCGCACAGCTGGAGTTGGAGAGAGGTAGGGTTGCAGACGATTTGAAAGTTGTTTACTTCCATGGAGGGCACAAGATTGCCCGGAAAGGGTGAGGGAAGCACAAAGGGCTTAGGGAAGAAGAATCATCAGCAAAAGAGACAAGAAAGGAGTTGTTAGCAATAAGGGCTGAGAAAGATGACCATAGCCTAATGGAAGCCAAGATCAAGAGAAAGCTTCAAAAAGGAGGAGGTGTCAGAACTGCAACTGCTGCAAAAGTGAAGGCGGACGAGATGAGGAAGACCAAGAAAATGCCATTTGGTTTGTGGTCTTCAAAAAAAATGAGTTCGATAGAAGAATGCCTAGATCCAGGTGTGTGCTTGGAGAGAAAGCTGGCCTGCCCCAAGGACACGGGGCACAGCAACAGAACAGCCTAAAGCAGAGCTTTGAAACCTTGTCTGATAGCAGGCATCATCTGAGGGTACTTATTAAAAATGTTAACTTGCAAGTCCCATCCTAGTCCCACCAATCAGAATATCTGGTGGGCGAGGGGTGCAGGTAGACCTGGGAGGTATCCCAGAAGAGCCCTACATGACAAGGGTTAGACCCATGTTTCTCAAACTTTAATGAACATGAGAATCACCTGGGGATTTGCTGAAAATGCAGGCACTGATTTAGTACCTCTGGGACAGGACTGGAGATTTTGGATTTTCACACTCTCCTAGATCGTGATGTCAGTGCTGCTGGTCTGAGGGCCATATTTTTAATGACAACGAACTAGACTAAAGCTCATTTGTCCTCCAGAGAGGGAGGTGTCAACACGTGGTTCTTCTTGGCACCTTTCCTTTCCAGTACCTGAAGACTAAGCTCCAAGCTCCTTTCCACACTCACCAACAGATGGCAGCAGATCTAAATGTCATCTTCCACAGAAGTATTGACTCAGAGGTTCCCTTCCATCCCATCTGACTTCCTTCACACCTTAAAAAGCACTTTATTCACTCCTCTAAGATAAATCACCGTGTCAGGTGAGCATAGGAAAGCTTTCCTTGACTACTTCGGTAAAGAAAGGGTGAATTCTCCTGCAGCTAGGCTCTTTACCGTATATTTAGAGTCTGCATCATTCATTGGACACTTAAATATGTTTTGCCTTCCTGAAGTAACTAAACGGTCTTGCACTGTCATTCAATTTTTCATGCGTGTTGGTATTGTCTCCACAAACTCTTAGAGGTTAGAGATCAAATAATGTCCATTTTTTTCTTAATCTTGACTTACAATGGCTTGGCCATACTGTGAATAAGTGAATGGGCCAACCGACCATCTCTTAAATCAGATTCATATTCCATTTGTTTCACTTTGGTTTCTTTCCTTTTTTATTTCTCAGAGACTGGCTCTTGCTCTGTCACCCAGATGGGAGTGCAGTAGTGAGATCTCAGCTCACTGCATCCTCCACCTCCTAGGCTCAAGTGATCCTCCTGCCTCAGCCTCCCAAATAGCTGGAACTACAAGCACGCACCAGTACGCTTAAATAATTTTATTTTTTGTAGAGCCAGGGTCTCCCTATGTTGCCCAGGCTGGTCTCGAACTCCTGGCCTCAAGCAATCCTCCTGCCTCAGACTCCCAAAGTGTTGAAATTACAGGTGTGAGCCATCACACCCAGCCTCACTTTGCTTTCTTCCCAGAAAAACAAAAACAAAAAAAGGCTTGCCAGAAAGTGTTAGTGGTCTGGAAAATTCTGTACTTGTTTGCAAGTCTGTGTTCAGAATCTTCCAATGCATTGCTAGGGATAACGTTTTCTAGCCTGGCAAATGGGTACTCCAGTGCTTATGTTGACTTTATCTAAAACCTGCTGGTCTCTTAAGACCCTTCTTTACTTTTCTACGGCTAGCCTCATCATTGACCAACATGCCCCTCAGACACAAAATTCACAGCTTTTCACTCTTTACTGCCAGTTAAAATATTTTGGCTGGTTAAGTCTGGTCTATACATTAGTCCTACAGTTCATTATGCATTCAGTACACTATGTCTATTTTGCAAATATTTCTTTTTTTGAGCAAACATCTAGGTTGCTCAGTGCTGGGCTCTCCATCCAACTTTCCACACCTTCTCTCCCTAGGACATAGCCTGGTCCCATGGCTCTGAATACTACTTATGTGCCAATGATTCTCCATTTATGTCACCATCTGGGACCTCTTCTTCTAATATCTTATGTCCATCTGACTCCCTGATATCTATACTTGGATGTTTTACAATCACTTCTCATTTAACATTTGCCACATAGAATTCTTGATCTCCCCGCCCCTACCCTAAGGTTTCTCCTGCCTTTTTCCCCTTCTCAATAAATGATACTTTGGCTACCTACTTGGTCATTCTTGAGCTTTTCTCCATCATTCACATCCAGCTACTACCAAGACCAGTCAATTCAACTTCAAAAACATCTGTTTACTTCTCACCATCTCCATTGTTACCCCCCAAGCCAACATCATCTCTGGTCTGGATTATTAAATAGTACCTAAAGCCATTTTTAGCTTTACACTCATTCATCTATTTGTTCATGCAACAATTTACAGAGTGTCCACTCTGTTAGTCAATGCTCTTAAACCAGTGCAGTAAGCCCAGGAAAGACCAGTGAGTAAGTCTGCTACAATGGAGGTATCTCTGAGGCATGATGACACACAAGGAGAGTACGAGCAACAAGAGAGAGGGGGAGCAGTATCTGGGAGCATGTCACGGAGAACCCGACACTTAACCCGGGTTTTAGGGAATGAGTAAGTATTCACCAGGCAGACACTTGGAACAAAAGCCTTCTGAGTGTGGTGACAGAGGTGGAAAAGTGTGTCATGTTCAGGGATCATCAAGCAGAGAAAAGTTCAGAAGGTCCATGGAGAGGTGGCTGCTGAGGTAGGGAGAGGCTTGGACCTATAGGCAATGTGGTCACGGGGAAGGGTTTATGCAGGGAAGAGGCCACATATCTCTCCAACCCACTTCCCATGTATAAGATGGAAACTGTGTTGGGCACTGGGAATACGGTCCAAAGAAGGTTCATCTGCAGAAATGGCATTTTACCTGTGGGATAAATAGGAGTTGGTCAGATGGGAAAAAAAAATGGGGGCAAATAGTGGTCTAGCCGAGACAAGAGCATGCATGGATATGGCCCTAAATCAGGAAGGCTCTTGATGCATTCAAGAAACTGACACTAGGCCAGTGTGGGCAGCACTTGGTGAGACAAAGAAAAAGCATCAAGAGTTGCAAATTGGGGGAGTCAAGGCCAGACCATGGTACAGGCCAAATAAACAAGTGTGTCTCCTCTTCAAAGGACTCTCCTGGGGGCCCAGGCCCACTCCCTGCTCAAGTGAAGCCTCGCGGTGCCTCTGGCTGCCGCCATCTTGCCTTCTGCCAGCAGCAGGGAAGCCCTCCCCCCGCCTGTCTGCCTGTCCATCGGCCGCCAAGGTGACACCACCAAATGCATTTCTTCCCAGCCTGTGCTCTGAGAGACACCAGGATTTGCATTTCAATTTGACTTGGTTCCGAGGATTCCAGCCCAAGCTTGGAAATCACTGCCCCTGTCACTGTCTCACCAGCTCAGTTTTCCTCCTTTCCTCCCTCCACCTCCAGGGAGGGCTGTTTTTTCCTTGACATCTTCGCTCCTCGATGCTGAGAAAAGTCATCCTTAACAGCAGTTTTATTGCCCGGTGATATTAACACAATGAAGGAAATCATCGCTAATTTTTATGAATTATCTCATCATCTGCAGCTAATTAACAGCTGCTGAAAGAGTAGGCATTACGCCTCCCCTTGGAGAGCCTTTATCCCGAGCACTTCTGAAATGGCCCTGCCCCTGCTGTCAAGGGGGACCCTCGGCTACGGACAGCGCCTCCTCTCCGACAGGGCTCTGTCCATCTCTGTCCCCTCCAGCCCAATTCTGCCCCTTCCTGCCTGTTCCCAGCCTGGGGTACTCAGTGGTTGCTGGGCCACCTGTGACGGGGATGATTTAGGTTAGCTGGAAACTTTATTAAAATCCAAACTAAGTGGGCCGCCGCCGCTGCTCTCTGTTCTCATTATGCTTCCTCTCCAAAATCAGGCCTTGGCCTCTGTGCCTCACCAAATGTATCTATAAAACTGAGTGAACAGGCAGCCAGCAGCTAAGTGGCACTTAACCAGGGGATAATCTAGACCAGGGTGGAGAGTAAATACTTAGTGGGGCAGAAGGATGAGAGGGAGAGAAAACAGCAGAGGAGGAGGACAGGAGGGAGGCTGAAGGCGCAGCACCTGTTACAGCCTCGAGAGAGAGGCACAGCACAGAAACACGGAATTCCAGGCTGGGCAGGACCTCGGAGGCCAGAGTAAGAGAAAACTGAGGCTTGGAGAGCTGTGAGCCCTGCACATTCCAGACTCAGAGCCCGGGACTCACCCTCCTCCTGTGCTTCCCTCCTGCACCCTGAGCTTTCCTGGTCAACAATCTTCCCTGGCCCCTCCCCCCAGGCCCTCTCTAGTCTTCCTCCCCATCCCTTTCTTTTTGACGATCCTGTCTTTGAGTCTCCTGACATCTGGCTAAAGCCCAGGCAGCCACTGGCTGTGTCTTAGAGATGAAGGGAAGGGCACTGAGAAATGGGGTAAAAAGGTGAAAAGGCCTGAGGCCAGCCCACCCTGTTTGTGGGGTGGTCTTCCTTGAGTGGAGTCGGGCATCAGGGCCAGGCAGTGCAGGGGCCCCTGTGATGCTGGGCCAAGCACACACAGTCCTCCTAAAGGTCAGTGGCTGCTCGTGATATATTTTGCTGCAACTGAAAACACCAGAGACTCAACGCTGGCATTACAGGGAGGAGAGAGTCCTTGGAGAGAGGCCCTGAAATCCTCCTTTGGTGCTGGCCAAGGTCTCTTTCTCCTCTCTTCCAAACTCGAAGACAAACATCCAGCTCCCTTCGCCTCCATCCAGCATGTTCCAGGTGCTTTGCTGTCCTAGTTCGGGTTGCGTAACTTGGCGCATTTAGTCCCTGTTTCCTGCCCTGATGTCCCGATTTTCAAAGCCAGTGAGTATGTGGCCCCAATTGAAACAAACACCTTTTCCACAGCTGCCCAGGATAAGAATGAGTCATTCCTACATTCACTTGACTAATGTTTACTGAACACCTACTATGAGCAAGGCCGAGGGAGTCATAGGTAATGAGACATAGTCTTTGCTTTGAGAGACTGATGCTGAAACTCATGTCACCATGCCATCTGGGGTGAGGCTGAGGTGCAGTCACCCATGCGGTGGCACTGAAGCCCCAGAGAGGGAGAGATCCACTCTGGGAGGAGATGGAAAGGGCCATCAGGCCAGGCACAGTGGCTCACACCTGTAATCGCAGCACTTAGGGAGGCCAGGGCAGGTTGATCATCTGAGGTCAGGAGCTTGAGACCAGCCTGGCCAACACAGCAAAACCCCATCTCTACTAAAAATACAAAAATTAGCCAGGCATGCTGGAGCACACCTGTAGTCCCAGCTGCTTGGGAGGCTGAGGCAGGAGAATCACTTGAGCCTGGGAGGTGGCAGTTGCAGTGAGCTAAGATCATGCCACTGCACTCCAGTCTGGGTGACAGAGTGAGACTCCATCTCAAGAAAAAGAAAAGAAAAAAGAAAAGAAAAGAAAAGGGTCATCAGAGAAAGGCCTTCAGAGGACGAGGTCATATATAAGCAAGGCCTTGAATGGTGAATAAAATTCTGCTGGGCAGACAAGGTGAGAAGAAGAGTATTCCAGGCAGTGGAGGCAGCAAAGGCCCAGCGATGTGAGAGGCAAGGATGTTCTAGGGACTCCAGCGTCTGCAGCACAGAATTCATGGGCGTTGAGTGTTTATGGTAGGGACAGGGATGGGGAGTGATGTTGAAAGATGAAGCCACCTGGATCATCTGTAGCCTGCCTGTGAAGGCCTCCCATGCCCTGAAAAGGAGTTTGAGCTTCCTCCTGCAAAGAGAGAACTGAGAAAGAGTGAGGATGGGAGGCATGAGAGAGCCCAGGGGTTAGCGTGTCTGAGATGGGCAGGGGAGGTTCAGTTAGACAAGTCCTCCCTGCCAGGAGGGTCCCTGCTTTCCTCATGTGTCCAGAGGGTGGAGACACTACAGGTTCCCATCTTGGTACCTCTGGGCCTGGCACTGCCCAGCCTCTCCCTGCACCATCACAACTCTAGGCAGACACCCTGCCTGCCACGCAATTCAGGCTTAGGCAGGGAGGCCCCATGCCATGACCTGTCCCACCCCGAGTGGCCGGCCCCAGGCCTGTATTAGATGGCTCTGCATAAGCCATGCTCCAGGGACCACTGGCAGCTCCTTCCGAGTGAGCTGTAAGGCACTGGAAGAAAGAACGGAGAAGCCAAGAGCTGCATTCTCCATACTCTTCCCTGGGCTCCGGGGGTACTAGGTTTTCCATTCTTTTCTTGGGTTGTTTACTCAAAAAGTTAAACTTAACCAAAAAAGAAGGGCACTGACTTGGACAGAGGGCAGGGCAGTATAATGGACATGTGCTCTCTCCAGAGGCAGACAGGGCTTGGATTTGAACACCAGCTAAGTTATGAATTTCCTGAGCCTCTGGTTTTTCATCTGTGAAGTGGTAGGATTAATCATTTTGAAGAGCATTTACCATACTGCCTGGCACATAATAAATACTGAATAAATGCTGCTGTTATTATAAAGCTAGATATTTCTAGCTCCAGAAACCCCAACTCTTATTTCAAATTCTTCTTTCCCTTTAGGGTGTTCTCTACACTCCCACCCCTACTCCCTCTATTTTAAGGATTGGCTCTTTAAAAAAACAAAACAAAACAAAACGGGCTGGGCGCAGTGGCTCATATCTGTAATTCCAGCACTTTGGGAGGCCAAGGCATGTGGATCATGAGGTTGGGAGTTCAAGACCAGCCTGGCCAACATGGCGAAACCCCATCTCTCTAAAAATACAAAAATTAGCAGGATGTGGTGGCACACACCTGTAATCCCAGCTACATGGGAGGCTGGGGCAGGAGAATCGCGTGAACCCAGGAGGTGGAGGTTGTAATAAGCCAAGATCACGCCACTTTACTCCAGCCTGGACGACAGAGCAAAACTCTGTCTCGAAAACAAAAACAAACAAACAAAAAAAACACCCTTCTAGTGGAGCCCCTCGCCTGGTCTGTAGGACCACCGGCCAAGCCAGTCCTCTATCCTGGCCCCTTCCCTTGGTGCTTTCCTGAAAAAGAAGTACCCGGTACACTTAGCTGGCTGAATAAATAGCAATAATAATATATGTTCAGCTATTAGCCGCATAAGTAATCAAAGATCACTGCCATATGATTCCTGGTTAAACATCATTTAGAATCTAATAAATAAGTGACTATAAATAAAGTCAGCATGCAGACTTTGCCCTTCTGAGCACCACAGCCTCTGCTCTCAATTTTAACCTAATGGTGCCTTTAGCACTAACCCTGTGGTTCCATTTTAAGTTAATTTCTCTCTCTCACGTGTCTGAAAAGGAAACCAGCAGAGGTGGGGACAAGAAGGGAGGCGAGGTGTGGGGTCTGCCCTAAAGAAACTGAGGTTGTCCCGTGGGTCTCAGGCAGACCTCAATCACACCTACCTTCTCTCGCACCTCCAGAGCCACAGGCACTGGCCAGAGGCCTTGGGGTCTCTGCAGAGGGGAGCACAGCAGGGAGGAGTCTAGTGTAATGGATAGAGCATGGGGTTGGTGCTCCAGGGAGTCTGGCTCAAATCCAGCATCTTCCATGTTCTGCATGGATGACCTTGGTCCCTCCACGCCTCAGTTTCCACACCCAAATAGCAGACATTATCAAACCGACCTCTGGAGGTTGTTATAAAAATTAATCATACAACTTCTGGAAATGATGGGCGCAGCAGATGCTCAATAAACATGAACGTCATCCCCTCTCCTGTGATGTACAGCCCCTTAAAGGGATGGTCCACTGCCCTCTCACTCACTCTGCTCTAGGCAGCAACAAAAGAAATACCAAACAGGGAAAAGGAAGCGCAAAATGGTAATGTCCCCACGGTCCCTGGACCACCACAGTCACCGCTGCCTAACCCCAGAGCTGATGTCTCAGCACTTAATACTTCCTTATTTCGTATCGCCCTCTAGTTCCTTCATGTCTGAGAGTCTGGCCTTTCCACATTTAGAACATGTACCAACAAAATATCCTATTTCTTTGTATTTTCCATAGAGCTGAGCCCTAAACAGGGCATTGTCAGTATTAAGTAAGTATCAGGGGACAGAGGAACAGGCAGGACCAGCTTCAGATCCTAGGTGTCCTCATTCTTCACACACAGCAGTACTCTCCTACATCACATTGCTTCTTAAAGCACACATAGATCTGTGCCCTTCTGGAAGGATGGCAGGCAGAATAAGAGAGAGTCTGCTGGGACTGCGGCGGGACGTTATTCTCTCTAGACCCCATGGCAGGAAATAAACACATCATTCTGAGCAGAGCCCAGCGGAGCCCACGTGACACAGCCTCAGATCACATTCAGCTCGCTGGCTACTCCTTCAGTGCCCTGACATGTTAGGAGTGGCGAGATTACTAAATCAACGTGATAAAATACTTCCTGTTACGCAGCCCCTTCCTAGCTGTCTCTTCTCTGGTGGCATAGTCTCAGTTGCAGTAATGGAAGAGCCAACATGTCCAGTTCCCTCTGTCCATTGAAAAAACCGCATCAGCTTCAGTGCTCTGGGATGCCTGGTTCTTATGCAAAATGGTTGATGGTAACAGGAATACGGCAACTTGGGCCAAGGATTGAGCTATGGACAGTTTCCAAGTGTGCAGTCCTTGCACGTGGAACTGCTCATGAAAAGGCTTTCCAGCGGCTTAGCCTCCCACATTAGAAGAACGGTTGTTGTAGGAAGAATAATGGCCCCCAAAGATGCCCACATCCTAAAACCCAGTCTCTGCAAATGCATTACCTTCCATGGTGCTATGGTTTGGACATGGTTTGTTTGTCCCCATCAAACTCATGTTGAAATTTTATCCCTAATGTGGCAGTGCTGGGAGGTGGGGCCTGGTAGGAGATGTTTGGGTTGTGGGGGTGGATTCCCCATGAATGGCTTGGTGCTGTTCTGTAGTGAGTGAGAGTTCTTGCTCTCAAGCAACAGGATTATTTATTGCAGGAATAGGTTCCTTCCCAAGAGAGTGTGGGTTGTTAGAAAGCCAAGACACCCCTCAGGTTTTTCCCTCTTTGCACATATCTGCTTCCCCTTTTGACCTTCTCTGCCATGTTGTGATGCAGTATGAAAGCTCTCACCAGAAGCCAGGGCCATGCCCTGGAGCTTCCCAGCCTGCAGAACTATGAGCTAAATAAACCTCTTTTCTTTATAAATTATCCAGCCTTGGGTGTTCTTTTATAGCAACACAAAATGGACTAAGACACATGGCAAAAGGGGCTTTGCAAATGTGAGTAAGGTTACAGATCTTGAGGCAGGGAGACGACGATCGTGGATTATCCTGGGAGATTCAATCGAATCTCATGAGTCTTTAAGATTGGAGAACCTTTCCCAGCTGAGCTCAGTGAGCTTGTGAGGTGAGAATGACTCAACCCACCATTGCTGGCCTTGAAAATGGAGGAAGAGGAAAGTGGAGCCAAGGGATGCAGTGGCCTCTAGAAGCTGGGAATGGCTCTCAGCTGACAGCCAGCAAGAAAACGGGCCCCCCCATCCTATAACCACAAGGAAATGAATTCCATCAACAACCCAAATGAGCAGGTTCTCTCCTACAGCCTCCAGACAGTAATGCAACCCCACTAAAATCCTAGCTTTAGCTCAGTTAAGACTTCTGACCTACAGGCTATAAGATCATAATTTTGTCTTATTTAAGCCACTAAGTTTGTGAAAATTTGTCATGGCAGCAATGGAAAACTACAGTGATAATAATTATGGTAGAACAATTGATAATAACTGTTATTTATAGACTTCCTACTGTCAGGTACTGTCCTAGCTATTTTCCATACATTAGCTCATGTAAACCTCAACAATTCTATAAAGTATTAATATCCCCATTTCATAGTAGGAAACAGAGACCAAATAACTTGCCTGAGATCACATGCTGAAATTACAATTCAGTTGCAGTTTTGTACATCAATAAAGCTCATACCTGTCTCACTACCCTATGATGCCATATAGTTGCTGGAGCAAACTACTATTTTCTTAAATAAACAAAAAAATAGAAACTAATATTTATTATATGCCACACACTGTGCATGCTACTTCACCTATATCCTCTCAATTAATGCAATAATTAAGGATAAACTCTGTTATCTCCAGTCCAAAGATGGAAAACTGAGTGTGAGAGTGGGATGAGTAATTTGCCTCCAGGCACTTGGCTAGTAAGTGGGATTCAGGCACACAAGTTTTGGATCCAGGCCAGACATATTCCAGGATGCCTGGGCTATGATGACTTGAATGTGAACTCCAGACCCAGAAGGGAGCCCCACCCAGGCTGCAACTATAAGCCAACTGCAGCAACTCTCCCAGAGAAGGTGGCCCTGCCTCCCCATGGGACCCTCCCAGGGGCCATCGTGCTCTCTGGGAGATCATTCCTATGGCAGATGAAGAAGAGTTTGGTTAAATAAAGGGAAAGCGCCAAAGGGAGCAATCCACAGATGATTTCACTTACATACATCCAATTTCATCTCCACCAACTCCACTTATTTCCACTTAGCAAACTTAATTCCTTTAGTGCTTTAGGTTTTCCAAATTGACTCTACAGGGGAAACTGGCATTCAACCATCATTTCCAGATAAAGACCCTTTTAATTCAGAAGCTCCAGCAGCTCCAGGAGGTGCAAGGAAAATTCCTTAACTGTGGCCTCTGGAAAGTTCTCCCTCTTCTCCAGGCTGCATGCCTGAGATTTCTGGGTGGCTGCCAGAGGTCTGGGGCCACCCATTGCAATTCTACTCAAGCTTCTGGCTGGTGCCCCCGTGGAGCAGCTCCTTAACAGAGATTCCTGCTGGGGCCCCCAGGGCTATATGTTTCCCTTTTCTGTCATTGCTGGGAAAATCCCTGTTCTTTTATCTGTGAGCTGAAAGCTCAAAGTCTCACGTTGTTAGATCCCTGCCGCTAGGGGAAATTTATAACTGTTGCTAGAGAAGTGGCATTCGCTCCCCCACCTGTGTCACTCCATGCTCGAAAGACCATGTCCTAGAAAGGATGAGAACAACACAGCTTGGAGGAAGCCAAGGAGGTGATTCCAGTGAGGGAAGCTCCCAGCACTTGGCCCTTCGATGCAGTGATATTTACACACAGGGCAACCTGCTGCAGGGGTTTCAAAGAGCAGCCTTGGTTCTGGGTACTGAGAGCAAAGCCCCACCTTTGAAGAGCCAGGGCTGGGGGATGCGTTTTACAGGCACATGTCGAGATCTAGATTGGCTCTCTTTAACCCAAAGAGAGGCACTTGGCTAGTAAGTGGGAGTCAGGCACACAAATTTTGGATCCAGGCCAGACATATTCCAGGATGCCTGGGCTATGAAGACTTGAATGTGAACTCCAGACCCAGAAGGGAGCCCCACCCAGGCTGCAACTATAAGCCAACTGGGTGGGAACGGGTTCAACAAGGGGCTCTGAACCTAGAGGCCAGATCCCCACCAGGCTGGAGCAGATACCTATGGTGGATGAAAAGCAGGTGAAAAGAGTCCCTGCTTCTGATTTGAGGGATCACATCCTAATTCGGACGGAGAAAAAAGAAAACTCATTTGGAGGAGAGTGACCAGGTTGATGAATTGGATCCAAACCATGAGATGGAAGGAACCATCAAAGGCACTAATGGTACCATCTCTGGAAGAAAGAAGATGCTGGGAGCCATGAAATGATAGTGCTGCAGGTCTCAGAGGGGCCATCACAGGGAAGAGCACCAGGCCTGTTCTGTATGGCCCCGAGGAACAGGCAGAGCTAGAAAGGTAGGCATGGAGAGATAGAGTCAGGCTCAACAGAAAAACCAATGGTCAAAACGATTCAAAGGAGGAATGGGTTATTTGAGGGCCCTGCCAGCATGCAGATTTTGTGAATCTAAGGAAAAGCGAATAGTCAGAACTGGTCAAAGCTTCTCCAGTTTCCTGAAACTACCAACAATGGCAGTTTCAGGAAAGAGCTGGAGGCCAGGGGCAGTCCCAACTGAGATGCTAGGTCCAGGTTCCGGTCTCCAGGCTCCTGCAAGACTGAGACAAAAAGGTCTGACCATAGTCCCAGAGGAGCTTGGACACAGGCAGAGCATCAGAGTGAAGTCACAGACCTGATGAGAAGACTTAGGCACTGCAGGGGAAACACAAGTGCTGCTGGATATGCCATGAACCTGGTATTTGGATCTGAGGGACAAAGTAAGACCAACAGTCAAAACTCAGGTTGATGCTGAGTCATTAAACTGCTGGTTTGGGCTTCCTCCAAACAGGAACAAGATTTGCCTCAGGACCTGGGGTTTGGCTGCAGGGATCAGAGAATATAGGGACAGGGAGCCAGTGGCATCACTGCACAGTCCTCGGCAAGCAGCACTTGTTAAGGGCTGCCTCTGTATCCGTGAGACCGCCCATGTATGCCTTCCAAAAGCTTTCAAATTTAAAGCTCCCTTGGGTCTCCATCATTCATTCATTCAGTAGATATTTAGTGGACACCTACTATACGCCAAGCACTCAGTCTTAAGTGCTGGGGAAACATCTGAGAACTAAACAAGGGTTTTTCCCCATGGGAGGACTCAGACAATAAACAATAGGACCCATATGTCAGATGATGATGAATGTTATAGAAAAATAAAGCAGAGAAGAGGGACAGAAAGTGTCAGGGGCAGAGGAGGGGCTAGAGGATGGTCTCACAGCCAATATCACACTGACTGGGTGAAAGCCAGAAGCATTCCCTTTGAAAACTGGCACAAGACAAGGGTGCCCTCTCTCACCACTCCTATTCAACACAGTATTGGAAGTTCTGGCCCGGGCAATGAGGCAAGAGAAAGAAATAAAGTGTATTCAAATAGGAAGACAGGAAATCAAATTATCTCTGTTTGCAGAAGACATGATTATATATTTAGAAAATACTGTCGTCTCAGCCCAAAATCTCCTTAAGCTGAGAAGCAACTTCAGCAAAGTCTCAGGATACAAAACCAATGTGCAAAAATCACAAGCATTCCTATATACCAATAATAGGGAGTCAAATCACAAGAAAACTCCCATTCACAATTGCTACAAAGAGAATAAAATACCTAGGAATATAGCTTACAAGGGATGTGAAGGACCTCTTCAACAAGAACTACAAACCGCTGCTCAAGGAAATAAGAGAGGACACAAATAGAAAAACATTCCATGCTCATGGATAGGAAGAATGAATATCGTAAAAATGGCCATACTGCCCGAATTTACAGATTCAATGCTATTCCCATCAAAGCTACCATTGACTCTCTTCACAGAATTAGAAAAAACTACTTTAAATTTCTTTTATATATATATATATATATATTTTTTTTTTTTTTTTTTGAGACAGACTTTCACTGTTGTTGACCAGGCTGGAGTGCAGTGGTGTGATCTTGGCTCACTGCAACCTCCACCTTCCAGTTTCAAGCGATTCTCCTGTCTCAGCCTCCCGATTAACTAGGATTACAGGCGCCTGCCACCATGCCCAGCTAATTTTTGTATTTTTAGTAGAGACGGGGTTTCACCATGTTGGCCAGGCTGGTCTCGACCTCCTGAACTCATAATCTGCCTGTCTTGGGCTCCCAAAGTGCTGGGATTACAGACGTGAGCCACTGCGCCAGGCTTAAATTTCATATGGAACCAAAAAAGAGCCCATATAACCAAGATAATCCTAAGCAAAAAGAACAAAGATGGAGGCATCATGCTACCTGACTTCAAACTATATTACAAGGCTACAGTAAGCAAAACAGCATGGTACTGGTACCAAAACAGATATGTAGACCAATGGAACAGAACAGAGGTCTCAGAAATAACAACATACATCTACAACCATCTCATCTTTGACAAACCTGGCAAAAACAAGCAATGGGGAAAGGATTCCCTATTTAATAAATGGTGTTGGGAAAACTGGCTAGCCATATACAGAAAACTGAAACTGGACCCCTTCCTTACACCTTACAAAAATTAGCTCAAGATGGATTAAACACTTAAAAGTAAGACCTAAAACCATAAAAACCCTAGAAGAAAACCTAGGCAATAACATTCAGGACATAGGCATGAGCAAAGACTTCATGACTAAAACACCAAAAGCAATGGCAACAAAAGCCAAAATTGACAAATGGGATCTAATTAAACTAAAGAGCTTCTGCACAGCAAAAGAAACTATCATCAGAGCGATCAGGCAACCTGCAGAATGGGAGAAAATTTTTGCAATCAATCCATCTGACAAGGGCTAATATGCAGAATCTACAAGGAATTTAAACAAACTTACAAGAAAAAAACAAACAACCCCATCAAAAAGTGGGCAAAGGATATGAACAGACATTTTGCAAAGGAAGACATTTATGCAGCCAACAAACATATGAAAAAAAACCTCATCACCACTGGTCATTAGATAAATCCAAATCAAATCCACAATGAGATACCATCTCATGCCAGTTAGCATGATGATCATCAAAAAGTCAGGAAACAACAGATGCTGGAGAGGATGTGGAGAAACAGTAATGCTTTTACACTGTTGGTGGAAGTGTAAATTAGTTCAACCACTGTGGCAGACAGTGTGGTGATTCCTCAAGGATCTAGAGCTAGAAATACCTTCTTTTTTTTTTTTTTTGAGATGGAGTCTCGCTCTGTTGCCCAGACTGGAGTGCAGTGGCGTGATCTCGACTCACTGCAAGCTCCGCCTCCCAGGTTCACGCCATTCTCCTGCCTCAGCCTCCCGTGGAGCTGGGACTACAGGCGTCTGCCACCACGCCCAGCTAATTTTTTTGTATTTTTAGTAGAGACGGGGTTTCACCGTGTGAGCCACGATGGTCTCAATCTCCTGACCTCATGATCTGCCCATCTCAGCCTTCCAAAGTGCTGGGATTATAGGCGGGAGCCATGGCACCCGGCCTAGAAATACCTTTTGACTCAGCAATCCCATTACTGGGTATATACCCAAAAGATTATAAATCTTTCTACTCTAAAGACACATGCACACGTATGTTTAGTGCAGCACTATTCACAATAGCAAAGACTTGGAACCAACCCAAATGCCCATCAATGATAGACTGGACAAAGAAAATGCAGCACATATATACCATCGAATACTATGCAGCCATAAAAAAGAATGAGTTCATGTCCTTTGCAGGAACATGAATGACGCTGGAAATCATCATTCTCAGCAAACTAACACAAGAACAGAAAACCAAACACTGCATGTTCTCACTCATAAGTGGGAGTTGAACAATGAGAACATATAGGCACAGGAAGGGGAACATCAGAAACTGGGGCCTGTTGGGGGGTGGGGGACAAGGGAAGGGATAGCATTAGGAGAAATACTTAATGTAGATGACGGGCTGATAGGTGCAGCAAACCACCATGGCACATGTATACCTATGTAACAAACCTGCACGTTCTGCACATGTATCCCAGAACTTAAAGTATAATAAAAATAAAAAAAAAAGAAAAAGAAAAAGAAAGCAGAGAAGGACAGAAAGTGTCAGGGGCAGAGCAGGAGCTAGAGGATGGTCAGGGCATGACCTGCCTGCATAGCATGAGAAAGTGAACCACACAGATATCCAAGGGAAAAGTGTTCCAGGCAGAGAGCACAACAGGTGCAAGGGCCCTGGGGCAGGAGCACACTTGGTGCATTTGAAGAAAAGCAAAGAAGCTGGTGGAGCTGGGGGTGGTGTGTGGCATGAGTGAGAGGCGGGGTGGTAGGAAATGACAATAAAATTCACCAGAATAAAGGGCAGTTCATGGACGGCCCTGTGGGCCACTGTGAGGACTTCATCTTTTATTCTGACACGGGAAGTCAGCGGAAGACTGGAGCAGTGGACTGACACAATCCAACTTACATCTTAAAAGAGTCATTTTTGCTGCCATTTTGACAATGAAAAGTGAGAGGGCAAGAAAGAGGCAGAGAAACTAACAGGAAAGGTTTGCAGTAATCCAGGGAGAAATAATACTGGCTTGGAAAAGGGAAGCGCCTGCTGAGGTGGTGAGATGCCGTTGGGTTGTACTGGATATACTTGGAAGGCAGAGCCAACAGGACTGTTGATAGAGAGGCTGTGGGTATCAGAGAAAGATGAGACCAAGGATGACTCTAAGGTTTGGAGTCTATGTCCACAGAGGTAGAATGGCATTACCATTTATGAAATGGGTAGACAGTAGGAGAAACAGGCATGGAGGGGAAAATCAAGAACTTGATTTTGGACATGCCAAATCTGAGTTTCTGTTAGACATCCCAGTGGGGATGAATCTGGAGTTTTGGAGAGGGGTCAGAGCTGGGGATGAGATTAGAGAGTCACAAGCATAACGATGCCTTTAAAGCCCTAAGACTGCATGAGATCATCAGGCAGTGGGCATGCACAGAGAAGAGGTTTAAGGACTGGGCCCTGAGGCATATCCATCTTCAGAGATCAAGAGATGAGGAAGAACAAGCAAAGGAAACTGAGAAGGAATGGCCAGAAACAGGGCAAGAACAAGATGGGGCATGGTCCAGAAGCCAAGTGAAAAAGTGTTTCAAGGAAGAAGGAGGAAAATACTATGTCAAATGCTGCTGCTAAGTCCAGTAAGATGGGGCCTGGGGATGGATCACTGGGTTTAGCAATCTGGGTATCAATGCCCAGGGCTGAAAGTCTGGTTGGAGACGGTCCTATTGATAGGGAAAGAGAGGACAGGAAATGGAGACAGCTTGAATAGGCAATTATTTTACAGAGCTTTGCTGTAAAAGGAAGAAGAAAAATCAAGAGCCCACTGTAGAGGGGCAGCAGCTAAGGAAGGTTTTTAAGAAGGGGGAATCATTCAGCTCCATTAGTCAATACCTGGGACAACTGCTCCTGTGTGGAGTCCACCGTACTAAGAGGGTAGGAAAGACAGAGCTCTCTCCTCAGGATGCTCTTAGCCTCCCAGGGTAGACGAAATTCAAATAATGTTTCAAAAAATGCCTGTACAGAAACGGGGGGTAAGTGCCCAGAAAGAGTGCAACCCACACATGAGTGTGTGAACACACACACACCCACGCTTTGGAAGGGAAAGTTCCCTAGACAAGGTGGGGATTCTCATCTCCTAGAACAAGGTGAATTTAAAGCAAGGTTTAAAAAAAGAGAAAAGACAAGATTCGGTGGAGGCATGGGGAAGGGTGATCCAGGCAGGCAAAGGCTAGAGATGGAAACAGGCTGGCCCAGTAGTCTATCATTAATTACAGATGTCACTTTCATAGCACTTACTGTATGCCTGACACCATCCTAAGTGCTTCTATGCAGGAACTTACTGAATTCTTATAAAAGCATAAAACAGGGACTACTATTAGCCCATGTTATAGATGAAGAAATGGAGGCACTGAGAAATTATGTTCTTGCCCAAGGTCATACAACTAGTGAAGGGTGGAGCTCAGATTCATATCCAAGCGGTCTGGTTCCAGAGCCCACGCTCCTGGTGTTAATGCGTGCACTGTGCCAGAGCCTCCCGGGAACCAGCTCCAGCGTTTCCCCACAACACATCTGACTCCATTCCTCAATCATATGAAAAGCCACTAAAGGAACCTGGGTGAGTCCAGGCGGAAGAGACTGAGAGGAGAGGGAGACATGGGGGACCCTCTTGTGGACTACCCTAGATGACCAGTCAAGCCCATTCAGGCTGATTCACCACCTGAAACACAGGGAGTGACAGGAGTATAAAGGGCTGGGGCTGACGTCTGCCCTGGGGTAGGGTTTCAGAGAGGTAAGCCTCTTTCTTTTCAATTATTTTCTTTCCTTTTTGTTTTCTTTTCTTTTTCTTCCTTTCTTTCTCTTTCTTTTCTTCCTCTTTCTTTCTTTCTTCCTTCCTTTCTTCCTTTTTCTTCCTTTCTTCTTCCTTCCTTCCTTTTTTTTCTTTCATCTGCCTACCTCTGTCTGCCTACCTCTTTCTCTGTCTACCTGTCTGCTTATCTACCTACCTACCTCTTTATCTGCCTACCTATGTATGTACTTATCTACCTACTTATCTATCTGTCTTCTTTCTTTCTATCTATCTATCTATCTATCTATCTATCTATCTATCTATCTATCTATCTATCTATCTATCTATCTATCTTTGAGACAGGGTTCTGTCACCCAGGATGGAGGGCAGTGGTGCTACCATAGCTCACTGCAGCCTCAAACACCTGGACTCAAGTGATCCTTCCATCTCAGCCTCCCAAGTAGCTGGGACTACAGACATGATGAACCTTTTCTAAAGGGGTCATACTCAGACAGATAGAGTCTCAATTCCAGAGACCCCCAGTCAGGGTTGAGCATTTGACTGAGTCATAGTGCCTCTCGCGTCCAGCAGAGTGGCACTGTCTGCCCAGCTAGAGGACTGTGTTTGCCACTGCGTGTGCATTTGAACCTGACTGGTCAGTGTCCTCTCCACAACACCCCTCATCAGTGTGGGTTTAATGGGCCTCGCTGGCTGGGTCCACCACAAGCTGCCCAGGCACCATATCTCAGCTCAATGGGAGGAAACACACACCAATGGGACATGGAGGGGCTGCTGGGCAGCCTGACAGCTGTCTGTAGCACCCTGCTGCCCACACTACCCCCCCAGCCGAACCCCAGCCCCCGTAAAGCCGATAGGGAATGTGTGCCTGTTTATCCAGACTAATGAGAGCTAAGTGTGACCACTGTCTTGCCTGCTGACGAGCCGCGAGGCTGTGAGTGGGATGTGCTGGCTCTGGCAATGCACACGCACGCGTCCCACCCACGCAGGCACTCGGCTGAGGTCTAGCAGCAGCTTCCACATTGCCTGTGCTTCTTCAGCTCCACCATCAGTGGCCACAGGGAGGAAGGAAGCACCCAGACAGCCTAGGTCTACATCAACAGAACAAAAGAAATTAGCAGAGTTCTTAGGTCCTACCTGGCTTATCCAAAGGATTGGAGCCAAATGGGGTCATGGCTTAAATTAGGCAGATGGTTGCCTCAATTCTAAGCTCTTGTTAATGGTTATTAATGAGGACACAATGATAATGAAATGCCTCCCCATGAAAGGATGAGAAGAGACCAAAGGTGAAAAGACTGTATCACCAAATCCCAGACTGAAGGGGGTCTTAGAGGTAACAGGTCCAATACCACATTTGAGGCTGAAATCCCTGTCCAACCTATCTGTGGCCACCTCCGGGTATGGGGACCTTGGTATCCAGAAAAGCCCATTCCATCTGCCTGGAAAACACTTTTTTACATGGAATCAAAACCTCTTTCCATAATTTCCACTCCCAACACCCCCCCCCCCACCAAAATAGAGCTTGCTAGTGACTCACTCCACATCCCAAGACTTTTTGTAAATGACTTCACAGAGTTGGAGACAGGTTTTTGAAATTCTGATGAAATATCACCATCACTCTTTCAATACCATGTTCATCCCTGTTGAATCCGATACTGCCAGTCAGGTCCACTGGTCATGCTGCTCGATCCAACCGAATAGATACCATCAGTCCATAATATTCATTGAAAACCTGGAGATACTCAGGCCATTCTAGCAGAAATGAACACAGGCAGCCACATACCAAAATGATATGGAAATCAGCTCTGTTACCTAAGACTTCAGATATGGAACAATAGCCTCATCCCTTCATGTCTGACACTTCTGCCAGTGATCAATCCCAATATGCTTAAGAAAACAAGATAGAGAAGCAAGACTCACTAACGCTCGCTGCCATTACCTATGTGCTTTTTCTCTTTAGCTCGGCCTCGTTTTGTGAGCCCCCAGGCATCGGCACACTGGCCCCTGGTGGCATTCGGATCTCATACATCGAGAACACACTGCTAGCAAGCTATTCAGGACCCTGCCCCAATGCTGTCCTCAGATGCTTCTGAGTCCATCTCCTTTGATGTGACCCCTCTTCCTGACCTGTGCAAGCTTGGGGAAGTCACAACCCTGGGCACCTCAGGCTACCCTCCACAAGATGGGCACTTCGACCTGCCTTGCAGATCACTGGGGAAACTGAATTAACGTGTGTAAGAACACGTTATTCACCACAAACCATGGCACGAATGTCACCCAGGTGGTTGGGAGTCAGGAGTCCTGGCACCGCCAAAAGGGCATTCACCAATTCATTTCACCTTTTGGGACCCCGGGATTTCTTATCTGTAAAATGGAATATCTAGGCCTAATTCATCTCTAACTTCTCAGCAGAAGAGATTATGGATGAAGTTACAGTGCACAATGGGTTTTGGAAAGGGCAAAAGAGAGAACAAACATCCCAAAAGCACCCTGTGTGGTGCTCCTGAAGACCAAGGGAAGACGGATGACACAACAGCATGCCAGCCTGGATATCTCTCTCACTACAGCCACACCTCCCTCAGCCACCCCAAAACATGTTGGTGGCAGGGGAGGAGCAAGGAGGAGAGGAGAGACAGCCTTACATAAGCACAAGTGTATGCAGACACACACGCGGACTTTTTTTTCTTTTGGTAAAATATTTACTCTCCTAATTATATATTTTATGGGCTGACAATAACATTGGTTGGCATTTTTAAACCTTGACCGATTCCTGGGGGAACAGAAGTTTACAAACTGACAGGTCAGCTCAAAATTCAAAACTTGCCACAGTGAATTCATTTAGCAAACATTTACTAAGCCCACTACTGTGGGCCAAGCACTGTGCTAGACTCTGGGAATACAGACATGAATAAGAAAGACACAGCCTCCCTAAGGTGCTTACCAGGGGAGAGACTTATGTCCTAGAAATCCTTCTATATTCCCCCTCTAGGTGACAGATGAAGGAGAAAGTCATCAATTTCTATTTGCCACTAATGTGAAAGACCAATTGATTGTCTATATGGGTGACTCAATTTGGAAACGAGATGAAAAGTTGCATGCTGATCAAAATTTCGTAAATCAAATCATGTGCTAACATTATGAGAGGAGCCCACTACTCAAACAAACCCATGGTGAATCCTCTACAAACAAGGCAAAGAATTCAGCTGGTATATTTGAATCTCGGTGAATCAGATATATTTAATACACAGCATAACAAGATGAGAAACTGGTGTTTTTTATCCTTTCCCCTTGTCTCCCCCAATTCTCCTATTATCTTTATCTTTATAACATTTCAATGTTCTATGTTGAACATTCTCTGTACAGAATTGGAGCTCATTGGGGGAAACCAACTAAGTAAAAAAATTACAGTTGTAAAGTGCCTGGGGGGTCCTCGTAAGACAGAGTGTCAAATAAATCCAAGTTCTTGCTGCTTTACCACACAGGAAAACCTTAAACAAGAGAGATTCAATTGCTACAATTACCTGCTGATGTGTCTAATACACCTATGCTGAGCAGAGCTTCCCTTGCCACCTGGAATGAGCCCTGAAATCCCCATGCCTCAGTTTCCTCATCTCTCAACTAGACTTTGTGCCCTTTAAGAAATGCTTTGGAGGTAAAAAGTGTCAAAAAAGAGCAAGAAAGTATATTAGCAATGATGATTCCATCTTTCAGCTCCTTACCAGCAGAACACAATATATTTAATGTGATGGCTGTGATAATGAGATACCCCAAATGCTTCCAGGGGTTCATCAGCTCTAGAAGAGCAGGAAGAGACAGCATTGGAGACAGGTTCAAATTTCAGTAGCTGTGTGACCTTAGATTTGTTATTTAAATTCTTTGAGTCTCTGTTTCTTCATCTATAACAGGGGATTGTTCCAACGAGACAGGCTGAGATATGGGGAATACTTAGCCCAGTGCCAGGCAAAGAATGGGAGTTATTATTTTGGCTATTATCGTGTAGCACTGCATCCTCAGTGCTTGGCACATAGCATTCAATAAATATTTGTTGAGTTAATTAATGAATGAATAACTGTACCATTGAGTTTATTATTACTGCCAAAGCTTTCATTAGAACCCAACCAGGATCTTCAGCCCATTCCTATTCTTTTTTAAGTAAGACAGGTAGATGAATATTTTCTCCTTTTCCTCTTTCTCCTTTCTCTTCTACTTTCTCCAATAAGTTTACCTCTTTATGCATAGGTAAGACAGTGCCATTTAAAACAATGGTACCAAACATGTTATTGGAAAACCCAGTCTTGCAAGGACCATGGATTCATATATCCATCACATTCATTGAGCTGGAGCCATATACTTCTCTGTATCATGTGTTGGGCCCTTGTGTTAGGGGGTCACTCTCCCATGGAGTTCAGAGTCTAGTGGGAAAGTGCTATAATCTTTAGAATATAACATGGCAAGTGCTGGAACAGATGTTATGTGCTGGGGGAATGGGGGAATGGTAGGAAAAAGATGAATTCTCCCTCTTATGGACAGGATGATAACGGGAAAGGACTTTGCAGAGGAAGAGCCATTTAAGCTGATGGTGATGGAGGAGGAAGACAAAGAAAAAGAAGAGGAGTAGAAGGAGGAGTTGGATTTGTTTTCCAGACAGAGAAGATGGAATGGGAGGAAGAGCACTATAGGGATAGCAAGGGAATAGGTAAAGCTGAGAGTAAATCTTCCTGGCATATTTGGCTCACAGGGAGTGGTTTAGTGTAGCTAAAATACAGAGCCAAGGAATGAGTAACAACAGAGCCAAGGAAGGAGTAACAAGAGATAGGCTTGGAGCCTAGCATTCATTCAGTTAACAAATACTTAATGAGTCCCAAGGTGTTAGGGGCAAAGGTAACACATTTGCTAATGTCTGAAAAGTTTTCTAAACAGGAATGGAGAAAACTGTAGGAGAATATAACCTTCACATACTGTTGAAGGTGATTCTGCTTCTCAGAAGCTAAGGGAGGCCATGGGTGCATGGAGAAGAAAGCACTGGAAGAGGAGTCAAGGATGCCAGCACCACTGCCAGCTGCCACCACCCAGGCCCCTACTTGCCAGGTGACCTTGGCCAAACCACCACCCGCTGCAGCCCTGTTTCCTCATTTGCAAGATGAGCAGGTTAGATAATGAATCCTTATAGTCCCTTCTGAATCTAAGAATGACAATGCTTTCTGGTCTCTTTAAGTAACGAAGAGGGTGCAAAGATGGGGTGGGGTCTTCTCAGGGCATTTATTAACTTGTAGCTCCACAGTCATCACTCAGAGGACCCAGAGGGACAGAAGCAAAATCAGAAAACATTTTCAGAAGATAGATGACGGAAGGGGTTGACATATGTGTGAGAGTTTGGGGAATTTATGCAGCCAGCCTCACAGCCATAAATAAAGTCCCTTTCTTTTACCCAAAACCTCATTCGAGGGGTAAACACCAAACATTGTAATAGACAATTTGGCTGTATCTCCTGCCCTGTGCCTCACTTGAATGAAAAACAGCCGTCACAAGGCAGGGTAATGGGTTCGGCCGCCTCTTTCCAAACATCCGTATTGTCACCAGCAGACAAGTGGGGCTGAGGATGGAGCAAACAGGGCGATTTATCTCTCCGATTCTTGGTCTCTTCATGCAGCCCCATTCAGAGAGCCACGCATTCTGAGGCTGGGGTTGGGGAAAATCCCAGAAAAACCCAAATGCAAGGAAAAGTGACCCCCGGGAAGGCGAGAGGCGCAGCAGCCCCTTCCCTTCCCATAAGCCTCTCAAGGACCCCAGAGACCCCAGCACAGTTAACGCCAGCCCGGCCCATCTGCGTGCAAGGCTGCCTGCTGCTCAGCACAGCTACTTGTGTTTTCTTGACCCACTTCTCTTCCCATCCCTGCCCTACTCCACATCCCCTCTGGAGTCCACGTAATTAGCAACTTTCCATCCATAAGGATTGGGAGACTTGAAAAGCTCCTGGCACTCAGGCTAACCAAGGAGACAGGAAGAACAGGTCCTGGCACTGCTGTTTGCGTTTTTCTTTTCTTCTCTTTCTGTTGTCTTAACTCTGCTTCCTGGCCTCTGCAGGAGATTAGGCCCGGTTTGACCTTGCTAGCCAGCAGGGCCCGTGGCTGGAAAGTGGCTGGAAGTGGCCTAGCATGGACCAAAACCGAGGGCCAGCAGTCTTGAAAGAACTGAACAAGCATTGTTCAGAGTATGGGTTTGGGAGCACGAGGGGTCCCTTTGAAGCCCTCTGTTGTGGCAGCCAAGAGAGGGACCTGTCAGCTCTGCTTTCTGCTTCCCTCTCGGAGCACAAGTGTCAGGAGAAGCGAGGCCATGAGGCACTGCCGATTCTGCCTCAATTCCTTTCTGCTTCCGATTAGCGACAAATGGAAATTGATGGGTTGCTACTTTATTCACTCATTTAGAGGGGGAGAAAACCTCACAGTAAACGCTGAATAACTATAGGCATCTTATAAATTAAACATCTTAAGGATATGAACCATTTTGCATTGCTGCTAAGCAGGTTTTGAAGTTTCTGTAAAAATGAATGGAGAACTGGGAGGGAAAATTCTGCTTTTTAATTTCTTTTTTTTAAGCATGCAGAGCAGTGTGTCGAGGGCAGGGTGAGGGGGAGAACTGAGTCACCTGTCCACGTTTCTGATTCCAATCAGCTCCTCTGCATTTGCATGAAAAACTGTGCCCGCAAGGTAAAACGGAGCAGCTTACAGAGCTGCAGGCTGGGCTTCTGGCCTGTGACACCTGGCCTAGCCAGGTCTCGGTGGCTCGCCCACCTCTGCCCACACCATGGCCTCCTGACCACCACCAGCACACCGACCTGAATGCAGCTGGAGGAATTTGGGAGCTTTAAGTCAACTCCCTGAGATTCAGCATCATGCTATCTTTGCTCTAAGTCAGCCTCTAACGCTTTCAGGCTCCAACTTAAGATCTAGATTCCTGCCTTTACTCCCAACCCCACCCCTACCCCCATCTGCAGTGTGGGAAGAGGGGCCTCATGTGGTTATCCCTTGGGGTAACCTGCCTGGTATTTGAGTTCCTCTAGGGCTGTCACTTAACCCTACCCCTGGGGCTCTGCTGTTGGATGGGTCATCTTGTGGCCATCAACCTACCTTTCTGGGTTTGTCACTGCTGTGCTCCACCCACCTGTCCACACTAACCCCCATCCCTCCATGAACACATAGACACCCCCTATCCCCAATACCCCACATCTGTCCTAATTCCATGGGTTCTCTGTTGCTGAGCCATCAGATGACCACGCTGTGCCTGCCAGACTGAACTGTGTCCTTGTCCCTGTGGCTGGCTGTGTCCCCAGGACCCAGGACCTGGAGAGCCTCAACCTGCAGTTGACAAGGCTTGTTCAGTCCTGGCAGGGTGGAGGCACCCAACTTCCCAGGCCCACCCCACCAGGGATGGGGTGCTGAGGGCTCGATGGAAGCCCACCTGCCCACACCTAGAGTAGGCGTCCCACAGCAACAAGGCAAGGGAGAGACTCACATGACCCTGCCCTCCCTCTCAGAGCCAGGCCACGGCAAGCAGATCCAATGCCAAGGGCCCTTCCAAGCAGCCAGGCCACCCCAGCAGACTCCTGGCTTCTTCCAAGTTGTGGACATAGCATGCTCTCCAGGAAGCCTTCTTGGACTGACCACAGGAAAGAAGGAACCTCTTCTCCCATCTCCAGCCCTAGATTTGGAATCCCCATGGCCATCCTCACCCTCCTTTTTCCCCAACAGCTGCCTCTTAACCGACTAGGCTGAACCTACATTGACTGCACCAGGAAGTTATCAGCATCTTTATTCTAGTGGCCGGGGAGTCGGGAGGTTGACCAGATCTGAGTGGTCACCTGTCAGCTGCCTCCACCCCCACCACCTGCATCTTCACCCCAGCCACACTCAGGGAGGGCACAGTGCACAGGCTGGGCAGCTTCCCCAGGTCCTGTGCAGCACTCTCATGTCCCTTGTGGACACCTGGGATAGTGGATGGGGGCACTGCCCCGAGCCAGACCACACTTACCGATCCTCAAGGAGTGTGGGCTGCAGGCGACCATCACGAGCCACGCAGGAAGCAGCACCAAAGGCGCCGAGACGCGGGGCATCTTCTATGAATCCTCATGGAGCCCCCTGCTGGCCTGGGCATGACATAACTCTGCGAGAGAGGGGGTGGGGGGCACGTGAGTCCCAGGCTCCAGCTAGGCAGCTGCCCCACCATCCCAGTGACCCCCAGCTACCAGGGAAAGTCACGGAGCCGGAGAGGCCCCTTTGTCTTTCCTCCCTACACCCTGGGCTCAAAGAAGGCTCAGGTTCTAACTTCAGCCGACATGGGGCAGGTTGCTGTAACTGTGGTTGGATGATTCATGGCATGCCATTAGAAATGAAGAACCTCATCTGCTCTCAGCAAGGCACAGTGGCTCACGCCTGTAATCCCAGCACTTTGGGAGGCCAAGGCGGGTGGATCGCTTGAGGCCAGGAGTTCGAGACCAGCCTGGCCAACATGGCAAACCCCGTCTCTACTAAAAACACAAAAATTAGGTGGGCGGGGTGGCGCACGCCTGTAATCCCAGCTACTCGGGATGCTGAGGCACAGACTCGAACACAGGAGGCAGAGGTTGCAGTGAGCTGAGGTCGCGCTATTCGCCATTGCACTCCAGCCTGGCTGACAGAGCAAGCCTTTATCTCAAACAAACAAACAAAAACCTCATCTGCTCTTCAGGAATTGGAGCCATGGGTGAGCAGAAGAGGAAGGGATAGGAGAGATGGGAGGATTACTCCATTGCCCCAAATGCAGCACAGGCACTGCACACTGACGAGAGGTGTGAGAGGGAACTGGGTTCAAGACCAGCTCCTCTAATTGCCAATTGTGTGGCCTTCATGAGGGCCCCTCTGTGTCTCAGCTCAGTGTCCTCACATGTAAAAGTGGTATAACAACCCCTCCTGGTGCAGTTGAACTAAAGAAGAATCAACGTAACATCGGAGAAGCCACCGTGCTCAGGGTCTGGCCTAAATGAGGTGCTACACAAAAGTCGGGTCCTCCCTGGCCCAGATGGGAGAGGTCCGTTCCCAGCAAATATGGAGGGCAGACACACACCTCCCAGGTTATCAGCTGCTTTCCACATCTGTTCTACTACCCCTGAAAACCAGCCCCACCCCCATCCTCTACCAATCCCTCTCCTCCTTCCTGAGGTGGGTGGGCCTCTGATGTCAAATCCAGAACCTTGCAGGGGCTGCCTCTCCCCAAGGCAGCCCATGCCTTGGCCCCCACTGAGACCCAGAGTCTGCCGATGACCAGCTCTGCTTGCTTCACTGGGGTGAGGGTGCGGTTGATGAGCACCTGGATATGCTAATCCCAGGTGCCTGGGTTGGGAGAGTAGCATTAACATGTTTCGACCCGGCACGGTGGCTCACGCCTGTAATCCTAGCACTTTGGGAGGCCAAGATGGGCAGATCACGAAGTCAGGAGATGGAGACCATCTTGGCTAACACAGTGAAACCCCATCTCTACCAAAAATACAAAAAATTAGCTGGGCGTGGTGGCGGGCACCTGTAGTCCCAGCTATTCGGGAGGCTGAGGCAGGAGAATGGCATGAACCGGGGAGGTGGAGCTTGCAGTGGGCCAAGATCGTGCCACTGCACTGCAGCCTGGGCGACAGAGCAAGACTCCATCTCAAAAAAAAAAAAAAAGTTTTATCCTCCATCCCCAAGACAGACAATCCAATAGGAAAATGGGCAAAGGCTTGAACAGACACTTTACTAAAGAAGATATCCGAATGGCTTACAAACATTTGAAAAGGTGCTCGGCCTCATTAAGCATCAAGAAAATGAAATTTTAAACCACAATAATATAACCACTGTACACCCACCATAATGATTAAGAAAAAAAAAAGACAACAGTAAGTGTTAGAAAGGATGTGGAAAAACCGGAACTCATGCAGTGTTAGCAGGAGTGTAAATTGAAATAAGCACTTTGGAAAACTGGTCTACTAGAGCTTTACATCTAGCCTAATGACCCACTAACTCCATTCCTAGGTATGTATCAAGCAGAAATGCAGGTATATGATCACCAAAGACATGCATACATAGCAGCACTCTGGTGGTTTCCAGTTTTCCCAAACTGGAAACTACCCAAATGTCCAGCAGCATGATGGAGAAATATATTATATATGCACACAGTGGAATGTTATACAGAAATGAAAATGAATAATCAACAACTACATGCAACAGCATGGATGAATGTCATAAATATAAGATTTAGCAAAAAAAGACTGGTACAAAAGATTACACATTCTAGAGACAGAATAATTCTGTCTATATAAAGTGTAAAAATAGACCAAACCACTCTGTGCTGTTGGAAGTCCAGTTTCATGGTTAGGGTAGTGACTGGCAGGGGACATGAGGGGACTCACCGGTGCTGGTGATGTTCTCTGGTTTTCACGCTGAGTGTTGGTTACAGAGCTGTGTTCACTTTATGAAAGCTCACTGAGCTATAAACTTATGATGTGTGCACTTTCCTTATGTGTGTTATGCCTCAGAAAAAAATTTTGTACAGAGACACCCCACCTCCCCCAGCATACTCAACATTTCATCTACACTCAGAGCCTTGTCACTTCCTGTGCATAGGGCATCCCTTCTGCCCAAAGAACACCCCTCTGCTCGCCCCTGCCATGGCCAGAATGGGGCCTCTCTGTGAGCCATCAGCACCCTGGCATGGCTCTGAGAGCAGCACTTTTCCTGCCACTGTTGTTGTCTTTATGCATCTACGCCTGGGATCAGTACGTGCTCCTTAAGGGAAAGGACTGTGTCCAAGTTCCTGTTGCATCCCCAGAGTCTATTTATACATAATAGGTGCATAGCACATATTTGTTCAATGAATGGAAGGAAGGCCTCAAGCAATCGCCTGCTAGGGGTAGACAGAGGAAGATAAAGAGTAAAGGATGGGAGTGAAGGCAACTCCGCTGTTGGCAAATCAGGCCCAGAATCTTTGTTCTTTAATTCATGGGTGTTGGTGCAGGGATAGATTAAAGCAAACACAGTCTCAGGAGAAGCTAGACATTCTTACTCATTATGGATAAAGATGATTATTCAATGATTTTATGTCTCCTTACTAGAATGTTAGCTCAATAGAGGTGGGGCAAGGACAGGAATCTTGTTTGGACTATATCCCCAGGGCCTAGAACAGTGCCTGGTATATTATACAGCCTTAATAAATATTTGTTGAGTGGATAAATGAATGAACAAGGAGAAAAAAACTGTAATAATCTGATTAGGCTATATAAAAGTACTACTAAATACAATCACTTACCTCAAATGCCTTCCATTTCTGCCTGATCAGCATGCTGCACCATAATTATTATGCAGACTGCTAAACAGGTGTCAGATTACCCTGTGTAAATTGTATCTGATGACAGAACTACACTCAGTTCAGTTCGTGCAGGCCTGAGGAACTGAGTGTAGCTGCTCACGGCCCCAAACACTGGTGGATCCTGGAAACTACTTTTTTTTTTTTTTTTTTTTTTTTTGAGATGGAGTCTTGCTCTGTCACTCAGGCTGGAGTACAGTGGCGCGATCTTGGCTCACTGCAACCTCCACCTCTCAGGTTCAAACAATTCTCCTGCCTCAGCCTCCCACATAGCTGGGATTACAGGTGCCCACCACCACGCCTGGCTAATTTTTTAGTGGAGATGGGACTTCACCATGATGACCAGGCTGGTCTTGAAGTCCTGATCTCAGGTGATCCACCCGCCTCAGCCTCCCAAAGTGCTGGGATTACAGGAGTGAGTCACCATGCCCAGCCGAGACTACATTTAAGCATGACAGTGGCTCAGGTCCTAGGCTGCTCTTGGGCCTCAGCTCTGTGACCCCCTAGACACAGTGATGAGAAATAATTTCCTCTTAAACCTTACAAGAATGAAAAGAGCCACCATGTTGCATGTCTGTAAGGCTCAGTGGCTTGCAAAATTCTTTGCACAGTCTTTATCATAGTTAATCCACAGAACAAGCTCTATTACAGATGAGGAAGCTGTGCCCAAGAAAAGATACGTGTCTAGCTGAAGGTCACACAACTGCCTGGAGGCAGAGCCAAGGCTAGACAGGTCTCTCACTCCACTAGCTTTTCTATCTTAACTGCTACAGAGCAGAAAGATGAAGCTTTTAGATTCTTCATCAAAAAAACACAAAGACATTTGGGGTCTTATTTTCAGCTTAACATTCAGATAAATCTAGTCTTAGGAACTAACAGTGCATCCCTCATTAACTGAAAATATTTTAATAATTCAGGGGCAAAAAAAGAAATTATCCTGAAGTTAGAGCACCAAGACGCTGTTTCCACGACCACTACCCTCCATGGGGGGTTTCTCCCCTGCCCATGGTGTATTCTCCTCCACCTGCCTGCATGCTGTGGCATTGACATCGACAGCTCAAGCCCAGAACACTATGACTGCACACCTGCCTCATGACATCTCCACCTGGGGATCCCACAGCACGTCACAAACACCTTGTCCTAAAGAGAAGGCGTAGTCTCCACCACGCCCGCCACCTGCTCCTCCTCCTACTTCTTCTTAGTAGGTTGCACCACAATCCACCAGTCACCCAAGCCAGAAGGCTGAGAGCCTAGATTTCTCTGTCCCCACACCCCTACATTTAATAAGTCCCCAGATCCTGACAGCGCTGCCTCCTAAATACCACACTTTTCTCTCCATCAGCACCGGCTGTCCAAGTACAGACATTTGTCAGCAACAACCTGCATCTCTGCATTAGCATCTTCATTTGGGCCCCCATCCTCTAGTCTTTCTCTCTCCATTTGGTGCTCCATATAGCAGCCAGGGGCTTGCTACAGAAATACAAACTTGATAATGACACACTCCTGCACTAAAGTCTTGGGGAGCTCTCCATTGCACAGCAGATCAGGGCAATCCCCTCACTCTAATAGATAAACCCTCCCATGATCTGGCCCTGCTCACCTGTCCCTACCCTGTACCCTATGGCACCTGATGCCCCAGCAGAGCCAAAGCCCCACTCCCCAAAAGTTGTGTGCTTTCACTGTGCCCTCTGCCCGCTGCAGGCACTTCTGCTTGGAATGCAGTCCCATCCCCTGATGGACTGCAAGCTGTGTTTTCCAGGTTCAGCTCACTGCCTCCCCTTGAGGCTTCTGTGATCCCCTCCCCATCTGCTGCCACCATACCCTAACACACCTCACTGGGACATACATCCTACCTATGACAACGATGCTGTCTGGACAGCACCAAGTACCCAGCACCCTATCTGACACACATAGTAGGTGCTCTAATAATATTGGCTGAATGAAATGAACAGATGGGGTCAATATGAAATAAATTCCCAGTTTGGTGTGTGCATTTTGTATATGCACCATAATTAAAACAAACAAGCTAAGCAGACATAATGCCGCAGATGCAGGCAAAGGGGAATCACGATAATATATGCTGAGAAGGGGAGGGAAGCAAATGTGTACTGCCCTCTGATTCTGTGCCTGGGGCTTGGTCTGGCTGCCACAGGTAAGAACACGGGGTTGAGTCCTACACTGCCATGTACTAGCTGCACACCTTGGGCAAGTCAGCTAACATCTCTAAACCTTGACTTCTTCATTTGTAATACGGGGATGATAATAGTTCCCTCGTGGAATTGCTATAAGGATTGCATAAGATGCCGTGCACTGCTGCTCAGAGTAAGCACTCAATAATAAATACTGGCTAGGCGTGGTGGCTCACACCTGTAATCCCAGCACTTTGGGAGGCCAAGGCGGGTGGATCACGTGAGGTCAGGAGTTTGAGACCAGCCTGGCCAACATGGTGAAACCCTGTCTCTACTAAAAATACAAAAATTAGCCAGGTGTGGTGGCAGGTGCCTGTAATCCCAGCTACTCAGGAGGCTGAGGCAGGAGAATCGCTTGAATCGGGAGGCAGAGGTTGCAGTGGGCAGAGATCGTGCCACTGCACTCCAGCCTGGGTGACAGAGCAAGATCTGTCTCAAATAATAACAATAATAATAATAATAATAATAATAATAAATACTAACTCTTCGCAACCATGTACTCACCCTGTAAAATGGCATTGCATCTCCATTTCACAAATGAGGAAGCTGAGGTTCAGAAAGGCTCAGTAACTTATCCAAGCTCATGCAACAAAAACAGCAATGCTGGGTTCAAATTGAAGTATGTGTCTAATCATATGCAATCACAAATCCTAGGCCCCTGCTTTGACTACAGTTGAATTCAGCAGTGTTGGCAGAATTTAGGTTGAAAGCAGGTATGTCAGTACAGCTTCCAACCTCAGAGGGCCTCTGACAGTCCCCACCTAGACAGAGTTGGGCCTCAATCCCATATTTTAGGTAGTCTGGAAGACAGAGAGTTCAAAAACAGAAATTCCCATCTATTTGAGACTCCTGCTCTCAACACCCGACAAGAGCCTTGCTGATCCTGAGTGCAGAGGGAAGGCCCAGACTGGACAGAAGCTGGGCTCGGTCTGGCTCTGGGCCTTACAATGAATGCTCATGAGCAGTTGCCCCCCTCAAAGCCTGCCTTTTCCTCCGCCAGTAACATGGGAATGGCAGTGCCTACCTCCGGGGTGATAAGCGCCAGGAGAGCAGGGAGCAATTCGGGCTTTTCCACCTGCGTCCTCAGTGCCTAGCACAGGCTGGCACATAGTAGGCACTCAGAAAGTATCTGTTGGAATAATAAAAGAGTCCAATCAGAGAACGTATGTGGAAACACTCTGTCAACTGCAAAGCATTTACATGTGAGTAGTATTTGGTGCCATTGAAGATGAGGAATTTACAATCTAGGTACTATTTCTCTACCCACGCAGGCTCTCCTCCTCTGACCCTCCAGCCTTCGCTGTCCGCCGCTCATGGGGCACCATTTAATCACATGCTGTCCCCCAAGGGCCTCAAAGATGCACTGTGAGCACCGCACTCAGAGCTGAGGCTTCCAAGTTCTCACCTCTGCTTAACCATTTACCTGCCTGGGATGTGTCCTTACCTTAACACCAAAAATCAGGTGTCTCCACTTTTCCCAGAAGGGGAAACTCATTTCCAGTTTTTTACAATTGCGAGACTGAATCCATTTCCTCAAGCTAGAAGATCCTCTAACATCTCTCTCAATGGAAAGAGACTGGCCCCCTGGTTCCATGCTTGTATTTTGCATACAAGCCCCATATGGCAGGGGCTTTAACACGCTTATTCACTTTCAGCACCTTGGACAGCGCCTGGCAAGCAGCAGCCTACACATACTGTCAAATGCATGCATGCATGAATGAATGAATGAATGAATGAATGAATGAATGAATGAATGAATGGCTATTTCACTTTGCATTTTTTAAAGCAGGGGAACATCTCTTTGGGGCATGTACCACCTGCCACACCTGCTATTATGTCTATACTGACTAGAAGTTTAATAAATGTTTGCTGTTTCATGAGCAGCAGCCAGTTCATAAGCACAGACAGGCACCACCTGCAGACAGCTCACGGTATTCTGGCTGTGCACATGCTGTCTGGACTCCATCGGCCCAGTTGTGCAAATAGCTTCTCCTCTCCTGACTTGTCAGCAGTCCCTCTGCTTGTGTCTCTCATCCTCACAGGGCTACTACATCATTAATTGTGATTTTCCAAGGTGGGCCAGAGAGGAGGCTGACAGCCACCAGTCGGTGTGGGGTGGAAGGGAGGGTAGAGGGAATCAGAGGGGCAGCCAGATTAATGACAAGTGTTTTCCCCACTGTGGGCAACAAGATCTTGATTACTCTTCCTGATGCTCCAGGCTCCTCAAAAAATGGATGTGAGCCTCTCTGCTGTCCTGACTCTCCCCTGGCTGGGAGAAACTCCAAGCTGTAGCCAGCAGCCTGGATGGAGTGTGCAGGGGTAGGGGGTGGCCATGACAGGGGAGTGAGTCTGCTTCAGCCTCTGTGGCCTCCTTGAGGGAGAATCAACCCTTGTGGCCTAATGCAGTTGGGCAGCACTTTCTAGGTATCCTCTCTCCCTGACAACAAACAGGGAGATGCCAGGATGCAAGACTGTTCCAGGAATCAGGAACCTGGGTGCTCACCAGCTCTGGGAGTCAACTCTCTGAGCTGCAGTCTCTCATTCTGTAAAATGAGGGAATTAGACTAGATGATCTCTAAGGTTCTTAGAAGCTCTGGGAATTCTGCAGTTGTAAGAACTGAACTCTATGATAATATAATCTTTATTGAATATTTACTATATGCAAAGTACTACTTCAGACTCATTTACTCCTCAGGAGAAGCCTGCGAAGCAGATACTGTCATCCTAACTGCCGTACTCCCCACCTGCAGACCTGGAACTGAGGTTGTGTAACTTGCCAAGGTCACTCAGCAGGGAAATGGAGGAACTGGGCGTTGGCTCCAGGAACTTGTTCTCACCCATCACTCACTACACCCACCTTCTCTGCATGTCCCAGAACCCAGTACGCAGTTGGCACTTGAGGAAATGTAGGAATGTGATTGTGACGATCATAATGATGCTGGAGAACAAATCAAGTTAAATGCAAGCAGATCACCTGCACATCTTGCTGAATAAGGGGGCTGGCAACAGAAGAATGCATCTGGGAGTAACCTTTAGCCAAAAGATCAGCCCAGGTGTCCTCGGCCTTTAGGAATTCCCATAAGGAGATGCTCCCAGGAGTCTGTGATGAGTTAGGACACGGCAGGTTAGCCAGGGGAATGAGCATTCACGCTGGGAGCTGGACCTGGTCTGACTCATCTAAATAAACTGAAGAGCAGCGGCGGCACTGACCACCCAGCCCGGGTCTGACTTGTGGGGAGGACGTTCCCTGGGCACTACAACTGTGGGTACATGGTAGGAACCTGGCCACAGGACTAGAGACAGTCATGCCAAATGCTCAGGCACCAAGGAGCAAGAGGAATGAGGAATTACAAGTCTTGTTTCCTCTCTACATTTCACACAGATTTCAGACCCCTAATGCACCTCTAAACAATGGCCCCTCCCCAGAGACATGATAAGATATCCCTGGCTTCCAATTGCAGTTGTCACTACGTATCCTTGAGCTGGCAGCTTAACCTCTGAGAACTTTATTTCCACAACTGTAAAACTGCAGACAATGGCTCCCTGGAAAGGTTGCTTCAAGAGACCTCAGGTATAATGCAGTTAGTAAATGGGAACTGCCTTTCATCTCTCCACCCCATTCAGTGCTTCCTTCCAGGCCTTGTACACTCTGATGGCATCCTCATCTTTCCCCAATAAGATGGCCTCCCGTGCCTGCTTGCTGGAATTAATCCACAGCCCTCTGATCTGCAAAGTGCAGGTCCAGATCAACCCCATCCCCAAAGCTTTCCCTGAAGAAGTCAGTCCATCTGGCAGAGGAGAAAAATCAGCAGATTGCAAGTAGAGAGCTGTGTGACCTTGGACCCATCACATAACCTCTTGGGGCTTCCATTTCCTCTGCTGTAAGGTGGGAAATGACATTTGTACCATCTTCCTTACAGGGTTGCTAATAGGATTCAATGAGATCATGGATGTAGAATCACTTTGCCAATGAGTAAAGTGCTTTTGCGGCCAAAGGATCTATGTTGTTCCCATACCCAAGACTGGTCAAAGCACATAAACACACTTACTGGCACTATACATTTATACTTTATTCAGTGAATACTACTGAGTGTCTACTGCGTGGCAGGTAATTTTTCAGGTCCTGGGATACATACATTCTCTGCCTTCCTAGAGCTTACAGTCTGGGATATTAAGAAACACTCATCAGATATTCAGGTATCTTGATGCCATAATTACAGACTGTGAAGGAAATGAACAGGAGGGTTCAGTGCAGCAGGGAGGGAGGACTTCCCTGAGGGTGAAATGTTTGACTTGAGTTAGCCAGGTCCTGGGAGGGAGGATGCGAACAGCAGGGAAGAGGCCAGGATGGAGAAAACGACATGTGAGGAGGGCAGAGGCCTAGGACGGGACATGGCACAGTGGGTTTCAGAAATCGCAGGGAGTCTGCTGAACCCACAAAGCTAGAGCTCCTTTTCTGCATACCTGCTGTGTGGATTTCCAGTCTCCCTCATTAGCTGTGGCGTCCGTAAGGACAAAAGCCTGTCCCCTCTCCCTCTGCACCCCTTGGTCTAGGATAAGGCTCTGCATTGAGGGCCGATTTTCTCCATGAACCTTGAACTGGACTCAGCATCCTTCACAGAAAAGGCAAGGAGCCCACAGCTCCCACCTCCTGTACACTGAAAGGGAGGTGGGCAGAGGTGAGAGGACGAAGAGCTCATTGCCAGCCATGGGAGGTGGAAGGTGAGGCCCACAGAGCTGGATGGGACGGGCAGGACTGGCTCTGAATGGTGACAAATATCCCTGGCATTTATCTGAGGCCACCAGGCTGGGCCCTGGGGGACATGCGCTCCTGGCCAAGACCACATGAGCCAAGGCTTTGAAACAAAACAGCTCAGTTCGGAAGCCGTCTGTAGCACACTTAGAGCAGAGAGACCTTGCAGAAGGGGTGCCCACAGAGGAATCAGGTGAGCAGGAGAGAAGACCAACTTGGAGGGAAGAATTTTTAAGGACAGCATTTTAATCACCTCCAGATAAATATAACCCTCTCTCCTCTGCAAGGCATCTCTCTGGGTGTTTGGAAGGAGATGAGCAGTTCTGCAGATGACTGTCTGTGCATTGGAGTGAGGGTGTGTGTGCTGCAACCTTCCCTAAGGAGGACTGAGAAGAGCTGGGCTTCTCAGCCTGGAGAAGAGGGTGGGATGGGTGGCAGCTGTGTAATGAGCCATGCAGGCAGAATGCCACCATCTGAAGCCAGCGAGGGCTATGCTGGACTCCCAGGTGATGGTACCCAGGTCAAAGCCAGAGGAAAGCACAAGAACTGTTGTTCGTGACAAAGAGGAAGTCCTGAGGCTGAGAGCTGCTGGGCACAGACACAGAGCTCCGGTCCCTTGTCCTGGCTCCAGCATGCCCAAGTGGAGACCCCATTACATCTGTCCTGTCCACGGTCACTTCTGGTGCACATCAGCGCTTTTTGCTGTCTTATCCACCAACGTCAGAAAGTAGGCCCTATTTTTTTCCTTCAGTCTTAGCCAGAGCAGGTGAGAAAGGAGCTATCCTTGGATGCGTGCATTCCTTGGAGAAACCCAGAACTAGCCCACCTCAGCCCTCCCAGGGGTGTGGGGCAGAGGGCAGCAGAGCTAGATAGGTCCACAGCAATGTGAGCGGCGTCCTGCTGAAGGTTCAGAGAGAGACCTATGCTACTAGAGTCATCCAAACTCAGAAGAGTCTCTCAGAATTGCCTAAGGGCACATGCAGGGCCCAGCCACCCCTCCCCTTCCATCAGCCCAGTTAGCACTGACTCCCATCCGCTGGGGGCAAGGCCCTGGCACCAGGCTCCCTCGGGGGCCAAGGGAGGAGAAACTGGCTGCTGGCTGGCTGCCCCCAGAGAGGGGATATAGGACTCCAGTCAGAGTAGGAGGGAGACTTGCTTTTCATTCTCAAGTGTTCTCTATTGTTTGCATTTTTAACTGAGAGGTTAGACTTGGTTTTTTTTTTTCACTTAAAAAGTCTGGTTAATAATTAAAAACACAATAAAGAATCCTGACTCTCTCAATACCTAGCTCCAAGACCTGGGCCTGTTCCTTAACCCCCCTGAGCCCGGATCCCCTCCTCTGCAGAGTGAGGCTAATACACCTATGCCCAGGTTCAAGTGTTAGTGAATGCTGGGCCTGCCTAGGTCTCTGGTGGCCTCTCTGGAACATTCCTCCGCAGCCTATGCTCTGGCTGCCCAGAGCAAAGCTGGAGCTCACCGCTAACCCTGGGAGTTCACCCCAAGACCTGCACTTCTCCAACCAGGATCACCTCTTCCACAGCTAGTATTCACCCGAGTCTACCTATAGCCATGATTCTCACCTCAAAGACCCCTGGCTCTGGTTCTTGGCTGGATCTCAGGCCCTCCCTCGGGGAAGGAGGAACTCTGGGAAATTACTAAGTTCAGTCTCCTAAGGGGGCCAGGCATGCAGAGGACACCCCATCCAGAGGCTGCCCTGGGCATCTGTATTTGACACAGGTTACAGAAGAGAGCCTGTCTAGGGCCCATCAGCTTCCCTCTGCCAGTGGCCTAGAGATGCCACAGAAACCACAGGCAAAGCCAGGCTCATCTCTGGGCCCTGGGTTAGAAGTCCAGAGGCTGAAGACTTGGCCCCCTCCCTTCTATAGTCACAGAGCAGCCTTGAGGAAATCCTCAACCTCCCTAGCTAAGCAAGTGGGTCATCCTTGCTCTCAACAGGGATGGGACTTCAGTGAGGGGGCACATACACCCGAGAACCCAGCTCTGGCGGCCAGAAGGGAGAGAAAGGCTGCGGGTACTGTACCTCCTCCAACAAGGGGCTGCCACACGAGCAGATCTCACAGGTCTATGGCACTGCGCCAGCGTACCCACATGCTTGGGGCCCACCCAGCTCCACGCTGGGCACTGGCGGCCACGGGGACCCTCGGGGTGGTGCCTTCCCTCAAGAAGCTCCCTGGAGAAGTATGATGTCCTGGTGTGAAGAGTAAAACAGGTTGCGAGAACTCAGGATGCCCAGCCACAGTGAAGCCGCTTTCACAAGTCAGGGTGGCCTCTGTCACAAAACAAGGAACAGCGCTGGAAGGCAGGCAGAAAAATATCCCTGGACCCCGGCAGTTGCAGCAAGAATCTTGGAAGATGTGAGCCACACGCTGAGCCCCGAGGCATGTGCTGGGTGCGGGGAGACCTTCCAGGTAAGTGCTGGGGAAAGAAAGCAAGGGCTGTCCAAAGGATGGTGACAAAACCAAATCTGGCAGGAGCCCATTGTGTCTGAGGGGCCCAGAGATGGGTAAATACTGCAGTCAGATTCTGGAAGGCCTCAAATGCCATGGTTAAGGAGTTTGGGACTTATCCTCCAGGCAACAAATAGCCATTAAAAGTTTCTGGGCAAGAGAGTGCCAGGACCAGAGCTGTGCTCTCAAAAAATCCATGAGACCAAGGTGTGCCCGATGGCCTGGAGAAGTTGACAGACATCTAGCAACATGTGGGGGGATGTGAATGTGGGGAAAACTGACCCTGAAGCGAACTGGGCTGATTCCACTTGAACAGCAGAGCACAAACATTTTCCCACAAACTGGAAAAGAAAATGTCCAAGCAGCTGCACATTGGGTAGGAGCGTATGGTGGTTCTCCAAGGCAAGCAGAGCCCTGGCGGGTCTAGAGCCAGTCTCCGTAGGATGTGGGACATCAGACACACTGACGAGTCTGGATCCACCCATCCCCAAATGTTAGACTCTAATGGGAGTGTCTTTGTAGTAAAGGGTCTGGACTTGGAGTCAGAAGGCCTGTGTTCAAACCCGGTTTTGCCACTTGTTCCCTGGGTAACTGTGGTCAGATCCTTGAATCTCTCTGTGCCTTACTTTCCCATAAAATAGGAGACATACTATCTGCCCTGCCTACTTCACTGGGCTGTTCAATGATCAGGGATGTTACACGTGAAAAATGGTTTGATAACACGCAGTGAGAATTAAGGAAGGTTTTTTCCTAAATCAGACCCTTGTGGTTGGTCAGTTCCTAGCATTCTTCTTCCAATGCGCCCCACCAATTCACCCCCCATCCTATGTTCTAGGATATGTCTGACTCCCTATCTCTCAGATTTATTGAACAGATGAATGATTTATCTTTGTTTTCTTCAAAGCACCTGGGACAATGTTTTCCACCTAGTTGGAGCTCAATGAGTGTATGATTGATTAATTAATAAAAGTGAACCTACAGAGGATGTTTTAATCCTACTCATCTTCCCCCTACTCAGTGACTCATCTTAATATCAATGCTAGCAAAAAAAAAATAATTAGGATGGCAAGAGGGAGATGTCCCCCGACTCCCTCCATTCACAAAACTTCACAAAACTCCCAGAAGGAGGCAGTACAAGGCAGTGGTTATCAGCACAAGCTCTGCATCGTTTTAAACAGAGCTCCCAGGGCCTGGGTACTGCTTACCTACCAGTCATGTGACTTGGGACAAGTGATTAACCTCTAGAAACCTCAGTTTCCCCATTCATAAAGCGGAGAAAATGCTAGACATTCCTAAGGTTGCTGTCAAAGATTAGCTGCGATCTTAGCAGTATGTCTGCAAATAGCAAGTGCTCAATGCTTGACAGCTGTTATTGTGATTATTGCTATTATTGTCCAAAGCCAAATCACCATGATTTGGGGAGACTGGTACTTGGGTATAGATTTTCCATTAGCGTGGATGATTGTGAGTGCTCTGTGACAGCCAATGGATTAAGCCTCTCAAATGCCTTAATCTGGAGAATCAGTTGGACCCCCAAAGCCAACTAACATCCCTGCTATGGAATGGCATCTGGGGCTGGGGGCACGGAATGGATCAGTCGCCCTTATGGTGCTAACCCAGCGTTAATGGTGCAAGTGAATTACAAACAAGGCCCACCTGCTGTGCTCAGCAACAAAACCCAGCAGGAGGGTAATTGCCCGGAACTTGAGCGCAGGGGGACACAGCGGGCATGGAACACATTAACCACAGGAAAGAGCAACTTCCCAATGCTTTCGTTTTCCAGCCGACCCAAGGAGAAGCCAGCAGGCAAGGGAACGTGAAGGCGGAGCCAGATAGGGAACTCTCAGGAACCACAGAAGAAAGGTGCTTCCAGACCACAGATGGCTGCCCAGCCCAGCCTCCCAACAGATCTGAGAGCAAGTGGTGATCACCTACGCCAACCATGCACAGGGACACAGGTGCTCCCCGTGTCCGCATGAATGCAAAGGATTTCTGGCACTGAAGTCCCATCCGGGTGGTCCAACCACAGGAAGGCAGCCTCCTTGATATTAAGCCCCCGACATGAGTGATGAGGAGTAGACGACAGGCTCACCAAGGTCAGTGTAGGCAGTGGTGGCATGGAGGCCATCCAAGTGTTCATTCATTTGTTCATCTACACACTCAACATGCATTCCACATGCTGTGGCATATGAAACGAAAACTAATATGACACAAGACATTCTTTCCAGGGGCTGACTGTGTTAGGGGAGGCGGGCACAGACATTAGTCACCCAGCACAGGCTGGGAACCGCGGTCACACAGTCAAGGAACAGGGCCCAGGCTGAGAGCTCTCAGCACTGCCAAGGCACGGTCAGAAGGCGCTTTGCAGAGAAACAGATCCTCACACTGGTATTGAAGGACAGACACACACAGACACAGAGACACACACACACCATACATACACATGCACACACTATACATCATATATGCATATACATATCACACATCCACACATCCACATATACAAGGCATACCATACATATATACGTACATACACATGTACATCATTGATGCATGTACATATATGTAGACCCATACATACATGCATCCTCAGGTTTTAGGCACCTAAGAAGGAAGCATAAGGACCAAAGCTCTCATATCTCCACCAAGTTCTTTTTTTTTTTTTTTTTTTTTTGAGATGGAGTCTCGTTCTGTTGCCCAGGCTGGAGTGCAGTGGTGCGATCTTGGCTCACTGCAAGCTCCGCCTCCTGGGTTCACGCCATTCTCCTGCCTCGGCCTCCCCACTAGCTAGGACTACAGGTGCCTGCCACCACACCCGGCTAATTTTCTGTATTTTTAGTAGAGACGGGGTTTCACCATGCTAGCCAGGATGGTCTCGATCTCCTGACCTCGTGATCCACCCGCCTCGGCCTCCCAAAGTGCTGGGATTACAGGCGTGAGCCACTGTGCCCAGCCATCTCCACCAAGTTCTTAACATGCTCTAAGACCAAAAGGAAAAGGACAAATTCAAGTACAAGGCAGAGAACAATCCTTGTCTTTGATCATCCTGTCTATTGCAGGCAAGGAAGGGCAACCCCTTCACCTTCTCCCCTTCTATTGGAATGTTCACTGATGACCTGAGCGGTGACTTCACAGCCTTGGACTTTCCTCCTGGCCTGGCTGCAAGAACATCCTTCCTCCTCCTCCTGAGACATCAGGCCACGGAAAGAGGCAGCGATATCCCAGGCAGCCTCTGGAGCAACTGGCATAGGTATTCCTTCTGGAAGGCTGGGTTCCAATCCCAGCTTCCTCACTTACTAACTGTGACCAAGACATTAACCTCTGAGCCTCAGCTGCCTTGTCTGTAAAACAGGAATAATAACAGTACCTACCTCACGGGGCTATTTGCAGTTTCAAATGAGAAATAGTTGACTGTTATTATAGTGAGTTATATTTATTGACTATTTATGCAAATAGTTAATACAGTGGCTGGCACATAGTTATCAATAAATAAAACTCACAATGGTACCACATTCCCACTGCCTAGAAGCAAACAGCTCTACTGTTTCTGATCCGCAAATTTAATCTAGCAAAGAGCATTTTCCTCACTGCTCTTTCATTCATTCAACAAGAATTTAACTGAGCACTTAATGTATGCGAGGCAAAAGATCTTGTAAAAAACACAGTATCCTCAGTATCCTTGTCCTTGAAACATTTATGAAATAATTAAAAAAAACCCTGTGTCACAGAACTGTACACACATACACACAATCACACACACACTTTCTCTCTCTCTCTCTCTCACACACACACACACAGACCCTCTCCCCTGAAAACTTGTCATCTGTATATAAAGTACTATTGTCTGTATTGTTAGACTTGATAATTACTAAAGCATAAGCAGTAGGCAGCTCAGGGACTATTATACTCTATTTTCTGTAAGAGGAAACTGAGGTTCAGAGAAAATAAATACCTTGCCCAAAGACCAGGGGAAGGGATTCACTGGAACTAACATTATTAGGCACCCCAGCTGCAACATGCATTGAGTTAGCTGCTTCCACACGGTCACTTCATCAAATCCCACAACAACCCTAAGAGGCACGGGTCAGAGCTCTCCTTCAAAGAAGAAGAGCCGGAAACTCAGAGCGGTTAAGTAATTTGCCAAGGATCACAAAGCTAATGAGTGATGAGCCAAGTAGCAAACAGTATTATCAGACTCAGTCCTGCCAGCTCCTCCCACAGGACCAGGCTAGATTTAATAAGTGGCACTGTTCAGACAAGTCATAGGCTATTCAGCTGCAGGTCCAGCAGGCTGCAGGCTAACCCCCAATATCAGTGGTGGGCCTACTAAGCTCCAGGCATTGCGCTCTGACAGATACCCTGATGGGCAGAGTCCACAGGTAACGCTGGGTCCCACAGTGCCTCAGGTACACTCTGCACATTCCTACCTCGGGGCCTGTGCTTGAGCTCTGCCCTGGAACTAGAACACATTCCTCCAAAGAGCAGACATACTCCCTCACCCTCTTCCAGGCCTTGACTCCAATCTCTAACTCTCAGGGGGCTTTCATCCTTGCTACCCTGCTTTATTTTTCTTTTTTCCATAGCACTTATCCCCTTGTAGCTTATTATATAATTTACTTATATGTCTTCTTTTTTTTTTTTTTTTTGAGATGGAGTCTCGCTCTGTCGCCCAGGCTGGAGTGCAGTGGCCGGATCTCAGCTCACTGCAAGCTCCGCCTCCCGGGTTCACGTCATTCTCCTGCCTCAGCCTCCCGAGTAGCTGGGACTACAGGCGCCCGCCACCTCGCCCAGTAATTTTTTGTATTTTTTTTTTTTAGTAGAGACGGAGTTTCACCGGGTTAGCCAGGATGGTCTCGATCTCCTGACCTGGTGATCCGCCTGTCTCAGCCTCTCAAACTGCTGGGATTACAGGCGTGAGCCACCGCGCCCAGCCTTATTTCTTATTTATATGGGTTTCCCCTCTATATGCTTGCTCAAGAGTCCGCAAGCTCCTAGAGAGCAGAGATTTTGTTTGCTTTGCTCTTTATGGGTCCCAAACACCTAGAACAACGCCTGCCGTATATAGTAGGTGCTCAGTAAATGTGCTGAATGAATATGGGAAACATTTGAGTAGTCATGGTGTTAAGATTAAACACTCCCAGTGCAGGTGGAGGCTGGGTATATTCTGGGAGGGGGCCATGGCAGCCAGGCATCTCCTGTTTCTACTGGGGGAAGTGCAGCCTCAGAAGCACGTAGATTTAATGCCTCTCTATTGAATATCATAATAATTCAGAGACAGAGGCAGCATGAGAAGCTTCCTATTTGCAATATTCTGACAGCAAACAGATGAGGTGAGGAGGAGGACAACAGAATTTCAAGGAGTTCTCATCCTGGACACAAGGAGAACCCAAGGCCGCTGCTGGCTGTGGCTGAGCCCTGCGGAAGGCAGGATGCCAGGCTGTGCTTCCCAGCACATCCTGAAGAGACAGGAGCGTCAAGGAGAAGGAGAAGATGGGGCCTCACAGCCTGGAAAGTCAAGAGAGATGAGAAGAGTGAAGCCTTGGTTCAGAAGACAGGTCCCAGGACCTCACAACTGGAAGGGAGCTTGGGGACTGCCTAGTATATATTCCTTACTTCACAGATACAGAAAAAAAAGAAAAGAAAAAAAAAGAAAAGGTCCAGAGAGGGAAAATGACTTTACTAAGGTCCAGAGTTTGTCCCAGAACAGGTTCCAATACCCGCATCTCCCAGCTGCTCTGTCAACGTTCTTTTCGTGATAGTACTGGCTCAGTGACCCGTTTTGCTTTGTCTTCTTCCTTACAGATGGAGGTCTTACTCCATCTTGCCCAGAGTGGAGGGCAAGTGGCATGATCATGGCTCACTGTAGCCTTGACCTCCTGGGCTCAAGCCATCCTCCCACCTCAGCCTCCTGTATAGCTAGGACCACAGACACACACCACCACACCGGGCTAATAACTTTTTAAAACACTGTCTTCCATAACTCAGCATTGTATTCCGTACTGGGGACATAGCCGTGTGCAAGACAGATAATGTGTGTTGGGAAAAACACACAGGTAGCCATCAAATCCCAATATAAAGTGGACGGTGTGATCAGAGAGGATGTGTTTCCTGGTTGCCATGGGAACACCGGGACAGAGCGCCCAAACCAGGCTTGGGAAGCGGGGGTGGTCAGAGAAGACTCCTCAGAAGAAAGAACATTTGAGACCCAAACAATGTTGGAATCAGCCAAAGCATCAGAAGTGTTCGAAATAGAGCAAATCCATCTTGAAGAGGAGCTGGGTAAAATGAGGCTGAGACCTACTGGGCTGCATTCCCAGGCAGTTAGGCATTCTAACTCACAAAATGAGACAGGAAGTCAACACAAGATACAGGTCACAAAGACCTTGCTGATAAAACAGGATGCGGTAAACAAGCTGGCCAAAACCCACCAAAACCAAGATGGCAACAAAAGTGACCTCCGGTCATCCTCACTTCTCATTATATGCCTATTATAATGCATTAGCATGTTAGAAGACACTCCCATCAGCGCCATAACAGTATTCAAATGCCATGGCAACATCAGGAAGTTACCCTATATGGTCTAAAAGGGGAGGAACCCTCAGTTCCGGGAACTGCCCACCCCTTTCCCAGAAAACTCATGAATAATCCACCCCTTGCTTAGCATATAATCAAGAAACAACTATAAATACACTCAGCCATGTGGGCTGCACTGCCTATGGAGTAGCCAAGCTTTATTCCTTTAGTTTTGTTTTTTTTTTTTTAACCTTTACAGTTCAATTTACTATATAGAAATCACTTGAGTTTTATATTTTCAGTTAACTTTTGAACCGAGATTACAATATTATAACAAAAAAAAAATCTTTACACTAATTCAGGACTTTTTAGCATATCAAATTGAAATACATAGATTCAAATTTCAGATTTATGACAAACAGTCTTCAAATACAATACAGACATTTCTTAAAGTAACCATATCATTCACATGTGATATCTGCAACTCTGAGGTATTTCTAATAGAACAGCTCTCCTGCAGATATGGCAAAGTGAATATGCCACGAAGTTCAAAGCCTGTATAGTCAAGCCACGGACTCAAAGTTGCACCATCTTTAAAAAGATTTGGCATTTCTGGGCCGGGCGCAGAGGCTCATACCTGTAATCCCAGCACTTGGGGAGGCCGAGGTGGGCAGACTGCCTGAGGTCAGGAGTTTGAGACCAGTCTGGCAAACACAGTGAAACCCCATCTCTACTAAAAATACCAAAAAAAAAAAAATTAGCCGGGCGTGCTGGCATGTGCCTGTAATCTCAGCTACTCGGGAGGCTGAGGCAGGGGAAATGCTTGAACCAGAGAGGTGGAGGTTGCAGTGAGCCGAGATCACGCCACGGCACGCCAGCCTGGGTGACAGAGTGAGACTCCATCACAAAAAAAAAAAGGTTTAGCATTTTTGGACCACAACAATGCACAACATGTAAAGAAGGTAGGAAACAGTTCCCCCTCCTTGCTATGGTTAAAAGAAAGTTACATGGTAGCTTGAATTTTGCATAAAACCCCATATTATACCTTGGAAAAGTGCAAGGGCAATTTGATGGTGACGGATTGGGGTCCTATACTTTTTTAAATTAATAGAACCCATGAAATTCAAATGGGCATTAATTAAATCAAAAAATATTAAGTACCTACTGATTTAAGAGATTTAAATTTATTAGAGATTCATAATCCATTTCTTCCCACCTTGAAATCAAGGTGTAAAAACCAGCTATTAAGTACATTCCAAACGCCTCCTATGTAGTACAAGCAGAATTTTCTGTCCATTGGCACCAAAGTGAAGTCACATTTCCTCTTGGGAGACACAAATTCCACACCTGAACATAGAGTAAGTTGGGAAGAAATGACCCATTACTACTGTTGTGATTCTGAGATCTAGGATTGCTAGATTACCAGCAGTAAACAAGCAAATTCCCGGCAACAAGTGGTATTCCTTTAATTTCTTAATAAACTTGCTTTCACGCTACTCTGTGGACTTGCCCCAAGTTCTTTCTTGCATGAGGTCCAAGAATCGTCTCTTGGGGTCCAGATCAAGACCCCTTTCTGGCAACAAATGGGAAGCAGAAGGGTGGGAGGAGGATGAGCCCATATCTGGAGGGGACAGGAGACAGGGATCTTTCCTGATCCAAAGGCAGCAAGGGATGCTACCCTTGGGGAACAGGATCCGGGTCAAAGATGGCTCCACAGCAGCCACGCTAGGAAGTCTGGATTGTATTCTAGAGGTACCACAGAGTCACTGAAAGTTTTACGTAAAGGAGTGACATAACCAGAATTTCTTATGGAAAGATCACTCTGACTACAATCTGAAAAGAGTTTTAGAGGGGTTAAGTCTGGAGTCTGGGACATCTATTGGGTGGACACTGAAGAGGTCCTGGAGACAGATAAGGGCGACGTGAGGAAGGTAGAAGTGGTAGAGGAAGAGACGTTTGCATTTGCGAGCATTTTAGGAGGTAGAATTGACAGGACCTGGGGATCAGATGTGGGTCATGGAGAAATGAAAAAGCAAGGATGCCTTCCAGGCTTCCAGACTATGCACCTGCCTAGAGGATGGAGCCACTTCCTGAGACAGGAGCCGACCCCAAGAGGAGAGACTGCAGGACAGGGGGATGACTTCTCCAGGAGATTAGAGGAAGGAAAAGGCAGGAAGCAAGGGATGGTGAGCCCAGGGTGCCAAGAGCACCTGTGCTGTGTGTGTAGTGAGATGAAGAGCACAAAAGCAGGCCTCGGGGATTTTCCCATCAGAGCTCAGATGGTTCCAGGATAAGCTCCAAGTTAACCTTTCCACCTCTGTCCACGGCGCCCCTGATACAGCTGAATCATAGGACAAGCTTGTGCTTTGTAGGCTTTGACCACTGGCCAGACACCGACCTCTACTTTTTTTTTTTTTTGAAATGGAGTTTCACTCTTGTTGCCCAGGCTGGAGTGCAATGGTGCAATCTCAGCTCACTGCAACCTCTGCTTCACGGGTTCAGGTGATTCTCCTGCCTCAGCCTCCCGAGTAGCTGGGATTACAGGCGCCCACCATGATGCCCAGCTAATTTTTTGTATTTTTAGTAGAGACAGGGTTTCACAATGCTGGCCAGACTGGTTTTGAACTCTTGACCTCAGGTGATCAGCCCACCTTGATGTCCCAAAGTGCTGGGATTACAGGCGTGATCAGGTGTGGGATTATCGCTCTCGGCCTGACCCCTGCTCTTGTAAGGTCAAGGGCCACCTTGGATAGAAATGATTTTAAGGCACAGAAAAAACAGTTCTAATCCCTGAAAACGCCAGGCCCTTGCTCACCATGCCACTTTAGAAGGTATCACTGGGCCAGGCTCATGCCTGTAATCCCAGTACTTTGGGAGGCTGAGGCGGGCAGATCACGAGCTCAGGAGATCGAGACTATCCTGGCTAACACAGTGAAACCCCGTCTCCACTAAAAATACAAAAAAGTAGCTGGGCATCGTGGCGGGTGCCTGTAGTCCCAGCTACTGGGGAGGCTGAGGCAGAAGAATGGCATGAACCAGGGAGGTAGAGCTTGCAGTGAGCCGAGATCATGCCACTGTACTCCAGCCTGGGCAACAGAGTGAGACTCTGTCTCCAAAAAAAAAAAAAAAAAAAAGAAGAAGAAGAAGAAGAAGAAATCACTAACAGGTAGCAGAGCATGAGAATAAACAGCATGAACTCTGAGGACAAATTCCAGCTCCACCACCAACCAGCTTGTGATCTTATGCAGGTTACTTAACCTCTCTGTGCTTTGTTTCCCGCATTTGGAAAATGGGGATACTAATCTGTATCTCCAAAGAGGTAGTAACTCTACCTCTCTGTAGAGTTTTAAGAGTTTTAAGTGAGTCAGTATTTGTCAAAGAGCTTAGAAGAGTGCCTGGCACATAGTAAGTGCTATATAACCGTTAAATAAGTAATAAAACATGAGTGGTGTGGTGGCTCACGCCTGTAATCCTAGCACTCTGGGAGGCCAAGGTGGGCTGATCACCTGAGGTCAGGAGCTCGAGACCAGCTTGGCCAATGTGGCAAAATCCCATTTCTACTAAAAATACAAAAATTAGCTAGGTGTGGTGGCAGATGCCTGTAATCCCAGCTACTTGGGATGCTGAGGCAGGGGAATCGCTTGAACCCAGGAGGTGGAGGTTTCAGTGAGCCAATATTGTGCCATTGCTCTCCAGCCTGGATGACAGAGCAAGACTCTCTCTCAATAATAATAATAATAAACATATGCATAAGCTGAGGGTTCAGATGCCATCACACTAGGAATAAGATAACTCAGGGTGGGAGAGGTATGGTTCTGTAGGGAAAGGAGCCCAGGAGACAGAAGGGGCATTCTGTGGTGTGGGCTTTAAGCACCCTGGCACACCCCACTAGGAAAAAATCTGGGCAGAGACAAATGAACATTTAAACCAGCTTCAGCTTCAGATCACTGCAAGAAATAATTATTCTGGGTATGAATCTTCTCTAAGAAGTAATATTTACTTTGGAAACACAGCAACTGTACCCCAAATGGCTCGCCGTTTGTGGAATCTGAGCAGCCTCCACTTTACTAAGGGAAGCAGTCCTTCTTTATGTATCCAGGCGCTCTCTAAAGCACTGAAATTTACAGCGCATTTGTTATGTGGCTCAGCAAAAGGTGTATGAATAAAGAATAACCTGTTCAATCAGCACTGCTCAGCCGGAGAGGCCAGGAAGCCACTCACTCTGCCTGTGAAAGGGATTTGCCAAGTGCCAGGGGAGAAAAAAAACAAGCCTATCCCACCAGGGCACCCTGACATTGGATTTCGACAGGCTCCTGTTCCTGCTTCCACTGTGTCACTTGCTGGTGAAAACAATACAACTCCAACATAAGGACACCTGCTTCCCTCGAGAACACCCGCTCCTTGCCTGTCTGACTTCCTCCCTGCCCCCCACCTGGCGTCTGGCAAAAAGGGGAAAAATATGTGTTCATGGTTCTCTCTCTCTCCCCCTCTCACCTCCTTCCCTCCTCTTCTCTTTCTTCCTACATCTTCTCTTCTATTCTTCACGACTCTTCCCTCCTGCTGGCCATCCAATGCCTACGTCTGGGGAGGCCCATGGCATTGGGGTCCTCAGAGACCTGAAGCAGGTAGAAGCTGGTTTTGCACCAGCTTGTCACTGGGGGGCACTGTGGGAAACTCGCAGACACCTCTGACCATGGCCATGGCCTCCAGTCCATTCTCAGGGACATCAGGACCCAGGTGGAGCCCAGCGCCCACAGAGTAGCACTCTTTCTTTTTTTTTTTTGAGACGGAGTTTCACTCTGTTGCCCAGGCTGGAGTGCAATGGCACCATCTTGGCTCACTGCAACCTCCACCTCCCGGGCCCAAGTGATTCTCCTGCCTCGGCCTCTCGAGTAGCTGGGATTACAGGCACATGCTGCCACACCCAGCTAATTTTTGTATTTTTAGTAGAGACAGGGTTTCACCATGTTGGCCAGGATGGTCTCGATCTCCTGACCTCGTGATCTGCCCACCTTGGCTCCCAAAGTGCTGGGATTACATGTGTGAGCCACCGCACCCGGCCAAGAGTAGCACTCTTGCTAGGGAAGAATCCAAATTGATCCCCAAGGCTCCCAACACAGCCTCCCCCAACACAGCCTCCCCACACTGCTTTTCTTAGGTATCAAGAGAAGCCTTGGGCAAAACTGTGACATAAAATTTGTTCATTCACTCAACTAACGCTTTTGAGCATCTTCCACTGCCAGACATTCGCCTAGGAACTGAAAATGTCACTATTCATCTTTCCCGGATTACGACAGAGTGCCATGGGAGGGCAAAGGAGGGGCACCCATGCTCCCCAGGGGTGGGGGTCAGAAGACGGTTCCCAGGAGAACAGCACATAACCTGAGATGTAAAAGAAGAAGAAAGATATGGCCAACAACATTTAAAGCATCACTATTCATGAAAGTCAAAAGCTAGACATCCAAATGTCCACCAACCATAGAATAAACTGTAGTATATTCATACAATGGAACACTACACAATAATGAAAATGAACAAACTTTAACAACATGGGTGAATCTCACCAACAGAAACGTTGAACGAAGGAAAAGCCAGACACAAAGCGTAGATACGTTGAAGAAGTCCATGCTCACAGAGTTTGAAAAGAGGCAAAATGTATCTATGGAAGTCAGGATAGCGGATGCCTTGGGGGTTACAGTGGCTGGCTGGGGGTCTGAAAGGAGCAAGTAGGAACTGTTTCACAGCCCAGGTGCTGGCTATAAGGGTGTGTTCACTTCCTAAAAATTCAAAGCCATATACTTATGATTTGTGCATTTTGGGGATGATTGATATACTTTTGTGAAAATGTTTACTAAAATAATTTTAAAGGCAAACGAGATAAGCTGGCAACCACAGGGCATGCTTATCCTGAACGCCCTTGGCTCGCTCCTTTGCTCTCTCTCCTGAATCACCTGGTGACCTCATGCCCTTTCCAAACACTCATCACACGCCGTTCACTCTGCAGGCAACAGGAAAGCATCCGATTAATTAATTCGTACTAAATTGTCCATGACTGATAGCGGTTCAACAGTATTACCCCTCCCTGGGGGACTTCCTTTTTAATAAAACATAATTGCTTTAACTCAAAATAGTAACTATCACCAGGCATCCGGAGCAGGAGCAAGGAGAGCTATGGGGTGGGGCTGGGGGCACTCTCCAACACCCCTCGGCTCACTGCATGTCAGGAAGGCCCTGGGTGACGGCAGCATGCAGGACTCAGGGTGCAGCGCAAGGCTTGCCAGGGAATTTGCAACTTCAAAACACAAACAGGACTCTGACCTACACCTCTCAATTTGCATAGCTGACAGTGCACCTTGGGCGGTTGCAGCGTGTTTCCAAGAATTATTCAAACATCTCTCCCCTTCTGAGTGGGGAAGGGGTTGGGTGGGATGTGCTTGGTTCCTAACCCAAGATGATCTCTGAGAAGAGTTCATGGCAGGCAGAGGAGGAACCTGACCCTTTGCAGGGACCTTAACATGAAGCTTCAGCTGGGAATCCTGGGCCACACTCAGCTGCCCTCCTATCTCCTCTGCCTGGAAAATGGAAAGGGGGCAAGAAACAAGCCCCACAGCTGCTCAAGGTCCTCTGGCCTCCCTGGTCTGTCTTCTCTCAGGCTTTGCTCCCCGGCTGCCAAGGCCAAGCTCAACTAAAGTGCAAGGAGGACGTTCGCATCTCGCTTTCCCTGGAGATGATGGATGCTCAGTCTGGCCACCTGCTCAAGCAGGCAAGCAGGTCACATGCTTGGCGACTCCGTGAGCTGGGCAGGAAGATTGGTAGAGAGGAGGGAGAGAAGCCCTGGCAAGGGGAATCGCCCCCTCCTGCCCGTGAGGGTCTCTAGAGAGCTCCCGCAAGGAACCTCCCACTGTCTCCGGACTCCGTTCTCTGTACCTTTTCTGTTCCCAAATCTGCTGTCTCCAGATCACTGGGATTTCCAGACAGAGCAGCAGGTCTCCTGTCTGACAGACTCAACTCTGAGCAGGTCCCTAGAGGAACAGAGTCTCTCTGAAGTCTCTGGGGTAGGCAGGCTGGCAGGCGGGGAGAGTCTTTGGTGTCTGGGAGGGCTCTTTCCAGAAAGGCCAAGGCAAGACCCTGGCAGAAGCTGCAGAACCCTTGCGGGAGGAGAGGACTCTGTGTTATAAGTAGAGGCCTTTGAACCTGGGAAGTGGCGCCACAGGATGGTGGCGGGGTGGTGTCGGGGAAGCTTTGGAATGGGGAAAGCCGGGTTTGAATGCCAGCTCCACCTCCTGTTTGCTGCAGAACTTCAGGCATAGCCCTGGCACTGAGTAGGGTCTCAGTACACGTTAGTTGTCATGTTCAACAACTAACGCTCTAACAAGGCTAGAGTGACAGAGAGAGTGCGTCAGGAAACACAGGGCACCAGAGGCCCCCTCTTGCCATTTATTCGGCGGCTTACAACTCCTCAGGCAGGATGCCAAGCACTTTACATACATTATCGTGCTTAATCTGCACACACACTGGGAGGCAGGTCTAAAGAGCCCCACTTTAGAGATGAGGTTCAGAAAGGTGCAGCCGCTGCTCTAACGTTACATTGCTCAGAAGCGGAAACACCAGGATTTGAACCTACGTTTGGCCACCTCCAAGTTCTGTCCTACTAATCACTGTGCTCTCTCTCCCCAAGAGCCCTTCTCCCACCCCCATGCTCACAGATCTTCAGTTTGCATCAGCTCAGAGGTTTGCAATCGTTTTTCACACATCCCACTGGGAGATGTGCCGCAAGCAGGGTCCTTATCTCAAAAAATCTCCATGCCCAGCCACGCTTCCCTTCTGCCTATGCTTGGTTCTCCTCAGCAAACCCCCACAGTAGCAACAGGGAAATGGAGAAACCCTCCCTTCCCCCACAAGCCTCTCCAGACTCAGGGGCCTTCTAATGCTAACACAGCCCATCCCCTTTCATCTGAGGGGACTGTCCCTTCATTTCCCTTTTTACTTAAAAAAGCCAACTCAGTACACTTTTGATGCTTCAAATTTATCTTTATTAATAAACAATAAAAGTTAAAGGCTTCTCTGGTCCCTAATTGAACACCATCAATAGCAGATGTGGCAGCCTAGCTTCAGACACAGAGCAACGTCCTGACAACATCTAAGTCAAAGGCTTTCAAAGCAGGTGCATGTGATCACACACACGTGCTCACATGAACAGAACAAGGCCTGGGCAGCGATTAAGAGGGGCCAGCATCTGCAGGGAGTCCTCTTTATCCCAGGAAACGGCTCTCTCCGCTCCCCATAGAGAAGGCCTGAGAGTCCTACGAGGCCTGGCCCTGCACTCACTGTGTCTCAGATTTACGGGGCTCTGAAAGCCTGATATGGCCATTTCAGTACTTTAAACATGCCCATAATGATAATTACCATGCTGATGGCACTTCATCTTAAATGAAGCTCCAGGCCAAGAAGACTCTGAACTCAATGTTACTGAACATATAATGTTCTTGGTTGACTCTACTCTTCTGCGTGGCGCTGGTGGCCCTGTGGGCAGCTGCCACTCAAGGCAAAGGGCACTGAACTTAGGGTCAGATGACCAAGGTGCCATCATCTGTGCACCTGGGTGAATCACGTGCCTTCTAAGTTTCCTCATCTGTTAAATGGGTGGTGATATAACCAGCCCACCTCGTGGCTTATTTGTGAGGGCCAAAGGAAACGATCTGTGAACTCCAAGATGGGTTAAGACGTGAGCTAGTAACAAGGTCATAGTGTCAATGGCCCCACGCTGGGTGTTCTCTGCAGCAGAGAAACACACTCCAGTCTCCCCAGCGCGGGAGAAAGACTTGTCCACTGAGAGCACACAGAAGCCTCTTGGGGATGCTGGTGGTCGTGCAAGGGGTTGCAGGAGATTCCCGGGATCAGGAACCCTCAGTTCTGGGGGTGCCCTTCCACCCATCCCCAGGACACGCTGTGAGTCGAGTCCTATTCCCGGAAGAGCAAAGTTTTTGGCCAGATAAACGGAGCAGCAAGAGCAGGAAGAAGGTGGCTGAGACCAACGGGGACAAGTGTTAGACTTCTGTTTCTCACACCTGGAGCTAGCCTGCAAACAGGAAGCACAGTGAGGCCCTCGGAGGTGAGCATGGAGCTCTAAGCGCCTCCAGGGTTCTCAGAGGGCACGGTCCAGCCCGACGATACAGGACAAGGAGAAGAAAGAGAGGAGGAGAAGGGGACACGGAGCATGGAAGCAGAACCCCACCATGAGCTACGTTCTTTACTCATTATCTCTATTCAGCCTTATAAAGCTATAAGGTGGGTGTTGTAGGTCAAGGTGGCTTATAAACCATAGAAATTTATTTCTCACAGTTCTGGAGGCTGGAGGTCTGAGATCAAGGTGTGACATGGTCAGGTTCTGGTGAAGGCTCTCTTCCAGGTTGCAGAGGGCCGGCTTCTTGTATCTTCACATGGTGGAAAGAGAGAGCAAGCTCTCTGGGGTCTCTCATATAAGGGCACACATCCCATTCATGAGGCCTCCACGCCTATGACCTCCCAAAGGCTCACTTCCTAATACCATCACACTGGGGAATAGGATTCAACACACGAATTTCAGGGGGACACAAACATTCAGTCCACAGCAGTGGGTACTGCCATTCATTTCCAGATGAGGAAGCTTGGAGGGGGTAAGGAACTTGCCCCTGACTGCTGCTCAACAGTATATAATCATGCTGGACTTCGAACCTGGGATCACCTGACTCCAAGTTGGTGTTCTCATCCCCACCCCTACCAAGCTCCAAGGCTGGGGGTCTGTGGGGCAGATGGAACCCGTGTGCCTCCTACAAGCCCAGTGGTGTCGTAGGAGCTCTGGGGTAAACAGCAATTTGAGACAAGACCTTTGTCCTCAAAGGGCTTTCAGCATAATTGGAGAGACAAGCCCATGAGGCAGTCCTAATAATCAGTCCTAAATGATGAGAAAATTAGGAGTTCAAGGCAAGAATCATCTTTAAAATCCTTTCATGAAATCAGCTGGGAAGATTCTCCTGACCTCATTGCCCCCAAAGGCCTCTGTCCCCTCTCACTCCTGTCTGATGAGACATTTGTGCTGCCTACTCTCCTGGAGGCAGGGAGGCGGCCGCTGCTGAGCTTACCAGGCTTGTCACTCTCTCCTTGGACCCTAAGAGGCTCCCATCGACTCGGAGGCCTGGTCCTGGGTGACACATCCGCCTACAGTGGGCATCGATGCTTTAGTAGCATCACATCCTGGCTACTCAAAGTGTGGCCCATGGTCAACAGCATCCATATCCCCAGGGAGCTCATGAGAAATGTAGAAACTCAAGTCCCACCTCAGACCCTAGAGTCAGCATCTGCCTTCTGACAAGTTACTCAAGTAATAAAAGCTTGAGAAGCACTCGGAAATCCCCAATGAGCCGCACAGCCAACACTGTCAGAACTAGAAGAGACAATGAAATGACGACAATGATCATTACAATGAAAGAAACAAAACAGCAGACCTGTACTGAGTGCTGTGTAGGAGCCAGACACCGTGCTAAGTGCTATGTGTGCATCTCTGTTCATTCTCACAATATCCCTGAAAGGCGGGCACTAGGATTACTCCCATCCTCATATGACAGAACTGAGGCTGAGAGACATGACCCAGCTTGTAAATGACAGAGATGGAATGAGACCCAGGACCACCAATGCTGTGCAGCCCACACACATTCTTAACTGCCTGGCTGGAGTGCTTCTCCAAGAACCCAGAGATCACCCAGGTGCACTTTCTCATTTTACAGAAGAAAAAATAGATCCAGCAAGAGAGGGGTCTTGCCCAAGGACTGTAGAAACCCAGACTCTAGAACCCAGTCAGGACTCTAGAACCCTGATTAGCGAACTTTCCAACACATCACGCTGTCCGACATCAGCAGCCAATGGTGTTGCACGAAAGGGACAAAAACGTAGAGTTTTGAAGTAGACTACGCTAATTTTAAATCATTTGCTCATTTGTGCTCAAAACAACATGGATTTATGGACTGTCACAGAAGCCCTCTCCCAAGAGAGTTCCCCCTTACCTGGCTCCTGAGACGGCGTCCAGCCACCCAGAGCTCGGCCCAACACCCTTAGAAGAGGAGGCAGGTGTCTGCTTTTCTTTGCATTTCACCTTTTCCTGGCAGAGCAGGAACGGCTGGAGATGGCTGCTGCTAAGAACCATCAGCAGAACCGTTGACAGTGCAGAGCCCAGGCTGCCTCCTCTTCCCAGTGGGTGCCAGGAGCACGTGCAACCCAAAGAGATTCTTATTCACTGCTCTTCTTCAAGCACGTTTCTATCTGCCTTCAGAAACACACCACAAATAGTCAGGCAGTCTTTTGTCTGAGTTAAACAGCAGGTCACAGGAGGCCTGGTTTGTCTACTCCCAAGGGGCTTAGCTCTGGCACTGGGCCATGGGACCTTCGGCTTGCCCCAGAGGCTGACAGGTAAGAGGGAGCTCAGGGTCCCCATACAGGGCAAGGCAGAGGATGACTCTGTAGCCTGCAGCTGGGCTGGGCTAGGCACGAAGAGAGGAAACCCTCCCAGCCACTTCACTTGCAGAAGGAGCTCAGAAGGGCTCCTAGACCCCATCTCCTGCCTGGTGCCCACGGTGCCCCTCTCTCCCCCACACAGAAATGCCAGGTGTCTTTTGGTGCTGGGTATCCTGCACCCAAGCTTTGCCAGCCCACCTGCCAGTGCAATGAAACTGGATGAGCACTAGGACAGCTGGGACAGGCCCCATCAGCAGAGAGGCCCCCGCCTTGGTGCAGACAAAATGTCAGATTCCCTAGGGGGTGGGCAGATGCCTCTGAGGGCATCACAGCCCCCTCTCCTAGCAAAAGGCCAACTCCCCAACCGCCCAGCTGGGGAGCCACTGGAAGGAAAAGGTGGCTGAAGCTGTCAATACAAACAACAGCGGGCCTGGCAGGGAAACGTTCTGCCTAGGAGGACAATTGGAAAAGAGCAGGAGGGAAGTTGGGTTCAATTCACACCTGCTGGAGGGGCTCTAGCTTCCTCTGCTTAGGGATAGGGGATTGGTCAGAAGCCTAAGCACACAGCCAGGTGCACATGTGGCCCAGAGGAGAGATTCAGGTGCCCTCTCATCAGAGCAGGGTCAAGGCAGGGAGGGCAGGAGGACACAGTAGCAGCAACTGGAAGGCAGAAGTCGGGCAGTCGCACCAGCATGGCAGGAACGACAGTAGCTAATGCGTGTTGAAAGCGTGTGTGCTCAGAACAACCCTGGCCCTAGGTAGTTCACATTTTATTTCATTTAATCCTCAAACAACCGTAGGAGATAGATACTGTTATTAACCTCATTTTTCAAATGAAGAAACTGAAGCTCACATAGGAAGGTGAATTGTCAAGGCCACATGGATATTTCATGGTATAGACAGGATTCAAACTCAGATCATCAACCACTGCCCTACACCAGTTTTGTTCTCAATTATGCTTCCCTCCACCTTCCCCACCTCTCCAACTTCTTCCCATCCTTCAAGGCCCAGCTCTGAGCCACCTCCTCCACAATGCCCTCCGTGGCTACACCAGGCTTCCCAAAGCTCCCCCAGGTCTGAATGGCTATGCCGCTCCATCAGCGGCTGCATGCCTCCTCCTGCTGCCTTGCTCAGTGGTGATTTCATCTCCCTGACTAGACTGCGAGTTCCTAGGAGGGCAGCAGACACATTCTCCACTCTTGAGTGTCCTAGTACAGCATAAGGCAAGTACTGCTTGCTTAATAAATATTTTAAAAAGGAAGGAAGGGAGGGAGGGAAGAAGGATGGATCTTTCCCTGAAACCCTCTTTACTTCACATTTATTTTTCATGGTATAAGAAAAAACAAGAGAACTGAGCATGAGGTTTCTTACCCTTGCTGGAGAAGTCCCTCCGCCCCACAGCTGAAACCACGGCCACGACCTCTGGACTCACCTGGGTCCCAAGAAATTGCCTTCCTCAGGCCCCTAGAAGCTGATGTCCCTTCTGCTCCTCCACCCATCACTGAAACATGCCAGGACCCCAGGGAGGCACTGCTAACCCTTGTGTCATCATGACCATCAACCTTTCCATGGCCCTCCCTCTCTGCACAAGGCACACTTTGTCAGGAGGGCCCTCAGGAGCACAGCTCCTGGCTTCAGGGAATCTACAATCTCCAAGGTGTGTTTTTACCCAGAGGGGTGTTTGGTGGTCAGGGAGGCCCAGGGAACACAAATAAGCATGTCAAGAGTCACATCCTTGTTTCAGCCAAGGAAAAGGGCAGCTAAAAGGTAAGGAGTAGTGCTGGGGAAGGCTGGGGGCTCCTGGGGCCATGGCTAAAGATACATTTCTGGGGAAAAATTGATGATTCCTCTAAGCACAGAAGAAAATAGCACTCCAATCTGTGGCCTGGGCCAGAGATGTCAGATGAAGGGCCAGGTGACAGGGACAGAGTGACTCAGTTTCCTCTACCTCACAGCTCACCAAGCCTCTGAGTTTCTCACCATGTTTGAGCCATCTGGATAACAACCCTCCTGGGAGCACACCCTCTGCCACCAGCGGAGCATTAGCACCCTGCCACAGGCTGCCTCCTCTCCCTGGAGGCTGACACTGATACAGCCCTTTGTGCCTTTCAAAGCACTTCACATATATTACCTCTCACCATGTTGCAGAGCTCCAGCAGGGCTGCACCGGCGCCCCAAGCCACAAGCTCATCCTGCCCTTAGACCCTTCAGGGAGTGGGCAGCAGCCATGTTGACAGTTTCACCCCAGCAAGGCCTGCCTCCTGGGCCCCAGGAAACCACTGTCTTCAGGAACTGCCAGGCTTATTCCACCTCCCAGCCTGGTGTGCTCTGGGAGGCACAGGGTTGAGCAGGAAATATCAAGGGGGAGGGAGAGGAAATATCAGAACTGGAAGGAACTAGCACAGTCCCACCTGCCACGTGCAGAGAGGCACATGGAGACTCTGGGGAGGCGAAGTGCCCACATTCACAGGGCCAGTGCAAAGCAGGGCTGGGACCAGAACCCAGGTTTCCACTCCTAGCCTGGTGCTCTCCTTGCACCACACTGTGTGGCTTCTCCTTTGGGGAAGACCAGGAAATTTCAGGTTCCCATCTAAAATCAGTTTTGTAAGTAAATGGTGAGATTTATAATTTCTTGTGAATGAAGGAAGAACGGGATTAACTTGGGCTCCATAATGTTTATCATCAACCAACATTAATGAAAGTCCTACTTTGTGCTGAGCCCTGGGAACCCAACAGTAGATAAAGTGGGCTGGTGACACAGAGGGACACGGAGCTGTGCAACCCCAGACACACAGCCCAGGACTCTCAAGAACAAATCAGCACAAACAGGGCCAGGCCTGCCTGCCACATGGCCTCTGCCCAGCGCCTTGGGCAGTGGAGGAGCCCCTTGGGCCTCCGTGGAGTCAGCTGGCACATAAGGAACCAGTGTGCTGACCATCAGTGTTCACCAAAACTAGGGCTGGCTTTCTGTCAATCACATCAGCCATGTTTCTTCAGGGCAGATCACAAGGCAAACGTTTGCATCTGTTTGCCCTACAAAGCCCTTGATATGTGAGTCTGTCATCCTCCTGATGAGCCCTGATCAAGGGAGAAAGCACTAGAAGTCCAGCAAGAGTTTTCCAGACATTGTGTGTCCAGAGCGATGAGAGCACAGCAGCTGTGGAGTCCTTGAGACTGGATCCAAATGGGGCGTTCAGGCAGAGGGACAGAGGGAATGAGCTCTGGGATGCCTAGGAGCCTACTGTTCCCGGGGAAAGCCCCAGTCAAGGTGAGCTTGACACTGAGTGCACCCTGGAAGCAGTGTCGGTGTGCCAGGAGACCAAACATAAGGCCAAAAGATCCTGGGTCCTAGAACCACCCTGTGCGGCTTTGAGACAGCACAACCTCTTGAAGAGTTCACCTCCCCACTCACATAAGACATGCCACTCTCTCGTCTAAGGGTAGGAGAGCGCATCAGTTTCCCTCCAATAAAGTGTGTCAAGCCAGTTAAAGCAGGTAAAATGATTCCAAGTTCTTCCTGAGGTCGCATCTAAGTCATTTTAACCCATTTTCCCCTTCCCTAGCCTTCATTCTATTCCCTTGGTGGCAGAGACTTGGGTCATCAGTCACCAGCACACAGGAAAGGGGCAGGGCCCATTGAAATACATGCACGTAATATTTTTATGTGACTCCCCAAATCAATGAATCCTTTTTTTAAAGCATCTTTTGTTGGGGTGGGGGGACACTTTGAATCTGAAATTATTAAAGTCTTCCATCAAATTATCCTGGAGATCTCTTTCCATGAAAAGCCTTTAATTTCATCCTCCTTGATGTAATCCTACCCCAGCAGAGGAAGCTGGCCTTTTATATTTCTTCAAATATTGGTCAGGTCCCTTATCAGAAGTAGAATCTGAATAGAAGAGGGACTGGGAAGCCTCCATGCATCAGAGCCTGGGGTGGGGCAGGGGTGGCCATCACTGACACCTCCCCACACTGCATCTGCCCCTGTCTCTATCCTCGATGAGTCCTTCCTCTAACACATCACTGCCACCTGGAAGTTCTGGTTCACCCAGCCAGCTGCCTACCCTCCCCCCAAAACACATGCAGTTTCCACCACACCTTGGCACTCTGTTTGGAGCCGGGGGTAAGACAGGAAGAGCACACAAGCCAGCTATGACTTCTTCCCACCGAAACCCAGACCAAACTGTTTCCTCCACTGGAAAAATGAGCTATGCCCACTGAAAGGAAGAGACAGAAAGATCGAGAGAAAGAGCCACGGAAGAGCTGACTAATCAGCATCTCAGATGTGAGAAGAGGCAACAACACTTGGAATCCTGAAACCAAAATGAAGTTCAGGAGGGCCTGTGAGTAAGTGACCAGCTGCTGCCTCACATCATGGCCCTTCTCCCTCCGCCTCTCCAGAGTCTGCTGTCCCTCCCTTCTGCTTCTGTGTCCCCTCTCTGGCCAGGTGCTCATGTGCCATTCCCTCCCCACTGCCTTTGCTCTGACCTCCCTCTTTTCCTCCTTTCCCTCTTTCCTGACTGCCTTGACCAACCACGATATGAAACTTAAGTCACTCTGTCACCCAGGCTGGAGTGCAGTGGTGTGATACCGGCTCACTGCAACCTCCGCCTCCCGGTTCAAGAGATTCTCCCGCCTCAGCCTCCCAAGTAGCTGGGACTACAGGTGCGTGCCACCACAACCAGCTAATTTTTGTATTTTTAGTAGAGATGGGGTTTTACCATGTTGGCCTCTAACTCCTGGCCTCATGTGATCCACTTACCTCAACCTCCCAAAGTGCTCGAATTACAGGCATGAGCCACCGCCACCGGCCTTAAGTCTTATTTTTATGTTTATTTAAAATGAGGTCGCAAGACTGCCAGTCTGTAATTTTCATACCAGGTGCGTTTCATCTTCTCTAGGTCTCTCTTAAATCTCTTAAATCTGTACCCCATCCCCCCCCCCCAAGATAACCAAATACATGAAGGTGTCTTTATTTCTGTGTAGCTTTCTACGCTTTCTTTCCTGGAGCAGCAGGCAGGGAGAGAAGCTGAAGGGCAGGAGGTGAGGTGGGAGCTGTTTCACAGCCCTGGAAGGAAGAAACGAGGCTCTAAGGTAATGGAGAAGGAGGAAGAACAAGGTTGAGAGCAATTCCCAAGGTGCTCCAGAGAATGCCCAGACTCCACGGCAGGGTATGAGATGAAGTGTCTTGTCTTGCAATCGTGTCTTGCAGAGGACTTCACCCAGTCCACTTTCTTCCCTCGGTGCCAGCTGACTCTGGGCAGGTGCTGAGAGAGCAAGGGGTGGCCAGCAAGGAGGGGCAAGCAGGACAGCCTTCTAGGAGCACCTGCGTCTACTCAGGGTGCAGAGTGGCTATGGGACAAGGAGGAGGCCAACGGGGATGGGATAGCCACCAAAGACAAACTCAGCTACAGCCTAGCTTGGGGCCAGGACCTCTACATCTGGTTACAGGGAGGGGGCACCAATGGAGGCCCCAACACTACTCAGATATTTCTGCCCCACTGGGCCCCATAGGGAAGGTCCAGAAAGGCCTAGACAGCCCACTCTTGGGCTCTCCATTGGGGTGGCCCCTGCCAAACCCCAAGGGGGCCTCAAGAGCCCTTGGTGAGAGGTTGTAGGAGTGTGATGAGATGTTTGGATTTCAACATAATTATTGCTGTAACAATTTAATCACTTAAAAACACTATCTTGTGTTGTTCTAATGAAGAGAGAGGCTCTTTTCCATATTGTTTGCGCCATCTGTGAGCAATTTTCACATTAGCCTCTTAGAATGGCAAAATGAAGGCCAGGCAGTGATGGAGAGGCGCAGGGCGGAAAGGGGAGGAGGAAAAGGGAGAGGGAGGAGGAAGGGGAAAGAGAAGGAGGAAGGGGGAGGGCCTAGAAGAGAAGCAGCGTGCCACAGAGGGCAGCAGGGGCTCTGAGGGTCCCTGGATTGGGTGCAGGCTGCATGGTGCAGGTCTTCTGTATGCAGACCCCATCCTGTAGCCATGGAGGAGCCGGTGGATGAACACTTGACCCTGCCTTTGAGGGTACCCCACTTTCTGATGGGAAGGAATTTCCTAAATTTATGAAGAAAGTAAAGAAAGGCAAAATAGCCCAGGACAGTGATTTTTCAAACTATGGGTCATAACCCATAAGTAGGTCCATGAAACCAATTTAGGAGATTGTAATCAGTGTTTTTCTTTAACGAAACAGAAGAGAATGGAAAATAACAGAAATGTCATTTCCTACTGAAAGAAATCAGAGTGACTTGGAGGAATTCCTGGTTGGGGGGCAGGAATACACAAGCCTGTGACATCTTGTGTCAGAGAGCATGGGCTTGTTCACGGACTGATGGGGTCACGTCTGAAGAGTACAGGAGGCTGGGTGCAGTGGCTCACACCTGTAATCCCAGTGCTTTGGGAGGCCAAGGCGGGAGGATCACTTGAGCCCAGGAGGCCAAGACTAGCCTGGCCAACATAACAAGACCCCCATACTCTACAAAAAAATAAAAATAAAAAATTAGCTGGGCGTAGCCCCAGCTACTCAGAGGCTGAGCAGGGAGGATCACCTGAGCCCAGGAGGATGAGGGTGCAGTGAGTCATGATCACACCACTGCACTCCAGCCTGGGCAACAGAGCAAAACCCTGTCTGAAAAATAATACAAAATTTAAAAGAGTACAGGGGCTGGCTCCAAGGGGTTCCTACAGGCCAAAGATGGGACAATTTGAGATGCAAAAAGAATAGTTAGGAGAACTGACTGAGATACACTTAATCTGTAAAAAATTCACAAGACCATAACTATAGTGGGTTAAAAGGCGACCCCTATGACCTAACTCTCAGAACCTCTGGATGTTACCTTGCATGGCAAAAGATGTGATTAAGTCAAAGGATCTTGAGGGGAGGAGCACACTTGGTTATCAGGGGGACCCCAGGTGCACCACATGTATCCGTATGACAGACACACAGAGAAGAGGAAGGGGCAGCATGACCACAGAGGCAGAGACTGCAGCAAAGACCAGCCAAAGCCACCAGATGCTGGAAGAGGCACAGAACGCGTTCTCTCTAGAGCCTTTGGAGGGAGCAGAGCCCTGCTGATAACTTGATTGCAGACTTCTGGCCTCCAGAATTGTGAAAGAATAAATGTCTGCTGTTTTAAGCCACCGGGCTTCTGGTCATTTGTTACCACAGCCACAGGAAACTAATACAATAATGACACTCCCAAAAGAGAAAGCCAAAAGCAAGGAAAATAAGAACTATCAGGGCATGGAGTACAAAGTATTTCCATCGGATATGCATATATCTGTGGACAGTCAGGGTTAGGCTTGGAAAAGTATTTCTTGCTGTGAGTCTTGCTCAAAAAAATGAGAAAAGTCTGCCCAATGGTTCAAGGCATGGCTTTGAAGTCAAACTACCCAGATAAGTGTCTCACTTCTGCCCCCTAAAGGCAATGTGACCTAGGACAAGTCACTTACCCTCTCTAAGCCTCCAGTCTTTGTCTGAAAAATGGGGGTAGTAATAGTACCTAGTTCATGAGGCTGTTGTGAAGATTAAATGTACCACATCCCAGTGTTGGTGGTGGTTGCACATTTGTCAGTTAAAAATAATAATAAGGCCGGGTGTGGTGCCTCACACCTGTAATCCCAACACTTTGGGAGGCCGAGGTGGATGGATCACCTGAGGTCAAGAGTTTGAGACCAGCCTGGCCAACATGGAAAAACCCTGTCTCTACTAAAAATACAAAAATTAACTAGGTGTGGTGGCGGGGGCCTGTAGTCACAGCCACTCAGGAGGCTGAGGCAGGAGAATCGCTTGAACCCAGGAGGTGGAGGTTGCAATGAGCTGAGATTGCACCACTGCACTTCAGCTTGGGCGACAGTGTAAGACTCGGTCTCAAAAAACAAAAATTAAAATAATAATAATCATAAATGACATGCATAAAGACAAGCACAAGCTATACCCCATACCCATGTTAATCATTACAAAGACCCCCTTGTCCTGTCGCTGCAGCTGAGAAGTCTCTAGGGATGACCCCATGTCAAAACTAACTAAAATCATGCAATCAAGTGCCTTCACTTTAGAGAGGAAGAAAATAAGGCCCAAAGAAGGATGACTTGGCAAATTTACATAGTTATTACATGCCTGAGATAAGACAGACTCCACCTTGGAACTCCCAGTCTAAGGCAAAAGCACGTTAACCCAACTCCCATAGTCTTACATCTGCCCATGAGGATGCCAGGACTACCACTCTTTCTGGCTCCTGATGGCCCAGACCCTCCCTCACCTCACTGCCAGGGCTCTGGGGAAGTCTTCTTTGTGCCCACTTCACAGAAAATTCCTTAGCTACAATGCCCATTGATGAGCTGGGAGGGGGTTTCTGTTACAATGAGTTTTCCTGCACTAAACAAGCTTACACTATCCTATTATTACCTGTTCAAATGATTTAGATATTTCTCCCTAACAGCTCCAAAGTGCCTGATTCCCTCATCCTCTCTAGCAGGGGGGCTTGCCGGTCTCCAAACACTCAGCTGATTGGAGAAAATGGACCGTGTGAAAGGCTTAACTAAGGAGAAGGTTGTCAAGATCATCCACTGACCCTGCAGACTCACCATGCCCACCCCAAGTGGCCTTCCTGACCTTACCCAAGACTCAGGATGAACGTGTTCCTTTCTTTCTTCACAGAGGCTTTGAGCTTGGGGTTTGTGTGTGACAAGCTGTGACCAGGGTACATGAGTCTTTGTTCTCAGCATTGAACCACCCATCCCCAAAGATTAAATAATGGCTGAGCATATAGGTTTTGGAGTCAGGCTGACTTGGGTTAGAATTAGGGCGTTTCCACTTTGTTGCTGCATGATTGTGGGCAAGTAACTTAACTGCTCTCTGAGCCTCATCAGTAAGAGGCGGGTAATGATATCTACTGCACTGGATGGTTGTAAGGATTGAATGAGATCATATTGCAAAGGGCTGAGCACAATGCCCGGCACACCATGCATGCCTAATAAATAGTGTCTGGTAGTCATCGAGGAAATAATAGTGGTGGCGGGGGTGGTAGCAGTACTAGTAATAATACTACAATACCTGATGTGATTGGAGCTAAATACTAATAAATGTTTATTTAAAAAATTAAACCAGAACTTTTCCACAAGGCTATGAAAAGCTGCATTAAAAGCTTTCCCGGGCCAGATGTAGTGGTTCATGCCTGTAATCCCAGCTTTTTGGGAGGCCAAAGCAGGAGGATCCCTTGAGCCCAGGAGTTTGAGACCAGCCTGGACAACATAAGGAGACCCCATCTGTATTAGTCTGTGCTCGTATTGCTAGAAAGAAATACCTGAGGACAGGGAGGCAGCTGAGGGTGGGGGAGTGGCCCTGGAACAGGGGCTGTGGCCATACACGGGGACTGGGCTATGGTAGCTACAGAGTGGTACATGGGGACTGGGCTGTGGTGGCTCCTCGAGCTGGGGCAGAAAAAGAACTCTGAGAAACTACTAAAGTTCCTGAGGAAGCAAAGTAGAATTTCGTAAGAACAAAATGGATGGCAAGGAGAAAACCTATGGTGGCTATGAAGGTCCTGATGCCATGTATGTCAAATCGGTATCATCTGATGGCCATGAATTTATTGTAAAAAGAGAGTATGCATTAACATCAGGCATGATAAAGCCATGTTGAGTGGCCCAGGTCAATTTTGCTGAGAACAAAACCAATGAGGTCAGTATTAGAGAGGTACCTTCATATGTGCTATCAAAAGTATGCATGTTATTTTACATACAAGGTTCGCTACACTAACAGCTCCACCAAGATTCCCAAACTCCCAATTGCACCTGAAACTGCACTAGAACTGCTGGTGGCTGCGAACTTCCTAGATTGTCAAATAAAATAAATTATAATACACTGTTAACTCTTTTCAGTTTTTGTTTTTTTTTTTTTTTAAGAAATACCAGAGACTGGGTAATTTATGATGAAAAGAGATTTAATTAGCTCACAGTTCTGCAGGCTGTACAGGAAGCACAGTAGCATCTGCTTCTGGGGAGGCCTCAGGAAACTTACAATCATGGCCAAAGGCAAAGGAGGAGCAAGCACTTCACATGGCCATAGCAAGAGGAAGAGTAGGGGAGGTGCCACTCACTTTTAAACAACCAGATCTCATGGGAACTCACTCACTGTCATAAGAACGGCACCAAGAGGTAAATCCGCCTCCACAATCCAATCACCTCCCACCAGGACCCCCCTCCAACAATGGGTATTACAATTCCACTTGAGATTTGGGCAGACACACAGCTTCAAACCATATCATTTCACCCCTGACCCCTCTTCAATCTCATGTCCTTCTTATATTGGAAAATATAACCATGCCTTCCAAACAGTCCCCCAAAGTCTTAACTCATTCCAGTATTAACTCAAAAGTCCAAAGTCTCATTTGAGACAAAGGAAGTCTCTTCTCCCTATGAGCCTGTAAAATCAAAAACAACTTAGTTACTTCCAAGATGCAATGGGGGTACAGGCATTGCGTGAAAACTCTCATTCCAAAAGGGAGAAATAAGCCAAAAGAAAGAGACCATAGCCCCCATTCAAGTACGAAACCCAGCAGGACAGTCATTAAATCTTAAATCTCCAAAATAATCTCCTTCAACTCCATTTCTCACATCCAGGACATACTAGTGCAAAGGGTGGGCTCCCAAGGCCTTAAGCAGCTCTGCTCTTGTGGCTCTGTAGGGTTCAGTCCCCACAGTGGATTTCAAGGGCTGGAGTTCAGTGCTTGCAGCTTTTCCAGGCACAAAGTACAAGCTGCTGGTGGATCTACCATTCTGGGGTCTGGAGGATGGTGACCCTCTTCTCACAGCTCCACTAGGCAGTGCCCTGTGTGGGGGCTCTAACCCCACACTTCCCCTTCATACTGCTGCACTAGTAGAGGTTCTCCATGAGGGCTCCACCCCTGCAGCAAGCTTCTCCCTGGACAAATAGACTTTTCCATACATCCTCCAAAATCTAGACAAAGGCTCCCAAGCCTCAACTCTTGCACTCTGTGCACCCGCCTGCTTAACATCATGTGGAAACCACCAAGGCTTATGGCTTGTACCCTCTGAAACTGTGGTCCAAGCTGTACCTGGGCCCCTTTGAGCCTTGGCTGGAGCTGGAGTGTGGGCTGTAGAGAACAGTGTCTTGATGCTGTGCAAGGCAGCAGGGCCCTGGGCCTGGCCCACGACACCATTATGTCCTCCTAGGCCTCTGGGCCTATGATGGGAGGAGCTGCCACAATGGTCTCTGAATGCCTCAAGGCCTTTTCCCCACTGCCTTGGCTTTTAGCCCTTGGCCCCTTTTTACTTTTGCAAATTTCTACAGCCTGTTTGAATTCCTCCCCTAAAAATGGGCTTCTCTTTTGTACCACATGACCAGGCTGCAAACTTTCCAAAGTTTCATGCTCTGCTTCTCTTTTAAATATAAGTTGCAGCTTTAAGTCATTTCTTTGTCTATACATATGAGCACAGGCATTAGAAGCAGTCAGGTAACATCTTACATGCTTTGCTGCTTAGAAATTTCTTCCACCAGATACTCTAAATCATCACTCTCAATATCAAAGTTCTACAGATCCCTAGAACAGGGACACAAGGAAACCAGGCTCTTTGCTAACACATAGTAAAAGTGACCTTTTACTCCAGTTCCCAATACGTTTCTCATCTCTATCTGGACATACTCAGCCTGGCTATCTCTGTTCATATCACTATCAGCATTTGGGTCATAACCATTCAAAAAGTCTCTAGGAAATTCCAAATTTTCCCTCATCTTCCTGCCTTCTGCTGAGCCCTCCATACTCTCCAAACCTCTACTTATTACCCAGTTCCAAAGTTGCTTCCACATTTTCAGGTATCTTTATAGAAATACCCCACTCCTGATACTAATTTTTGTTATTAGTCCATTCTCACATTGCTATAAAGAAATATTTGAGACTAGGTAATTTATGATGAAAAGAGATGTTACTGGCTCACAGTTCTGCAGGCTGTACAGAAAGCACAGCAGCATCTGCTTCTGGGGAGGCCTCAGGAAACTTACAGTCATGGCCAAAGGCAAAGCAGGAGTGAGCACTTCACACGGCTGGAGCAGGAGGAAGAGTGGGGGAGGTGCCACACACTTTAAAATGACCAGATCCCACAAGAACTCATTCGCCATCACAAGAACAGCACCAAGAGGGAAATCCACCTCTATGATCCAATCACCTACAACCAGGCCCCACTGATCCAAATGATATCACTGTCTCTACAAAAAATTTCAAAATTAGTCAGGTGTGGTGGCACATGTCTGTGGTCTCAGCTCCTCAGGAGGCTGAGATGGGAGGATCACTCGGACCTGGGAGGCTGAGGCTGCAGTGAGCCGAGATCGTGCCATTGCACTCAAGCCTAGGCAACAGAGTTAGACCCTGTCTCAAAAAAATCAATAAATATATAATAAAAAAGCTTTCCCCAGTCATGAACCATTATTCCTCTTAGTCAGCTATTCATCCAGCCATTATTTATTAACCACTGACTAAGTGCCAGCTACCTAAGCTAGGTACTAAGAAAACAATGGAAAGCAAAGCAGACATAGCCCTGCTTTCATAGAGCTGACTGGGGTTCTTAACCTTAACCTTTTGCGAGACAAAAGATCATTCTGAGACTCTGGTTGAAGGTTTTATGCTCTTGCCCAGAGAAACACACATCACTACATACACATAACACTTTGCCAACATTCACGGGGCTCAGAGAAGGTTCCCCAGGAGAACCCCTGTCCTAAGTGAGCCAAAGAGAACCCCTGTCCTCATGGCCAAAGCACTTTGGCCATGAGGCACTGTAGGGCCAACTTCCTATTCCATCCGTCCTGGCTGAATAGCCGAGGGTCAAATCTTCCAGACCAAAGTATCCAGTTTCCGTCTGAAAATAATGGCTCTCTAAGGAACATGTCTGTCACGGCCAATTTGAAAGAACAATCTAATAGGCTCTTCCTCAGGACCCCTTATGAAAGCTCCATTCTCCACTGCTGCCTTTATGACTGAGCTCCAGTTAAGGTGCACCTGGGGATCTCTTAGTAAAGGGATTACTGACCCACAAGCTGAGTAGTCACAATCCATCATGGCCCATTCTACAGGCCCCTCTGCTCCTGGGGCTGGACCAGACTCCGTGGCTCAAATATGGCTGAGTCCACAGCCCTCTTCCCCATCCCCACCATCCAACAATTCCCAAGTTCTTCCCTCTGCCCTCTCCCCACTCCCACAAAGATGTAAGGCCAGGGATTTTAAGAAGCGCCTAGGACTGGCAGAATCCAAGGTCTCTTGGACTGATCTAATGTAATGGATCCCAGGTTCTTGACCTGTCAGCCAGCAGACAGCTGGGTCCTGGAGGAGACAACCCTCTGAAATCAGCTGGTAACCCTCTCCCCTCTGTGTAACCCAATTCCTGCTTCTCCCCAACTCCTGGGATTTCAGGCCGGGAAGGGATACTAGATCCCATCACTTAGCAGTTGAGGACACTAGGCCCAGAGAAGAGAAGTACAAGGACACATAAGCAGTGAGTGAGACTGAAATCAAGATATCCTGGCTCTGGCCGGATGCGGTGGCTCAAGCCTGTAATCCCAGCACTTTGGGAGGCCGAGACGGGCGGATCACGAGGTCAGGAGATCGAGACCATCCTGGCTAACACGGTGAAACCCCGTCTCTACTAAAAAATACAAAAACCTAGCCAGGCGAGGTGGCGGGCACTTGTAGTCCCAGCTACTCGGGAGGCTGAGGCAGGAGAATGGCGTAAACCCGGGAGGCGGAGCTTGCAGTGAGCTGAGATCCGGCCACTGCACTCCAGTCTGGGCGACAAAGCGAGACTCTGTCTCAACAACAACAAAAAAAGATATCCTGGCTCCTACTCCAGAGCTCTTCAGCTGTCAGATTAAAATGAAAACTGAGCACCCAGTTAAAGAGGATCCTGGGGATCCCCCGCCCACAAGCTGCAATCACAAAGTCTGATGGCAAAGTCACGTACCAGGCCCTAGGGGCAGGAAGCGTGCCAGCCAAGCCCAGTAGGTAGAATGCATTACTGAGAGGTCTCTAGGGACTCCCTGGGACAAAAAGACTGACAAGTCAGAGCTGGCATGGCTGGGCTTCCTGGAATAGAGAAGAGAGCCAGAGCCCGGGCAGCTGCCAGGCCCTGCCAGGCAGAGACAAATTCATCAAAGGGTGAGGGGCTACAACATTTCTCTGAGTCTGACTTAAAGGCAGCTTCCATCCATCAAGGCCCAAGTACCCTTCAATCCGTAGTCTTGGGGCATAATTAACAGGCTTTTAGTTGGATTGAATCTCATTTTTGGTGTCTATACAAAGGAGGCCCACAGAAGTAGCCCACCCAGCCTGCTCAATGCTTAGTGAAGCGCCATTTGGCAGAACCAAGCTCTCAGACGGTGAGCGCAGCCAGGAAAGATAGTATGGTACTGGGTTCAGGGCCTCAGTCGGCCTCCTACAAGCTGCATAAACTCACTTAACCACTCTCTGCCTCAGTTGCCTCAAATAGAAAATAAGAATAACAACACCTTCTTCATGGGATATCAAAAGGACCAAGATGAGATATGCAGAAAAAGCACCTAGCATGGTGCCTGACACAAAGGAAACCCATGATGAATGCATATTTGCTTAAGATTTTTTTTTTTTTTTTGAGATGGAGTCTCAATCTGTCGCCCAGGCTGGAGTGCAGTGGTGCGATCTCTGCTCACTGTAAGCTCCGCCTCCCGGGTTCACGCCATTCTCCTGCCTCATCCTGCCGAGTAGCTGGGACTACAGGCGCCCGCCACCAGGCACAGCTAATTTTTTGTATTTTTAGTAGAGATGGGGTTTCACTGTGTTAGCCAGGATGGTCTCGATCTCTTGACCTCGTGATCCGAATGCCTCAGCCTCCCAAAGTGCTGGGATTACAGGCGTGAGCCACCGCGCCCAGCCAACTTACGGTTTTAATAAATCAGATCACTACCAGTACCTTCAAGAAATAAAAATTGCAAAAATGCTCCTAGAACCTGAGGGTAGCTGGCATGTACATCTGAGTGGGGTTATGGCCACAGGAGCTGTCTTCACTGTAATGGGCAAGCCTGGGTCTAGGATGCAGTAGTTCAGATTGGCCAGGAGCAGCCATGGGGCCATGTCCACTTCTCTCACACTCACTGATCTGGGGCCCTCCAGATGCAGGCACCTCTGGCTCACCCAAGAACTTTCTGGTCTCTGGAGCTCATGCAGCCCATGTACATGGGACAGACCCCAAGTGCTAGACCCTCCTGCCCTCAGGAGGCTCTATACTCTCCCACTGTGCCCCAGTGGGATTGGGCCCTGGGTGGCCACAGTTTTATGGTCTTCTTCCCGTTCCCTGTCTCACTTCTCCACTCTTCTATCAGGCAAATGAGTGCACTTTTAAAAACCCATAACCCCCTTTTTGTGTGATTCCCAGGACCACCAACTACATAACCACCTGCACTTACTTCTCTCTTCACTTGGGGTCTGCTTCTGGGGGAGCCACGCCTACATGGGGGGCAGGCCAGGCACTGCACTGAGGGCCTGTCCCCATCGCTGCCTGCAGGGAAGGCTCCCAGAAGGAAGCGAGAGAGGATGCAGGCAGAGTTTTCATATGCAGAGGGGAGGGAACAGAGGCGAGGGTGAACCAACTGATAACTTAGGGTTAAGACCAAACTCCCGGGAGAGAACAGATCGTCCATTGCTGAGTCAAAACAGAACAGCATGTCTTTGAGTTCACAGATTCCCCATTTCTAGGCTATAGCGGGGCTGGCAACTTTGCCAGAAGGATTATCAGGACAATTTTTAAATGCCTTAGCATCCTGAGACAGAGCACTGGGCAGTGTGCAGAAAGCTCACCCCGCACCTGACTCTGGGCTCTTAAATCCTTCCCTTGGACCACACAGACGCCCCTGCAGAGCTCAGGAGCTTCCCTGCCCCAGGACCTGGAGCCACCTTCCAACCAAGAATAGAATCACAGCATTTCTGGGATGGAAAAACACGGAGGGCATCTCCTCCAAGCCTCGTCTGAGGCATGAATCCCTGCACATCATGTCTGCAGCACCTTCGAGGGTAGCATGAACAATGTGTGCACATGCACACACGCAAACACATGCACACACGCAAACATGTGCTGCCCTGCATTCTTGGTCAATCCCCCCAGTGTTATGTGCCTTGTACAACACATGCACACATCAGCCCCACACAGATTAAGGGGATTAGCTCTTATCAAGAGCTTTGTATCTCCAGAGCTCTTCCCAACAACAGCTAATTAAGCAGACAGTCCCCCTTCCCTCGGCTGAAGAGTATAGAAAGCACAGGACAAGAACTGACAAGACCTGAGTGCTAGTCCCACGGTGGGGGCATGCCTTCTTGTACAAGACACAGAGAAGTAGGAAGCAGTTATTACGATATCCCACACAACAGAAGAAGAAACAGAAAGTATAAGGAACTTACCCAAGGCCAATCGGCTAAGAAGCAGCTGGGCTCAGCTGTGAACTTTGGTCTCGCCAACTCCAGCACTCAAGCTCTCTGAGTTACCACTATATACGGATATTAGTGATCATCCTCATTCTCACCAGCCAAGACCCCAATGGCAGAGACCAGCCCTCCAGCCTCAAACGGCTCTTTATCCCAGCATCCCCACCTCACACACAGAGCCCTGCTTAATGCAAGGGTCATTGGTTAGAAATGCTTTTTCCTCACACACACACCCGGGTTTGCACCATGTGCTCATGACCCTGCTCCCCTACCCACCTCGCTTCTCTTTGTCCCTGCGTTCCCTGACCTGCTCAGGGCTCTACGCATGGTGGAAGCTCAGAGCTCTGGTATGGCCTCAGTCTGACCCACCCAGAGTGAGTAGGGAGAACTCTCCTGTCATAGACAAAGCCCCAAAACCAGTTCCCATCCACCACAAAGTAGCCCGATAATGAGGGCTACATTGACAACTTCTAGTGTCAAGTCTAATAATTCCCTTTAACTGAGATCGTTTGCTTTCAATGAAGTCATCAGTGGCTGTCAGGAAATGATCAGAAAAACCCTTTGGATTTCCATCTGTCATGGGGAATCGCACATGCTATACGTTTCATCATAGGGACTCAGGCTTAGTCAAATCTTTCAAATGTAAGCACCCCTTAACAAGGCTAATAAGATTTTTTTTTTTGGCCTCAAAAGTCTTAAAATAGGATAGAAAATTTAAGCAAATCAATCAGTAATTAATTACCCATTAAATTATCTGCCCAGTATTATGAAGATACATAAGTATTTAGTAAAATCCTTGCTCTCATGGAATGCAGAATGTATAATGAGAAAACTAGCATTACAAAGAGATAACAGCTGAACAGGCTTCTCCACTACAAATACAGTAGGAAATCTATCGTTCATTCATTCAGCAAAGTACCATTTAAACTCTACCAATGGCAAAGTCTACTATAGATGGACACCATGGTGGTTCACGGGAGGGCGAGTTGTCCCACAGGGATAGATACGAGGTGTATCGCAAAGGAAATACATCACATAAGTAAGTGATTACAGGACAAGGTAAAGTATGACAAGCATGTTAGGAGAAGAATGAATTAAGCATTACAGGAGCGGTACAGAAAAGATGGAATTACTAGGGAAGGCTTTGTGGAAGCAGCAGGACTTGAGTTACCATCGGCCCTGCAAGGAGGTAAGGTGGGTCACCGACTCTCCGTCACTAGGAGGGGGTGCCCTCAACCCAAAAGCACAGCACTCTCTGCACTGCACAAAAGAACTCAGGATTCATCTTGAGAAATTAGAAGCTGGCAGGTTCACACCCACTGGCTTCATCCCAGGTGGGGCTCACCAGGCCTGGAGTTAGAGCACTCATCCATCCAATGAACATTCAGGAACACTGATGCTGAGGAGGAAGGGAGGAGGCACAGTCTCCGCCCCCACTGAGCTTATAGTCAGATGGGCGAGAGAAACAAGCAAACTCCACCGACGAGAGATGGATGAAGGGTTATACCACACACAAGAGGGTGCTGAACCGAGACCAGGGTAGTGGGCAGTGAGGGATTATGCACGGAGGAAGGGTGATTAAAATGAATCTTGAAGAACAGATGAGAGCTGGGTGTGCAGGCTGCAGCCATGAAAGCAAATCATGACGATAACAGTAACAATTGTGATACACCATTATCACCATTTTTTGAGCGCCTTCCTTGTCTTTTGCCAGAAACTGTACTTGGTATTTCACACACACATGTGCATGCATACAGACACGCACATGCTAATGCTAATCAATTTTTAGTGTGTGTGTTTAGGATGCAAGTGATCCTTACAATTATACTACATACTAAATATTATTGTTCCTCTTTGACAAATGGAGATACTAAGGCCCAGAGAGATGAAACCACTTTCTCACAGCCACACATCCAGTAATCAGCAGAACTAAGATTCAAATCTCTCTATATCCTATCTGCTATTCCACACTTTGGAGCTACTGGGTGGAGTTCCTGTGTGGCCTCCTGGACAAATGGGCCAAGTGAGTCATTGAGGGGCCAGAGTCCCCAGATCTCTGCACCCCACTGTAGAGTCCCAGAGGCTCAATGAAGGTGAAGTGATCCTCTCTGGTTCTACCTCAAGCTGTCAGTCCAAATCAAAGTCTTATCCGCTCACTGGGTCTTGGTTTCCTGTTGAAAACGACAGGACATGGGCTGGATGTTCTTTCAAGGCCCTTCCTGAGCTGACATTCTGAGACTCTGTGGTTCTCATGTAAAAGGCCTGAGCACCAAAATGTAACCCGGTCAGAGGGTTTCCAATCAACATGCTTTGCTTGCACCCAGGCTTGTGACTCACTAGGCACAACCTGTAGCAAGGATCCCCTTGCTGGGGAGGGGGACCTCCCTAGGGCAGAATGGGCAAATCCCAGAGTTCCTGAAGCTTAAGACACTGCAGGCATTTCCTATTTCCTGAGTCATTCCTTCACCTCTCCTATCCTGTCGTTCCTTTGAAAACTTAAGAGTGAGCTCCGCAGACCACAAAGAACATGCTGCACTGTCTTCTGGGCATGACACTCCTGAATGACAGTGTCCCCTACCATCTGGTCTCTCACAGACTCCAAGCCCCCCGGCCCACTGTGCTCTCCACCCTCCACTCCGGCTGCCTGGGCCAGTCCCAAGACAGGTGAGAGAGCTCATCAGCAGAAACCACGAAGCCAGACACCTGCACCCACCCCTCCTGGCCGCACACAGCCATGCTACGTGTTCCGAGGCTTAGGGGGCTGGCATCCAGGAGCACTGCACACAAGAATAAACAATCTCATCTCTGAGTGCCTATTTTGTCTTCATTATGCCACTGTGAAGGTGTTAATATACAACTTACAACATATTAATCACCCCTCTAACTTCCAAATGCTAAATGCATCATTAACATTCATGTTTTCTTCAATTACTCGGCTGTTCTGGGGGAAGGGAGCAAATCAGCTCTTCACCGAGTCCCTCTCCTGTGGAAGGCTCACGGATCATAATAGGCAGTCCAGGCCTCTACCTGTACTGTGGAGATGGGAGACTCCTGCTCCCAGCATCGCCATCAAAACAAAGCGAGACCAAGAAGTGGGAGAGAAGAGAAAGCGGATGCGACAGAAGGAGGGATTCTCACAGGGAGGAATCACATGCACATCAAAGGCTCACAGAGACCAATTGGTCTAAACCCTGCATTTCATAAATGAGAGGACTGGGGCTCAGAGAGGGGAAGTGACGTGCCCAAGATCAAACAGCAGGTTAGTGGAGAGAGCCGAGGAAAGGAGGGATATGAAAACCAAGTGTAGAAGAGGAAAGAAAAAGCAGTAGAAGGAGAAGGGGGTAGAACGCAGGTCCATTAAGATGTGCAGGCTGGGTGTGCAGCTCACGCCTGTAATCCCAACATTTTGGGAGGCCGAGGCAGGTTGATCACCTAAGGTCAGGAGTTCGAGATCAGCCTGGCCAATACGGTTAAACCACGTCTCTACTAAAAATACAAAAATTAGCCAGGCAGGTGGCATATGTATGCAGTCCCAACTACTCAGGAGGCTGAGGCAGGAGAAACGCTGGAACCCGGGAGCCAAAACTCTGTCAAAAAAAAAAAAAAAAAAAAAAAGATGTGTAAAGATGGGGGAAAAGGGAAAGCAGAGAGGAAAAAACAAAGGTAGGGAAAGCTACCTTTGGGAAAGGGGAGAGGGGGAAAAAATCTTAAACAGCCAGGAGTGGAGGCATGCGACAATGGTCCCAGCTACTTGGGAGGCCGAGGCAGGAAGATCACGGGAGCCCAGGAGTTTGAGGCCACCCTGGGCAACACAGCAAGACAGCAAAAACAAACAGTTCTAAAAAAAATATCTGAAACAGATGCAAGCCCAGGACTGTCTTCGACTTCTCCGCCACCTGCCTGCACCCAGATCCCTGAGGTGGGAGGGGCTGGGGGAAGGAGAGTAAACTCTGAGAAGGACCAAACAGGCCCAACTGAAGGAGGAGGGGAGGCGCTGGGAGCACGCAGGGTTGGGCCTCCACCCCAGGCTTCTGAGATTCAGCCAGACTAAATATGACATGCAATTAAAATGTCATTACCCCACAATCGTGCGATCCAAACTTCACTTGGAATTTGTTACAGGCGCTGGTGGCTACAAAATCAATCTGCTATTGTATTTCAACAAATCAGAGTCAACACTCTCCCTGCCAGTGGGTTGCAGACTCGCTCTGAATGGAAGAGGAAAGAAGAAAAGACTCCTGCTGGCAGGTCACTTTTTTGTCCACAGGCCGCCAGCCAGCCGGGCCTATCCACCTTGAAGAAGCAGCATCCAAGGTCAGGACACACAGGCGCTTCCAGAAGGGTGGGGCTGGGGGCTTGTGGCCCAGCAGGGCAGAGGATCAGGGCAGGAGGTATCGGGTCAGCTTCTGGGGCACCTCCTGGGCCCTGCAGAGACACAAGCCCTAGACGGTTGTTTGCACCGTAGTTAAAAACCCACATGGTTCATCACAACCTATGCAGTGCTTTGAAAGGCATCATTCCTGTGAGTCTCACAACTTGGGACAGGGGGTCACTGCTTCCTCCACAATGAGGAAAAAGCCCTAGAGGGGTGAGGATCACAACCAAGGTCACCTCTCAGCATGGGTAGGGGCAGAGACTGTTACCGATGACAGCATTTAGCCCTGAAAAATACACACACACACACAAACACACACATACACACACAGAGTAGAGTGTGGCCAGTGGGGCTGGCCCCAAGATCCTTTGTAAATGTGTCCCCTTAGCCTAGCGATGTTGAGCCCTAGCAAGTCTTCCTCCCAGACATCTCCTTTTCCTCCTGTACTTTTTGTAGAGATGGGGTCTCACTACGTTGTCCAGGCTGGTCTCGAACTCCTGGGCTCAAGCAAGCCTCCCACATTCTCTAAGCCCACTGCTGCACTCCCAGCTGGCTGGAAGCCTGCAGCAGCCTCGTTGCTGGTATCCTGACCTCAGGCTCTCCTATCTCTGACCTTACACACATTTTCCAGAATAATCTAAAATGCCACTTTGACATTGACACTTTTTTGCTCAAAAATCTCATACAGCTGCCTCTCTGGCTTCTGCTCCTACCGCTCAACTGAAAATATTCCCTGCAAAAGCCCCATGACCTCCTCATTGCCCAATTAACGCTTTTGCACCCTCAACTGATTTGACCCCTCTCGGTAGCAACTGTCTTTTCCGATCTCTTCCAACTGGCAACCACCCCCTGGAATCCGGGGTCTCACCTGCCCTCATTTTTCCCTCCACCTTCTCTAGTTGCTCCTCAGTTGACTTGCCAGGCTTTCTTCCCCAGATTGTTCCATAAATTCCTATGTTTCCCAGTTCTTTCCTCTCTCATCTGCTCTCTGTTCTTCTTAAGTGACTATAAGTGACATAATCTGGGCCCGTGGCTTTGGCTGCATCTCTACCCAAATAAAGCCCAAATCTGTGTCTCACACCCACACCCCTCTCCTGGATTCCACACTCCATCAATCAGCTTCCTGCTGGGTGCTTCCATGTGGCCGGCTTACAGGCACCCCAAACTAACATGGCAAAGCTGAATTGGTCATCCTCTTTCTGCCCCCAAATGGCCACTCCCCCAAATTCTTCCTATCTGAATGGCATCTCCACCCAACCTGTGGTCCTGGGAATCAGCCTTGACTCCTCCCTCCCCCACCCACCGTGCAGATGCCCACAGGGCCCTGCCCCAGCCCCTTTCCCGAGCTGCAAGCACCTGGGCTCTCTGCATGAAGGCCTTCTCCTGGCCTCCTGCACACCAACGTGCTGTGATGCTGAACACAGGTGCCCCTCCCTGCCTCACTACACCATTGTTGATTCCCGTGATCACTCCTCAACCAAACCCCTTACAACACAAGTCATTTTTTCAGGGTGTACTTTTGGGGAAACGTAGCCTAAGGGCCCACCAATACTGAACCAGTCACCACCATGCAATTGACTTCCTGAATGTTTCCCAAAGCCTGTCCTCCTCCTCTTCCTCACTTCTCACCTGGACCACTGAGCCAAGCCTTCCAACTGGCATCCTTGCCTCTGGTCTTGCCCTGCTCCAAACCATCCTCTCATCTCAATGAATTGTGGCATTCCCTCGCAATCTCCAGGAGACCACCCAAATTCCTTCACCTTTGCGGCTTCTAAACCCTCTGTGACCTGCCCTTACCTCCTGGCCACCCTTAACTCCTACCAGGCCCCTCCGGAACCCTCCAACCCCAGCCATACAGAATAGCACGCAGCCCCAAAACATGCAGATTCCCCCCCATGCCGCTGCTCCGGCAGCACGCCCTGACTGGAACGTCCTTATCCTCCTCTGCCATCTGCAAACTCATTCTTAGCTGAAGCCTGAGCTCAAAGGCTGTTCCTTCTCTAAAGTCTTTCCACGGCCCCGTCACCCCCAGTCGCCTCTGTGGGAGAACTGCGTGCCCTCCTCTCCATGCTCACACCTCCTAACGACACACATTTCCCACCACACCTGCGGCACTCTCATGCACAACAGCTTTCCATCTTAAAATCCCCAGGGCCTAGCTCAGTACCTAACACTTAGTAGGTGCTCATTAAACCTCAGTTGCCAGCATGAGCGGATGAATGGATGGAATGAGTGTGCTCACAGGCCTGTGGGAGGTCACAGTTTCTCCCCTCGGGCTCTACCCCTGGTTTGGCCACTGTCTAATGCGGAATCTAGAGATGTCTGGTAGAGACTTTGTCTTTCCTTCCACAAATGTTTACAGTGCTATGTAAATAACTCTCCCTGGGGATGATATATGTGGCCATTCTGCCCTGGGCTTGCCATGGTCCATGCCAACTGGGCCATCAGGGTGGCTGCTCAAGTGAGACGCTGAGGAGTGCGGGTCTGCGGAGGAGAGGCGTGGGGAGGGGATATAATAAAACACTGTACAAGGACAAATCTGGGCCCCACGCCATGAAAAATGTGAATCTGTTCTTGACTTCAGTGGCAAATGAGGCGTGAAAACATATCAAAATGCGATATTCAATAAATGGACGTATTTAATATTTTACGAGACTGGAAATCAGTTACTGAAGGTTTGAATGATAAATCAAGCACCAAGCAGATGAACTTTTTCAAGTGTCTGCACCTGATGGGTATCATTTCTCAGGAAGGGAGACGGGAGGAAAGAGAGAAAAAGAGGGCAAGAACCAGGAGCCTATTAGAAAAGGCACAGAGACCCCAGGTACGCCCTCTCCCCAGCCACCGCCTGCGCAGTCTTTCTCTGCTGCCCACCAGTCTCATTCACCTGGCACACCCAAAGAACTTTCTCCATCCTGCAAAAACCCTGTAACTTCTTTGGAATTCTGTCTAAGCAGCTTCCCTGACCCATGACCCCTTTTGTGCCAGGCCCACGGCAAGCCCTGTGCACAGCGTGGCTAAAGGGCAGGAGGTTTTACACATCTACCTCCCTGCCATGCTGTAAGCTCTCTGAGGAAGAAGACTAAGCCTCCCTCACTTCAATATCCTTCAGGGCCCGGAACGTCCCTGACACAAGGTAGAACCACAATCCACATAGAATTTAGACTGGAAAAGGAAGCTCTTGCAGCAAAAGCCTTGGACTAGAGCTACAGAGGACGCACCCCACCCGGACGGTAAGCCGGGAACTTGCTGACGGCTGTCACACTGCTTCTTCATGTCATCCTCGCAAAGACCCCATGCTGTAAGTAGTATTTGTCTTATTTAACTGATGAGGAAAATGAGGCTAAGAGAGATTTCGTCCCCTGTGCCTAATTCTATTCTGTACACTTGGAGAGGGCAGGAGACCGGCCCACCTACTGCTGTAAGGGCAGAGCAGTGTCAAGTCTTCAAACACTTTATTGCATGAGTGATGCTGGTGCCTAGCCTCCCTCAAATACTCGTTTTGATATTTAACAGCCGTCACTGACAAGTAACATGTTCATCTTTCCCAGGGGTCCCTAACTTGGTCAGTCATCAGTATCACTTGGAAAGTTTTTTAAAATTCAGACTTGGCTGTGCTGTGCACAGTGGCTCATGTCTGTAATCTCAACACTTTGGGAGGCCAAGGCACGAGGCTTGCTTGAGCCCAGGAGGTCAAGACCAGCCTGAGCAACATTAAAAATTAGGCAAGTACGGTGGTGCACACCTGTGGTCCCGGCTACTCGGGAGGCTGAGACAGGAGAATTCCTTGAGGCCAAAAGGTCGAGGCTGCAGTGAGCCATGATTATACCACTGCACTCTGGCCTGGGCAACAGAGTGAGACCCTCTCTCAAATACATACATACATATATATATATATCAGCCTTCCAGGCCCCACTTCCGGCCATTCCAAATAAGTCTGATACAAGGTCTGGCCATATACATTGTTTCTTCTTATTAAAGCTCTCTGGATGATTCTGACAAAGAGGCAGATTTGGGAACCACTGATGCAGCCCTGTAAATCTATCTGGATCTTGATTCTGTTTTCTCCAGCTCTGGCTTATCGCTAATAGGAGCCAGCTGGCCCCTTCCTGGGACAGGGCTTTTGCTGTTTCTCACCACTCCCGTGTTCTCTTTTCTCATGAACTCCTCCCCTGTCTGCATGTGTCTTCAAGTCACAGTTCCCACTGCTGGGCGATGACTGTGACCCTCTCCTACCTGACTTTAACCTCCCAGGTCTGGGCACAAGCCCAGTGAGGTCTTAAACCTGCCTGCCGGCCCATCTGGAAAGCCACCTTGGTAGCACAGTTAGCTTTGCCCAAATGGTGCTTCCCCGTTCCTGACCAAGATGAGTGTTAACTTTATTTAGTTCATGCCTTCCTGAGATAGGAAAAGCAATGAGATGCCCAGGGAGCACCACCTGCTGAGCGAGGGCTCCCCACACCTCAGCACCGCTGGCATCTGGGGCCAGATCATTCTTTGCGGCGGGGCTGCCCTGTGCACGACAGGATGTCAGCTTCCAAACGAAGAGGGCCAGATCACTCTTTCTTTTTTTCCTTTTTTTTTTTTTTTAAGATGGAGTCTCGCTTTGTCGCCCAGGCTGGAGTGCAGTGGCGAGATCTCGGCTCACTGCAAGCGTCGCCTCCTGGATTCATGCCATTCTCCTGCCTCAGCCTCCCTAGTAGCTGGGACTACAGATGCCCGCCACCACGTCTGGCTAATTTTTTGTGTGTATTTTTAGTAGAGACGGGGTTTCACCACGTTAGCCAGGACGGTCTCGATCTTCTGACCTCATAATCCATCTGCCTCAGCCTCCCAAAGGAAGGGGGTTATAGGTGTGAGCCACCGCGCCCAGCCAGGGACCAGATCATTCTTTGTGGCAGGGCTGCCCTGTGCACTGTAGGATGTTAGCAGCTTCCCCTGCCTCCACCCACCAGGTGCCAGTAGCACCCCCTCTACTTGTGGCAACAAAAATGTCCTCAGATATTGCCAAACCTTCCCCCCAAATGAAAACCAAGGAGTTAAGCCCCATCAAGGGGTATGATGCTTGAAGGCAAAGGACTTGTCTTTGAACCCAAGCCCCGGCCCCTATGGACAGCATGTGTTTCTTTACCTTCAAGATGGGGTCAGGGACATCTTCCATGGCAGCCTTGTCGTGAGGCGTAAATGAGACTGAATTAAATAAAGCAAGGTGGATGACCATGCCTAGTACAAACCGGAGAGAGTTTTCAAAGGAGGGCTGAAAGAAAATGCCTACAGGCAGAACTGTGCAGGTAAAGTGGCTCTCAAAAAATAAACAACGAACTGAAGAAATAAAAAGCCCTGATTTGCAGTGTTTGCTGACTTCTATGGTGGAATACACCCAAGATGGCCAATTTCAAGCTGCCAGCCTGATGTCACTGAATGCGGAATCAGGGAGAGATATGCAGATTCGCACTCTCAAGCCCATCAAGCCAATAAAGGAAGTGTAGCCTGACAGGTGTGTGGCAGCAGGGAGAGGTGGGCCTGAGGCCTGTGGGAAAATGCCTGCCCTACCCACAGGCACCGAAAGTCATTGCCAAGCCAAACAAAACAGCAGCATGTCTGCACATGACCTATCTGCCAGGGGGAGTCAGTCTCCCCATTTGCGACCTCAGCTCTGGAGATGCCGCATCGGAAGATCATCCCTCTGCCACCTTCCTCCTTCTCTCCTGCCTTCAGGCCTCTATCATCAGATCTAGCACTCAACACAGTGGACATACTTTTAATATTAAGAGGACACTGGCCGGGTGTGGTGGCTCACGCCTGTAACCCCAACACTTCGGGAGGCTGAGGCAGGAAGACTGTTTGAGGCCAGGAGTTCGAGAGCAACCTAGGCAACATAGTGAGACCTTATCTCTACAAAACATAAAAAAATTAGCCAGGCCTGGTGGTGCACACCTGCAGTCTCAGCTACCGGGGAGGCTGAGATGGGAGGATCACCTGAACCCAGGAGTCCAAGGCTGCAGTGAGCTATGACTTCACCGCTGCACTCCAGCCTGGATGACAGAGCAAGATTCAGTTTCAAATAATAATAATAATAATAAGATACTAATGAAAATGCAGCCAGAAAAGTAAGGCGAGGCAGATACCCTCATACCCAGATAGGCCTTCAATCGGGACTATAGGCTTTGAGCTCAGCCAGTTCTGTGTTCAGAGCCTCCTCTGTCAACACTGGAGCATGCTCTTTTACTTCTCTGTGCCTTGGTTTAGTCATCTGCAAAATGGGCTATCAATGCCTATCCAAAAGGGTTGAAATGAGGTGGGCCTGAGGGAATGTCTAGAAGCTGCCAGGCCAATTCCTTCCTTCCTCTTCAGGTGGGTCCTCCTACGACTACCCACCCATTCCCAGAGAGGGGCTGGCACTCCCTGAACAATCCCCTCGGGAGCCAGCAGGATGGTAATCAATTCCTATAGGGCTCTATTTGTCCACTAAATGGAGATTGGCTCCCGGAGCAAAAAAACTATCAGTTGAGAATAGCAAAAGGATGTTTTCAACCTTCTTATCATTTCAGAGAAACTAGGAGGGGGGCCTCCACAGCTTGTCAAAGGCAACAAAGAAGGAAGAGGGGGCAATCTACGGAGCTGGCTCCCAGGGGCTTCCTGAACTATGCTGTAAGGAGCCGCTGGATGAAAGAGGAGGATGAGAGCCCCGGGAAGGCAGCCCCGGGGTACCTGGCTGGGACTGAGCTGGGGAGAGGGACTCGGGCAAAATCAAAGAGAGAGGATCAATGGTCCAGAAGGTGAGGGTTCCATTTCAATCCTCCAGACCTGCAGGAGTCGGGGGACACTCCCAAGCCTCAGGCTCCCCATTTAAAAAGAAGCCCCTTAGTCCACTGTACCAGAAAACTATCTAAGAAGCTCACCTGGCTTCTTTATCCTTCATGCTGCTCTCTTCCTCTCATTAAGCTTGGACCAGGAACACACAGGCCACAGCTCACTTTTGTTCCCGTTCAGCTCTGAGTCAGTTTCACCCCAAACTCAGTTGCTTTGTATTTCATACTTCCCCCACACGTTGAGCCTGCTTATTCCTTATTTATTTTGCTCATCTCAGCCCCTTTACTTCTGGGAGTGATTCCAACTTAAAAAAAAAAAAAAAAACCACACACACACAACAACAACAAAACCAAAAAAAACTAGTCAATTAAGAGACAAGCTGCTTGCAAATGAGAAAAAGCCTCCCCTCCTCAATTTTGCACCCCCTGCCCCACCGGCCTTAAACAGAGGGATCTGATCTTTAAACAAAAAGCCACTAATGTGCTATGTGACTTGAATCATCAAGTCATTTGCCCCGTGTAGGCCTTCCTGGACAAGGTTCTCTTGGGGTTTGTTTTTGTTTGAGACAGAGTCTCGCTTTGTTGCCCAGGCTGGAGTGCAGTGGCGCAATCTCGGCTCACTGCAACCGCCACCTCCCGAGTTCCACTGATGCTCATGCCTCAGCCTCCCCAGTAGCTGGATTACAGGAGTGCACCACCGTGCCTGGCTAATTTTTGTATTTTTAGTAGAGATGAGGTTTCACCACATTGGCCAGGCTGGTCTCAAACTCCTGACCTCAAGTGATCTACCTGTCTCGACCTCCCAAAGTGCTGAGATTACAGGCGTGAGCCACCACACCCAGCCCCAGGACAAAGTTCTTCTTGTCCAAAATGCAGGTGCTGTAACAGGTCTCACGAGTTTTGTTTGTTTGTTTGTGACAAGGTCTCACTCTGTCACCAGGCTAGAGTGCAGTGGCACGATCCAGCTCACTACAGCTTCAGTCTCCCCAGGCTCAAGTGATCCTCCCATTCATCCTCCCGAACAGCTGGGACTACAGGCGCATGCCACCACACCTAGCTACTTTTTGTATTTTTTGTAGGGATGGGATCTCAGTATGTTGCCCAGGCTAGTCTCAAACTCCTGGCCTCAGGTGATTTGTCTGCCTCAGCCTCCGAAAGTGCTGGGATTACAGGTATGAGCCACTGTGCCCAGCCTCTCATGAGTTCTTCATCTTTTTAAAGGTCACCGACAGCTTTGAGAATCGGAACAAAGCTACAGATTTGCCCCTTCCAATTTCACTTTCCCTACATATTTGCAATGCTGCCTGTAATGCCAGGGGTTCCCAGAACCCCTGAAGACCTTCTTGGTGGGGAGCAGGGCCCCAGACCCCTTCCTCTGCACTCCTGAACAGGATCTCCTCCAGCTCTGACTGTAGGAGGAAAACAAAGAGCAGCATGCCTCCTCAGCCCTCTGTTCAAGGAGCAGAACAAAACCCAGGTGGGCTTTGCTGGGAGGCCCAGAGAGTAGGAACCGGTAGTTCCCTGAGTGAGCCTGAGGCACTGCTTCTGGAAAGCTGCCATTCAGGCAACCAAAGCTGATTTGACATTTGTTTAATTTGCAGGAAAACTCTAGTTTTCTTTTTTTTAAGACAGAGGGGGAAAAACTCTCATAAAACCTCTTACTCTCTTGCTCTAATGGGACCCATAAAGGCTGACGGTGCACCAGGAATCAGCCACGCTGAGAAGCTGGAAGCCTGGGGCGTGGAGGTACCCTCCCACCGTGCGAGCAGCAGCTTTAAGAGTCTCATTTTTCTGCAGGCCTTAGGAAAAGGCCTCAGGTGTTTTGGGGAGGCCGGTACGTTTTGGGGAGATGTGTCATATGGTGGAAGTTAACCACTATACCATCTTCTGTCAAGGAAAAGAACTGGTTAGCTCCTCAGGGGGTGGGCAGGTTCCACCCCTCAGGCCAGGAAGTGTCCCTGGGGCCAATGGAGAAAGACCACAAACTCTGCAGGCCTCAGGTTTTTTTCCCCAAACACACCTGAATCAGGGCTGCCGGCACCACCCTCCCTGGAACCTTCCACCCAAGGGCTTCGGCCACCTGAAGAGTGGGCGAATGGCAAGGTCACTTCTAGGGCTTTTCTCATGCGCCAGGCCCCATGCTAGGTGCTCATGCCAACACGAGAAAGAGTCAAACCTAAAACCAGCCTCTAATGTTCAAACATACTCTGGCTGCAAGAGGCACCAAAAGCCTTTCTTTCACCTTTATGTCACGGGCCCTGGGGCAGGGGTTCCCCTGTGCTGTATTTAACTTGCTCCTGGGTCAGTCATCTGAGAAGGCTGAGCTGGGGAACAAGGCCCAAGGTGTTTGTAGCTCCTACTGCCTTTTCTCTGCCTGTTGAAAAGGAGAGTTCAGGGCAACCTGGAACTGAGGCCCACACCCCAGGAATACCCGAAGCTGGCAGCCTTGAAACTGGTTTTCACAAACCTCTGATCAAAGCACTTTCTGCACTGAAAACAGGGCACTACGTCCCTGGAAGCACAAGAGGGAGGCTAGAGGGCCGAGAATACAGAAGCTGAGATGGAGCTGGCAAGACATCTAGAGACTCCATCACTGACTCATTCTTCTGAACTGCTCCTTCCTTCAAAGGACCTAAAACTCTCTGGTCTTCATCTCCCAGATGACGGCGGAAACTCTGTTAAGACCAGGTGGAGAAACCAGGGCACACTCTGAGCCCAAGAAGAGGGCAGGCATGGGCACTAATGTCCCCTCCTCCATCCCTGAAGCCTCAAGCCCAGAACAGGGACCTTCCCCACCACCAACTCCAAACGTGCACTCCAGGCTCATCTGCAGCAGCTGGTCCAGGGAAATATTAATAACAATCACGAAAAGTGATGACTAGTTGTGAGAACAAGGATCAACTCAAAAGGGAAGTTATGTTTTCACATTCTCTGCTTGTTTAAAAACAACAACAACACACGCACCAAACCAACAAAATGAGGCATCTGTCTGGCACAGCCTCGTGATATCCTGTCCAGATGTGGAAGCTCAGCAAGCCCCCTCTCCATGCCCTTAGTTTATAGGACCAGGAGCTGTGAAACGGCCTTTGAAGAGTGGGTGTTACCCTTTGCAGCAGCTGCGAATGACCACAAAGCCTTCCCCGTTCCTGCAGGCACACCCCTTGAAATGGGGCTTCTTGGCCCCTCCCATCAAGAGAAGGAGTCCATTGTCCATCCCTTGAGTCTGGACTTGGACATATGACTTCCTTTGACCAACTGGACATTAACAGACGTGAAATAACAGAGGATGTAAAAAGTACTTATGCATCAGGCTTCCCTCTTCTGCAAGATAAACAGGGTCCAAGCTCCCAGCTCAGTTACTTTCAAAGAGGAAGAATGGTTGTCTACATCTACATGGACATGGAGAACGTGTGGGGAAGAGGCCAGGCCTGGGCAAGCCTCTTGGAAGACAAGAGGCCATGTGTTCCTTGCCACAGCTGAAACTGATGAGGCCATCCCAGTTCCTGCAGCCCCAGACAACCTGGCCAAGAACAAAGGAGCCATCTAGCCAAACACAGAGCCATGAATAAAAGTAAAGTTCATTGTCTTGAGCCAGTAAGTTTTGGGGAGATGTGTCATATGGTGGAAGTTAACCACCATACTCTACCATTTTCTGTCAAGGAAAAGAACTGGTTGGCTCCTCAGGGCGTGGGCAGGTTCCACCCCTCAGGCCAGGAAGTGTCCCTGGGGCCAGTGGAGAAAGACCACAAACTCTGCACTGGAGGCTGAATTCAAACCACCATTCTGCTACCTGATAGCCATGTGACCTTGAGCAAGACACTAACTCTGTGACCCTCAGTTTCCTCATCTGCACAATGGGCACAGCAAGCCGTTTCATAACGTTGCTGTGAGAAGGAAATGAGAGAATGGATGGAAAAGCTCAGATGCACAGCAAGACACATCAATAGATGCTTGTGTCTCTTTTCTAACCAGCCAAATTCAATGGTCGAGGCATCTTCCACCTTGATTCCAGGAGTGGAAACAACAGAAAAGGCCCAGACCAGCTCCCACTGCCAGACCAAGGGAGAGCAGGAGGGGAAGTCTGTTGCTAACACAGTCGCTTGGCTCTGTCGCTGAGGCACTTAGTTTTTCATCGCTCTGAGGAAAGAGATGTTTCATCCAACATTCACCGCATCAGCAACTCTGTAAGTAAAATGCAGAAAACACGACGTCTTTATTCATTCCATCAAGCAGTAATTAGGGCTCAGAACAGGAGGCTTCATCGGCAGGCACTCCCGCTCCTAAAAGCCAGGCAGGTTTCTAATTGGGCTGGAGAACAACTTTGGGGGGGATCTCACGGAGGCCGCTAAAGAGGGACTCATCCACAGTCACAATTTCCCTTTCCCTTTCAGGCGCTTAGAGAAAAATTCGAATGCTGCACTGTATTAGGAAATCAGACAAAGTGGGGGCTGCTCGGAACAGGGAGCACGTGCGGCCCACCGCCTCGGGACCCCCACGGATCCCTGAATGCACACACACTGGCAAAGCGCACGGCTGAGGCAGCCAAGGAAGACTGAGAGGCAATTTGCTTTTTGTTCTTTAAAAATAAGCAGCTACAGAAATTGCCTTTGTGTGACACTGAGACTCTGCTGCCTGCCACGGGGCTCAGCTGGGGGCGCCCGGGGCTCGGTCAGAGACCAGGGCAGGTCTTCACCTGTTGGGTAGTCAGTCAAGGAGGGAGAGAAAGGAGAGGGAACTGGCGACTGCCCAGCTCCCACCGCGTGCAGCCCCAAGAGAGGTGCTTTGCATACATGATCTCACCACATCCTCCCAGAACCCTCTGCGGGAAACATCGGCACCCCATCGCGGTGGGAAGGGACTTGCCCCTGTCACCCAGCAGGTAAGGAGGAGAACCAGATTGGAACCCAGGCGGAGAGGGAGCAGCCCTGCAAGGTGAGTGGAGCTGCCTCTGGCATTCAGCGTCCCAAGAACAAAGCTACCTGGAGCTGCCCTGGCATGAAGCTGTCATGTTCCCAGCTCTGGGAGCAGCCATTGACTAAGCCAGGGGTCCCGAGGTCCCCACTGCTTACATATACAGAAGCCCCAAGTGAAGGGAGAACTGGATGGAACACAAGTCTCAGCCAGGCACGGTGGCTCACACCTGGAATCCCAGCACTTCGGGAGGCTGAGGTGAATGGATCACTTGAGGTCAGGAGTTCGAGACCAGCCCGGCCAACATGGCGAAACCCCATCTCTACTAAAAATACAAAAATTAGCCGGGCATGGTGCCATGTGCCTGTAATCTCAGCTACTCGGGAGGCTGAGGCAGGAGAATCACTTGAACCCAGGAGGTGGAGGTTGCAGTGAGCCAAGATGGCGCCACTGCACTTCAGCCTGGGCGACAAAGTGACACTCTGTTTAAAAAAAAAAAAAAGTCTAGCTGCTGAAGCCCCTTCTCAGACTCTCTGCCCTCATTTTCCCTACACACACTCTCCCTTACTTTTCCAGCATGGCCCCTTCTCCATATACTTTACAGAGAGACAGAGCCTTAGGCATAGAGACTGACACGTAGACTTCAACATAGACACATAGACAAAGGCATAGACCTAGACACGTAGACACAGACATCCATCATTCCCCTTTGGAAATCATTTTGCTGGCTTGAACCCCACTCTGTCTTTCTCCTACCTCTCTCTGAAGTCTCCCTAACACCCCATCTTCTGCTTCCCTGGAAGATTTCATTGTTCCCTCATCAGTGTTCCCACAGCTTCTTTTACCACACTCATCACGTTGCATTTTATTTACTGGTTAATAGACCTGTCTCCCTTTCTAGAATAAGAATGGAGACAATTTCTTATTCATCTTTATATTCTCAACACTTAACACAATGTTTGACACACAGTGGGCATTCAAAAATATTAATCAAAGGAATTAATTCAACAAATACTTTGTGAGCACCTACTACAGGCTGCATGTTAGGGATATGGTGATTTTAAAAAGCCATCCTGGTCAGGCGCAGTGGCCCATGCCTGTAATCCCAGCACTTTGGGAGGCCGAGGCAGGCAGATCATTGAGGTCAGGAGTTTGAGACCAGCCTGGCCAACATGGTGAAACCCCATCTCTACTAAAAATACAAAAATTAGCTGACCATGGTGGCGCACGCCTGTAATCCCAGCTACTCAGGAGGCTGAGGCACAAGAATCACTTGAACCCAGGAGGTGGAAGTTGCAGTGAGCTGAGATCATGCCACTGCACTCCAGCCTAGGCAAGAGAGCAAGACTCCATCTCGAAAAATAAAAATAATAAATAAAAAAAAGCCATCAGGGGCCTACAGTGCAAACTGGGAGGTGCTCTGCCTGCTGAGAGCAGGATCCCGAGGGCACATGGTCAGTGGAGGGACGCTTCCAGGAAGAAGTGGCAGCTCAGGCGAGACCTACGGAAGAGTAGGAGGTGACTGGGTGAAGGAGGAGAGCTGTTCCAGCAAACTGAGATGCACATGCAAAGACCCAGAGGTGACAGAGACTAAAGAACATTCTAGAAACCACCATTCCGTGTGGCTAAAGTAGAAAGTGTGAGAGGTCATCAAGCAGCAGAGGATAAGGTCAGGAAGATGAGCACCACTCCTCCATTCACGCCCTCAGTCAGTAAACAGGTGGTGAGCACCTTCCCTCTGCCATGCACCTTATAAGGTGAGCAAGATATATACAGTCTCTGCCTTTATGGAACCTACAGTCTAGAGGGAAAGAAAAAAAGTACACCGAAAAAATAATTTCAAAATGTGCTAGTGGCTGTGGATGAAACTAACAAGAAGCAGACATAAAGAAAATAATAGGACAGAGAAACCCTCATGTGAAAATAATCTGAGACTTAAAGGATGTGTGAAAAGCGGGACGAAGAGTGCTCCAAACAGAGGCAGCTGTATGCGCACACCTCCTGAGGCAGGAGAGGGCGTGGCTCCACCACGGGCTGCAAGGCCAGGGAGAGTGGAACACGGCGAGCGGGAGGAAAGATACCAGTTAGTGTGTGCTCAGCCACACGCAACAGACGGCCTTCATAAATGTGGCTGGGACTAGAGAAGCATTCATTATCCCTTTAAGGAGGAGGACGGCAACTTTGTGGCTGATCCTGAAACTCAACTGTGGCTTTAGAGGCCTGCTCCTTCCATCTGCCTTCCTCAGTATGTGGACAGTGTCTTCCTCTCTGGGGGTGGCTCCTCACCCTCCCACATCCCTAAAGCAGGAAGGACGCATGCAGGCATCTCCTCTTCACGCGTCACTCTCGTATGAGGGCAGCCCATCTTTCCCACAGCCACCAGCAGACGTTCTCTTCAGTCCCACCACTTACCTCAATCAGTGGCAACGGAGTCATGGTACGGCCAAGATTAACCGGGGCCCAACTGCGGTGAATCGCAGGAGGGTAGACCTTCCCTGAAAATATCACCATCTCTTTCATGGAAAAAATGTTCCCTATATCTGAACAAAATCAGGCTTCTGCTAACATGGAAGATGGGAGGAAACAGCTGTTAGGAGGGTAACTGATCAAGGAGAGAGTGCAAGAGGAGGCTGGAGAATTAGACGAGACAGATCATACCTTATACGGCATTATGAGGGCCTTATAAGGCATGGCAAGGAGTTAGGATTTTATTTATTCATTTATTTACTTATTTATTTATTTAGACAGGGTTGTGCTCTGTTGCCCAGGCTGAAGTGCAACAGTGCAAACACAGCTCACTGCAGCCTCAACCTCCCAGGCTCAGGCGATCCTCCCACCTCAGCCTCCTGAGTAGCTGGGACAACAGGTCCTGAGTAGCTGGGACAACAGCTACCATGCCTGGCTAATTTTTGTATATATATTTTTTAAGAGACAGAGTCTCACCATGTTGCCCGGGCTGGTCTTCAACTCTTGGGTTCAAGCAATCCGCCTGCCTTGGCCTCCCAAAATACTAGGATTACAGGCATGAGCCACTGCGCTCAGCAGGATTTTATTCTAAGGGTAATGAACAGCTACTGAAAGGTTTTAAGCACAGGAGTAGCACAAAACAATTTAAATGATGTATTTGCAATGCATAGTTTTTAAAATGCTGTGCTGTGTGAAGAACAAGGAGCAAGAGAAGTGGAAGGAGAAAAAATAATTAGGTGGCTACTGTCTTAGGTCAGGAGAGAGATGGTGGTGGCCTGGACGGAAGGGTGGCAGAGCAAGCGGAGACAGAGAAGGGTATACATTTGAGGCACCTGCTGGAGGTAAATTGTCAGGACTTGGTGGGGTATGCGATGTGGAGAGTGAGAGAAGGGACAGATCAGGAATGACCCCCATTCTTTTGGTCTTGTAAACTGGGGAACCATCATGCCATTTCCTGAGATGGGGAAAGAGGGAGAAACATATTTGGGAAGAGGAATAAAGTGGTTTTCCACGTTTAGGATCTATGGAGGACATTCAAATGAAAAAAATCAAGTAGATAGATGGAACTGCTAGAGCTGAACTCAAGAGAGAAAGTTGGAGGTCATCACTGTATAGATGGTATTGAAAGTGTGGCAACAGGTAAGCTCACTCAAAGAGAATACACAGTTAGAGAAGGCGGCGGGGGGCAAGGCGTGGGACATCCGACATTTAGACAGGAGTAAAGGGGGAGTCAACAGAAAGGGACATGAGAAAGACAGACCTGAGGTGGGGACACAGGAGGAATGGAGTGTTCAGAGCCTGGAGAAAGTGTCTTAAGGGAGGAGGGAAGTGTCGAATGCCACTAAGAACCAAGATGAGGACAGCAGTGTCCACGCGATTGGGCAACATGGAAGTTACTAGCGACCTGCACGAGCTGTTGAGTGGATTAGTGGGGTGGCCGCCAGATTGAAGCGGGCAGGAGAGTGACCAGGAGGTGAAGTGGAGGCAGTGTGTGCCCACAACTCTTCTGAGTTGTTTGGCTACAAAAGGGATCAGAAATAGAACAGGAGAAGAAGAGGCACAACTGCAGGCAGCTTTTTTTTTTTTTTTTGAGACGGAGTCTCACGCTGTCGCCCAGGCTGGAGTGCAATGGCATGATCTTGGCTCACCGCAACCTCTGCCTCCCGGGTTCAAGCGATTCTCCCACCTCAGCCTCCCGAGTAGGTGGGATTACAGGAGTGTGCCAGCATGCCCGGTTAATTTTTTGTATTTTTAGTAGAGATGGGATTTCACCATGTTGGGCAGGCTGGTCTCGAACTCCTGACCTCAGGTGATCTGCCTGCCTGGGCCTCCCAAAGTGCTGGGATTACAGGCGTGAGCCACCACACCCAGCCAGCTTTCTCAAATACGACCAAAAGAACAGAGCACATCCCTGGCCCTCGGAGTTGCAGGAGGGGCGCATGTGGGTGGGGGGTCAGGCGGGTTTGCAGAGTTCAGGGTGAAAAGGGGCTCCAGTCTGATGTCTTCGGCTTCCTCCGTGAAGGCTGAGGTGAGATGCCGCGCTCAGAGGGAGGGTGTGGGAAGTGCCGGGGGAGATCTGAAGCCAGAGAAGGTAGGAAATCCAAGCTTTGGGGAGTAGAAAGGGAGTCTACTAGAGCAACATCATTCGATAAAAAATCTTAAAAGGCCCCTGCATTGAACTATGATTTTCAGTTAGGAAATCTTCCAGCCCAAGGGAATGCAGTGCCGAGCAGAGGGGAGGATCAATTGGGAAACTAGCACAGCAAGCTTTGTTCTTGTTCTCAGGGTTCGTCATTAAAGAAAAACAGGCACAATCACGTCGGGGGCGGGGGGGCCTGGCCATCGTAGGACGGCGGCCATCTCCAAAGACTCGTGTGCACCTACTCGTTAGCAGGTCAGACCGCATTTCCCCATGGACTTCTGCACAATTTCTGGGCTGCTTCATCATCATTTCTGAAGGATCTGTAATTGGCACTGATTCTTAAGCTTGAACATAAAGTTTTCCAGTCCCTAAAGCCTCTCTGTCAAGTACTTAATGACCTGGAAAACACTTAAATAAACCAAAAGAGCTCTGATTTTAAGGACCCCAGCAGCGAATCTTTTTCTGTAAAGCGAGGTCTTTTGTGACGCAAATGACCTCCACCTATTGGATTTTCCTAAAGAGAGGTCCACCCACATTCCAGGGCTTTGTGACCCAAGTGGAGCCTGCACAGGTGGTTTGTACTGACATATTTTATTTCCTAAGACATTGACACACATCTATCTGCTCAAATTAATTACTCTTCCAAGATCTCTCCCCTGACGCATCCGGTGGGAATAACAGACCCTGTGCCGATGCAAATACAGAAGAGGAGGAGGGATGCAAGAAGAGGAGGAGGGATGCAGGAGGAAGAGGCATGGACTAGGCATTGTGCAGCTTATATTATAAAAATGCAAGCATCAGCACTTCACTTATACCCAAATGTTTGTCTATGAGCATCAGTCCACAGGCAAACACACAAAACAGAGTTGTCTAGGACAAAGAGACAGAGGAAAAAGCTGGGTGAATTCATCCCTAGTACTGAGTAGGAGAACTTCTGAGAAGAGGCTGTGGTGGAGAGAAGAGGGGAGAAGGCGAAAAGACCAGAGGAGGCAGGAGGCAGGTGGGGTGCACACCGAGTGTATGCTACAGTTAACCCTTACAACACACTTTTACGTTAAATTCTAACTTTATTACTGCTATGGCTAGTGGGAAGACACCAAGAGGAAGAGTGAACATGGCATGGAGTTGGATTGAGAAGGTGGCCATGGGATGGTGCCCTATTGAGGTATCAGCTTCCCTGCCAACCAGTAGCACAGTCATGCCTAGGCCCATCCGCCAGCATCACAGCCCAGCTACAGGCTTGGGAGGCAGGGTCAAGGGGCATCCACCAGCCCCAGGTGAGTCCTAGAGATGCCTTCCTGCACCCTGACATCCAGGTGCACAGCCATGCCCAAGTCCATCTCCTCCCTTGACTGCGGGAGACGCCACCTGGGTATCTCCCACAGTCAAGGGAGGAGACGTGCAAGGGAAACAGGGACCACAAATTCAGACACCGCGGTCCTATTCTTTCAGATGTGGCTGGATTGCGCAGTATGGTGACTTGCCTCAGTTTATGCTTCCAGTGTGAGAAGGAAGCAGGTGAAGCAGCCATATCTCCTGTGATCTAACCACTGCACATAACACCTCTTGGCAATGACCATCATCATTTGGGAGTGTCTTGGGCCTCAGGTAAGAGTCGGCCTACAGAAACCCCAGGAAGGGAGGAAGCCGAGGATTCGTTAAGTCCCTTAACCCTCAACAGCTTCATTTAACCTGCCAGGAGGACAGAGATAGCAGTACCCATCTCAGAGGTTGCTGAATCAACAATCTGTATAAATCACTTAGCAAGGTGCCTGGCATACACTAAGCATTCCACAAATGAAAGGCTAGCCAGGGCCTAGAGGCAACGACCCTGTGGCAGAAGCTGCTTCTGAGGGGCCTAAAATCCCTGAGTCATGCATGAGTCATACGGTGAGCCTTGGGGTTCCCAAAGAAGAGGCCTGAGTCCAAATCAAGGGAATGAGCAAAGCATATTTATTCATCCATTTATTCACTCTACAATTGAAGCGAATGCCAATTACATTCCAGGCACTGTGCTCAGCCTAGAAATATAGCAATAATCACAATGCTACGCCAGCAGCAGGGGGCACCTGGATGTCAGGGTGCAGGGAGGCATCACTAGGACTCATTTAGGGCTGCAGACCCAGGCCACCAGACTGACATGTAAGGCCAAGCGCTAGTTCCAGGTAAGGGAGCAGAGTCTGCAAGACGATTTCATTCCAATTCAGACAAAGCCTGCAGCTGGGAGGAAATGTTCTGCCCAGGCAGAATGAATTCAGTGCTAAGGCCTGCAGGTGGAGGCCTCCTGGGGCCAGATGAGAGGAAGCAGAGGCAGGGGTAAGGTATAAGGTCAAGGTGAAGGCAGGGATTTAGGGACAAGGTGCAGGCTCAGGAGTAGGGTGCAGGATCAGGGTAAGGTGAAAGCTCTGGTTGAAACACTAAAGAGTAAGAAGAAAAAGGCAATGAAAGGAATCCTTCATGGATGAAAAACGCATTGAAACATACCCTCCTTCCCAGTTCCAGACCTTGGCCTTGAACACAGCTATGTCCTTGAACCAGCAGGATGCATGGGTCAAAAGCACTGAAAGCTGCCTCTGCCCCTCTTTGGCTGTGCTACCCTGCAACCCTCACCTCCCTCCCTGGGCCTCAAGGGATTGGGTCCAATGACCTTTGAGGTCCTTTCCTGCTCTGGCCTTCTAGGAGTGAAGGGAGAAAGAAGTGTGAAAATGCCAGCTGCCCAAGCAGCACTGTGTGTGTCCCTCTGGCCTTTTTGGCTATCAATACCTTTAAAATATATATGAAAAGAGACAAATGTGCTTGTCTCCTGCTGAGGCCGGGAATTGTGATGACAGGAGGCGCTGGACAGGCAGGGGGTGGTGAGAGACCTGAGGGTTCGGGGAGGGTTACGCTTTGCTTTCTGAGTTCCCCCAGGAGCCAAGGAATGCAAACGGAACGCTCCCAGAGCAAACGGTGGCTGCTGGCTGAAGGATTTTGTTCAGATTTCCAGCGTCCTGAGCCCTGTCCTGTAGGGGTTGCATCTAATTCAACAGACTCAACTGCTATAGTGAGACACGGGTGGCCAGCACCGTGGAGGTTCCGAGGGGTGAGCCAGCAGGAGTTCCCAAGCTGGATCGTGAGTCAAAAGCAGGTGCATCCAATCTATCAAGTCCTCCCTAGAAAAGCCCTTGGCATTTAGATGGTGGCCAAGGTAGGATTTTGACTTCTACTAGGAAGAAATAAGGGCTGTATACCTACAGCCTGCCAACTGCATTACGGTTGGCCTAGGCAGTAAATTAAAATCATGTAGTGCAGTGGCTCTCAAGGTGTGGTCCACAGACCAGCAGTATCAGCATCGGTGTCACCTAGAAACTTGTTAGAAATGCAAATTCTTGAGCCTATTACAAGATGTTTAGTGACTACTGCCTTCAGCTTGGCCTGCTTGGTGCATGTCACCACTCAGCTGGAGCCCAGAGGGCATCTGATTTTTCCAACCCTTAGCAGAGAAGGTAGTTCTATCCTCAGCAAAACTTCTTGGCAGTTTCCTGATACCACAGCCTCTCTGCACCATCTGCTCATAAAGGCTCCTCATTATTTCTAGAATAAAGTCCCAACTTTCTTGACCTGAAAGCCAAGTCTCTTCTAGACTTTCCAGACCCAGCCAACATTTGCACTCTTAGCTCTGTCCCCTATACCGACGGTTCTCAACTGGAGACACCTTGGCTACCCAGGAGACATGCAGTGAGTCTAGAATTGTATTTGGTTATCACAACTTGGGGGCTACAGGGGTGCTACTGGCATCTGGTGGGTAGAGGCCAGGGATACTGTCAGACACCCTGGAGTGCACAGGAGAGCACCCCCACGACAAGGAACTATGTGGCCCAAAATGTTGAGAACCCTGCCCTACACTCTCCCCGGCTGCCAAACTCTTCCGTTCATTATTCCAAATGTGTGGTCCCTCGACTTACACCCTTGACCTCCTGGGATGCCTCCGGGCCACCACCCCTCACTGAGTCCTCCTGCAAACCCCACTCCTGCTGTCAGGCTTTCCTGACCAGTCTGGATCGCAGTAAGTCCCTGCTGAAAACCTACTCAAAAATTAGCCAGGGAAAGACCCTGTGTCGTGCCTGTGGTCTCCCCATCCCATTGAGACCATAGAGGGCCCACTGCCTTGTTCCCTCTATGCCTGAACACAGTAAGTACCAGATATGTGCTGGATGACGGGTGGCCAGGCAAAAAGGAAGGGAGTTGGCTAGCAGGATGATCACCTCTTCCTAAAACTCCCACTTCAAGAACACCATACTCCAAGAAGCCTCCCCCAAATAGATCTTGAACTGGGGTACTGAGAAACCAGAGGGCCAGAAGCTATTTCACCTCTCCCTGGATTCTGGGTGGCCCCAGGAGCAGGCCAAGCCCAGCCATACACCAGCAGAGACAGGTGCTCTGGACATCTCTGTCTCGTGCCCCTCTGGCCGCCCACACACCTGCCCTCCTGAATTTGCAGCCCACCCCCAGTCAGTGTGCCACAGCTCACAGTCTGGGGTGATAAATTAAATTCATGAATACAGTTTGACAAATCCCGGCAGCCAAGTGACTGACAGCGGTTTTCATACTGAGCCCTGCAGAACTGGAATAATTACGCCATATCAGGATGGAATTAGAAAGATCTCTTAATAATGTGGGTAGTTGCTCCGGCAGTGGCATCCTTGTCCAACAAGTCCCTGCTCCTCCCACCCAATTCAAAAAGCAGCTCATCAGCCTTCCGGTGCCTGTGCCACCCCGCAGGCCAACTCAGCACCAGAGCTGACCGGTACCTGACCACATAGTCCAGCAGGCCTAAAATCCCACTGGCTGAGCCATGGCCAGGCTGGCCTTGCAAACAGAGTCTGGGATGAATGGGCTGGGCCCGAAAATCAATCCTAAACAGCTCCTGACTTGCTCCCCTCACAAGTTACTGGTCCAAACACCTTAACATGCCCATTCCTACCTAGAACTCCATTCTGGAGACATCATGATAATAACTACGTATGTCTACACTGTGCCAAGTAACTCACATATGCTATCTCATTAGATACCATTATCCCTATTTTGAGTGTCACAGATTTTAAGTAACTTTTCCCAGGTGACATATGCAATAAATGGCAGGGCTAAGATTCAAACCCTGAGCCATTTGATCCAAAGCTCATGGTCTCCTTTCCGTGTGACATTATAAGATTTTTTCCATGTCAAAGTGGCTCCAAGTTTCCCTCCAACCACGCACTCACACCGGCTGCGGTGTCTTCCCCAGGGGCCTCTCACCCCGATTGTCGATGTCGTTATATTAGGACTTCTTTACATTCCAATTCCCCTTATAACATCTCAGCCTGGCTTTATAAAACAACCCCATCATAAACATCAGCTTGATTACAAGCAGAGACTGCCGCCTCTAATAAATAAGCATGTGTAATGCATACAGAGAGAGAAAGAGACACCTCTATATTTTCAGTTTTGTAAAGACAAATCGCCTCGATTGTTTAATCAATAAAAATGCCTCTCTAACTCCTACTGTTATTACAAAGCAATTTCAGACAGAGCGAAGCAGCAGCATCACATCTGTATTCCTGTCAGGGCTGACAGGGTCTGATTAGGCCAATGGATGAGGCATCAGACCTGACGCCAGTCCACTGAAGGCCAGTATCTGGACCTCCCCTCACTACTATGCCTGGGGCAGCATGACCACAGGGCCTGATCCCAACCACACATCAGGAATGGAGAGGCTAAAGCAGGGAGAGGTTTCTCGGCACCCTGGGGCTTGATCGAATCAGGGATCCCTAGGGACAAACACACTCTCCAGGTTGGAGGAAGGGCAGCCTTGCTGTGGGGCAGAGGGAAGGGAGACTACAAGAGGAGGACAAGGACAGTCACCCAAATGTCCCATTGTCACCTCTCACTTCCCATCCCTACAAGCACCGCTGAGTCCACACACTCGGCATCTGGCAGTGAATGAGAGGCCCTCGCTGATCTTCCTATCTCCTCTAATTCACACCAAGGCCCTGGTGATACACCTAAAACACACCTCTGAGGAAGGAGGCAATAGGCACTCCCTTACAGCAGGCTTTTCATTGATTCCCCAGTGTCTATGTGGGAAAGTCCAAACCGCTCTCCCTAAATGAAGGCCCTTCCTGAACTGGCCCTGCTTTCTCTTCCAGCCTCATCACCTGTCCTCCTCCCCCTGCACCTTTCCCCCAGCTGCTCCAAACTCTTTTCTGTTTCCTCAACACCCTACACTTCATGCCCCTAAACCTTTGCATATTCTGGTACTTCCCCTGAAAAACCACCCCCTAGATTATCTCTTGGTAAACTCCTATTCATCCTTCAAGACCCACTCACATGACCTCCCGTAAGGCTCTTCACTACTCCCCCATGTACTCCACCCAGAGCTCCTGCTTCAGCTACAGCTCCATGGCTGTATTCAACACATGTCCAAGCGTCAGCTCAAACACCTGTCTCTGTGTGTCAATGCTTTGCAAAATGCATATCTCCAGCTCTTACCTCTGTCCTGAACTCCAGACTCATATGTCCAGCTGTCTCCTGGGCACTCTTATGCCTCATGGGCATCTCTAAAACACAACTGTGAATTCCCAACTGCTAAAAGTGCTTCTCCCCAAGACTCTCCCATCTTAGAAATGGCACCCTGACCCAATCAGTTTCTCAAGCCAAAACTCAGTCACCATTAGTTCCTCCCCCTCCTTCATGTTCCACATCCAAAATCACATCCTGTCAATCCTATCTCAAAAACAGATTTACAGGAAGGACAGACTTTTCAACAAATGGTGCCAAAATGATTGGATACCCATTTGCAGAAAAAAAAAGAACCTTAATCCATACTTCTCACCATATGCAAAAATAACTCAAACTAGATCAGAGTAGAAGAAAACACTTGTGATCTTGGATTAGGCAATACTCAGATACAATCCCAAAAGTACAATCTATAAAAGAAAAAATAATAAATTAGACTTTATCAAACTTAACGATTGCTCTTCGAAAGGCACAATTAAGGGAATTGAAAGGGCAGGGCACAGTAGCTCACACCTGTAATCCCAGCTAATCAGGAGGCTAAGGCACCAGAATTGCTTGAACTAGGAGGTAGAGGTTGCAGTGAGCTGAAATAGGGCCACTGCACCCTGGCCTAGGCTACAGAGTAAGACTCTGTCTCACAAAAAAAAAAAAAAAAAAAAAAAAAGAGAGACAGAGAGAATGAAAAGAACTCAGAAGAATTTAAAGCATGGTCTCAAAGAGATATGTGTATACCCATGATCACAGGACCGTTACTCACAAATTGTGGAACAAATTGTGGAAGCAACCCACGGGTCCATTGACAGATGCATGGATAAACGAAATGGGGTATAAACATACAATGGAATATTATTCAACCTTAAAAAAGAAGGAAAGTCTTACTGAATCTATTCCAAAACATTGAAGAGGAGGGACTCCTCCCTAACTCATTCTATGAGGTCAGCATCATCCCGATACCAAAACCTGGCACAGACACAACAAAAAAAGACAATTTCAGGCCAATATCCTTGATAAACATATTAATAGGTGCAAAAATCCTCAACAAAATACTAGCAAACCAAATCCAGCAGCACATCAAAAAGCTAATCTACCATGATCAAGTAGGCTTTATCCCTGGGATGCAAGATTGGTTCAAATCAATAAATGTAATTCACCACATAAACAGAACTAAAAACAAAAACCATATGATCATCTCAATAGATGCAGAAAAGGCTTTTCATAAAATTCAACATCCTTTCATGTTAAAAACCACCACAACAAACTATGCACTGAAGGAACACACCTCAAACTAATGAGCCACTAATACAGTTTGGATATTCGTCCTGCCCAAATCTCACTTGAAATGTAATCCCCAGTGTTGGAGGTGGAACCTAGTGGGATGGGACTGGATCATGAGGGTGGATCTCTTGTGGCTTGGTGCTGTCTTCACAATAGTGAGTGAGTTGTCACGAGATCTGGTCATTTAAAAGTGTATGGCACCTCCCCTTACCTCTCTGTCTCTATCTCATTCACTCCTACTTTCACCATGTAACATGCCTGCTCCCTCTTCAACTTCCACCATAATTGTAAGCTTCCTGAGGCCTCCCTAGAAGCTGAGCAGATACCAGCACCATACTTCCTGTAAAGCCTGCAGATCTGTGAGCCAATTAAACTTATTTTATTTATAAATTACCAGTCTCATGTATTTCTTTATAGCAATGCAAGAATGGCCTAATACAGTCATCTATGACAAAACCACAGGCAACATAATACTGAATGAAGCAAAAAGCTGGAAGCATTCCCCTGGAGTACTGGAACAAGACAAGGGTGTCTACTCTCACCACTCCTATTAACATAGTTCTAGAGGTCCTAGCCAGAGCAATCAGACAAGAGAAAGGATCCCCATGGTCTCTGCTCAAAAACTCCTAGAGCTATTAAACAACTTCAGCAAAGTTTCAGGATACAAAATCAATGTACAAAATCAGTAGCATTTCTATACACCAACAACGTCCAAACTGAAAGCCAAATCAAGAACACGATTCCATTCACAGTAGCCACAAAAAGAATAAAATACCTAGGAATACAGCTAACCAGGGAGGTGAAAGATCCTTACAACAAGAATTACAAAACACTGCTGAAAGATATCAGAGATGACACAAACAAATGGAAAAACATTCCATGTTCATGAATAGAAAGACTCAATATTATTAAAATGGCCACACTGCCCAAAGCAATCTACAGATTCAACGCTATTCCTATCAAACTACCAATGACATTCTTCACAGAACTAGGAAAAACTATTTTTTTTTTTTTTTTTTTTTTTTGAGACGGAGTCTCGCTCTGTCGCCCAGGCTGGAGTGCAGTGGCGCGATCTCGGCTCACTGCAAGCTCCACCTCCCAGGTTCACGCCATTCTCCCGCCTCAGCCTCTGAGTAGCTGGGACTACAGGCGCCCGCCACCACGCCCGGCTAGTTTTTTGTATTTTTAGTAGAGACGGGGTTTCACCATGTTAGCCAGGATGGTCTCGATCTCCTGACCTCGTGATCTACCCGCCTCGGCCTCCCAAAGTGCTGGGATTACAGGCTTGAGCCACCGCGCCCGGCCGGAAAAACTATTTTAAAATTCATATGCAACCAAAAAAGTGTTTGAAAAGCCAAAGCAATCCTAAGCAAAAAGAACAAAGCTGGAGGCATTATGTTACCCGACTTCAAACTACACTACATGGTTACGGTTACCAAAACAGCATGGTACTGGTACATAAAACAGAAACATAGACAAATGGAACAGAATAGAGAGCCCAGAAATAAAGCCACACACCTACAACCATATGACCTTCAACAAAGTAGACAGAAACAAGCAATGGAGAAAGGGTTCCCTATTCAGTAAATGGTACTCAATAACTGGCTAGCCATATGAACAAAATTGAAACTGGACCTCATCTTTACACCAAATACGAAAATCAACTCAAGATGGTTTAAGGACTTAAATGTAAAACCTAAAACTATAAAAACCCTGGAAAATAACCTAGGAAATACCATTCTGGACATAGACATTGGCAAAGGTTTCACGATGGAGACACCAAAAGCAACTCCAACAGAAACAAAAATTGATAAATGGAAACTAATTAAACTAAAGAGCTTCTGCACAGCAAAAGACACTATCAACAGACAACCTATAAAAGGGAAGAAAATATTTGCAAACTATGTATTCAACAAAGGTCTAATATCCAGAATCTATAAGGAACTTAAATTAACAAGCAAAAACCAAACAACCTCATTGAAAAGTGGGCAAAGGGGCTGGGCGTGGTGGCTCACGCCTGTAATCCCAACACTTTGGGAGGCCGAGACGGGCGGATCACGAGGTCAAGAGATAGAGACCATCCTGGCTAACACAGTGAAACCCCGTCTCTACTAAAAATACAAAAATTAGCCAGGCGTGGTAGCGGGTGCCTATAGTCCCAGCTACGCGGGAGGCTGAGGCAGGAGAATGGCGTGAATCCGGGAGGCAGAGCTTGCAGTGAGTGAAGATTGCGCCACTGTACTCCAGCCTGGGCGATAGAGTGAGACTCCGCCTCAAAAAAAAAAAAAAAAGAAAAGTGGGCAAAGGACACGAACAGACACTTTTCAAAAGAAGACATATACATGGCCAACAAGCATGAAAAAATGTTCAACATCACCAATCATTAGAGAAATGCAAATCAAAACGGCAAGGCGATATCATCTCACACCAGTCTGAAAGGCCGTTAAAAAGTAAAAAAATAACAGATGCTGCTGAGGTTGCAGAGAAAAGAGAACATGTATACACTGCTGGTGGGAATGTAAATTAATTCAGCTATTGTGGAAACCAGTGTGGCAATTTCTCCAGGAACTCAGAAGTAACATTTGACCCAGCAATCCCACTACTGGGTATATACCCAAAGAAATAAAACTTTTTCTACCATAAAGACACATACATGCATGCTTATGTTCACTGCAGCACTATTCACAATAGCAGACACGGAATCAACCTAAATGCCCATCAATGGTAGACTGGATAAAGAAAATGTGGTACATATACACCATGGAATGCTATGCAGCCATAAAAAAAGAACAAGATAATGTCCTTTGCAGCAACATGGATGGAGCTGGAGGCCATTATTCTAAGCAAACTAATGCAGGAACAGAAAACCAAACACTGCATGTTCTAATAAGTGGGTGCTGATACACTACTAGTGGCAAAAACTGCAATTACTTTTGCACCAACCTAATAAATGCTGAATACACAAGGACACTAAGGAGGGAACAACAGACAGCAAAGCCTACTTGAGGGTGGGGGGTGGGAGGAAGGAGAAGACTGAAAAACTACCTATCAGGCACTATGCTTATGACTTCGGTGATGAAATAGTCTGACCACCAAACCCCCATGACATTCAATTTACCTATATAACAAACCTACACATGTACCCCTAAACCTAAAATACAAGTTTTATATATACACACATATATACATATGTATAATGTATATGTATATGTATACATATACATACTATTTAAGAAAAAAAGACAGACTGTTATTACTTCTCAAGCCTGGGTATCTGGATGGCCCTATAGATGCTCATGGTATAAGAAACTTCTACTAGGTTTTTCTCAAGTCTGCCTACAAACTATTCTTAGTGTTTAAAATCTTCTATTCAGGCCGGGTGCGGTGGCTCACGCCTGTAATCCCAGCACTTTGGGAGGCCGAGACAGGCAGATCATGATCAAGGCATTGATTTCCTGATCGAGACCATCCTGACTAACACGGTGAAACCGCGTCTCTACTAAAAATACAAAAAAATTAGCCCGGCGCAGTGGCAGACACCTGTAGTCCCAGCTACTGGGGAGGCTGAGGCAGGAGAATGGCCTGAACCTGGGAGCTGGAGCTTGCAGTGAACCGAGATCTCACCACTGCACTCCAGCCTGGGCGACAGAGGGAGACTTCATCTCAAAAAAAAAAAAAGAAAGAAAAGAAAAATCTTCCATTCACTGAAATAAAACCGTACATGATGAACTATTCAGAAAAAAAAAGGAAGGAAATTCTGACACATGTTACAACATGAATGAACCTTGAGGACATTGTAACTGAAATAAGCCAGTCACAAAAAGGTAAATGCTACATGAGTCCACTTGCATGAGGCATCTAGAGTAGTCAAATTCGCAGAGACAGACAGAATGGTGTTCTCTAGGAACTGAGGGCAAGAGGGAATGAGGAGTTGTTATTTAAGGGGTACAGAGTTTCAGTTTTGCAAGATTGAAAGCGCTCTGGAGACTGACTGCACAACAATGTGATGGTACTTAACACTGCTCAACTGTACACTTAAAATGGCTGAGATAAGCAATTTTATGTTATGTGTATTTTACTACAATTAAAAACAAGAAACTACAAAATCTGGACCATCAAAATAAGAATCTCAAAGAGGCTGTCTTCTGAAACCGTTCTCCAAATGACAATAAAGGAAGTGTCTGTGATCAAGGAATTATGTATGTTTTAATCCTTGTTCTATTTTCATAAGTATACTTAGTCTTGTAATCTAAAGGAGAGAGAGAGAATGAAAAGACGAGCCACAGACTGGGAGAAACGATTTGCAAATCTCACATCTGACAAAGGACTTGTATCTGGAATATATAAAGAACTCTCAAAATGCAATAACAACAACCAATATAAAAATGTACGAAAGACTGAAAGATACTTCACCAAAAAAAGATATAGGGTTGGCAAATAAACAGATGAAAAGACACATCTTAAGTTGTTAGGGAAATGCAAATTAAAACTACCATGTGATACAACCATATACCTCATAAAATGGAGAAACAAAATTTGTAAGATTTGTTTTAAGGACAATACTGGTGAGGATGCAGAGCAACTAGAATTCTCATGCATTGGTGATAGGAAGCCACCACAGAGATCAGGTGCGCAGCTTCTTAGGAAGTTAAACATATACTTACCATAGAATCCGGTATATCTCACATCTAAGTATTTACCCTAGAGAAATGAAAACTTAGGTTCACATCAAAGCCTGCACTCAAAACCGGGTGCAGTCACTCATGCCTGTAGTCCCAGCTACTGGGGAGGCTGAGGCAGGAGGATCACTACACCCTAGGAGGTAGAGGTTGCAGGGAGCTATGATCGTACCACTGCACTCCAGCCTGGATGACAGTGCAAAACCCTGTCTCAAAAAAAAAGAAAAGAGGCCAGGCATGGTGGCTCACACCCGTAATCCCAGCACTTTCGTAAGAACAGATCACTGAGGTCAGAAGTTTGAGACTGGCCTGGCCAACATAGAGGAACCTGTTTCTACTAAAAGTACAAAAATTAGCTGGGCATGGTGGTGTGCGCCTGTAATCCCAGCTAGTTAGAAGGCTGAAGCAGAAGAATCGCTTGAACCCAGGAGGTGGAGGTTGCAGTGAGCCAAGATCGCGCCACTGCATTCCAGCCTGGGCGACAGAGTTAGACTCTGTCTCAAAAAAATAAATAAATAAACAAATAAAGAAAAGAAAGGAAAAAAAAAAAAACCGTTGTACTCAAATGTGTACAGTAGCCTTATTTGAAATTGTCAAAAACTGAAAACAATCCAAACGTCCTTCAACGGGTAAATGAATAAACAAATTGGCATTTCCGCACAATGGAATACTATCCAGCAATAAAAAGGAATGAACTACTCACATATGCAGCAACATGGATAAATCTCAAACACATTATGCCAAGTGAAAGAAGCCAGACTCAGAGAGCTATATACTATGTGATTCTATTTATATGACATTCTGAACACGATCAGCGGTTGCCAAGGGTGGGAGGTGGGGAGGGAGGGTGACTGCCGGGGGTGCGGGGGAATTTGAGGGGTGACGGAGATGTTCCATATCTTGATTGTGGTGGTGGTTACACAACTCAGGACTTTGTCAAAAGTCATGGAACTTTATGCTAAATGGGGAATTTTACTGTGCGTAAAAACCTGAAACTATACAGATCGGGACCTACCCACACATGTCTGTTGCCTCCAAGGCCATACTATGTCCAAGCCTCTGTCAGTTCTCACCCAGCCTACAGCTACTCATGGCTTAACTCTTCCTCTCCTATGATTTATCCTTTATAAGCTGTCAAAATAACTTTTTCAAATATAAATCAGACTGTCACTCGCCTGCTTAAACTCCTCCAAAGTCATCTTATTTTAGAATAAAATCCAAATTCCTTCCCTGGCGCACAAGGCCAGCATGGCTCTGTGACCTCCTGTCATTCCACACCCCTGTGTCCACCCTGGCCATCTGTCCATTCTCTCGAAGACACTCAGCCTGTCCCCACCTTGCTACCGCCTTGTTCCCCTTGCCTGGAAGGCTCTGCCCTGAACTCCGTGTGGTTGGCTCCTTCTGAAAGGGGCTGACATAAGTGTGACCTCCTCAGTTCACCCTACAAAGCACCTGCCCCCATTACTCCGCACCCCCATGCCTCATCCATCCAAAAAAAAGGGTTATTTTGTCGTGTGCTGTCACTTCCCGATCATCCTTGTTTACAGCTGGCTGTCCCCACTCCACCACCACACAGCCTTGTTCACAGCTGGATCCTCAGTGCTGGGACAGGGCCTGGCATACAGTGCACGCTCAATAAACACCACTTGAGCTGGGCTGTCATATTCAGGTAGGAGCATGCGTCCGAGCCTTCCTGGGCACTCACAGAGGGACACAGTATCGCTTCCACATGGCAGAAGCACGGCCCTGTCTGCAGGAACTCCCGCCTCACCCCCACTACTTAACCCGCAACTTCTGACAGCTGGTTAGCAGCAGAGTCGGGGCTCAAACCCAGCCACCCATGGGGCTGGGGACAGTTGTAACCCTCCCTACCTCCCTCTCTGAGTATATGTGGAGATGAGCCAAGTGAGGAAGCGGGATGACATAGCAGGGTGATACCAGAAACCAGGGACCAGGCGGGGGCATTGGCCGGGATGGGAGACCACTGGCCAGCTGGGCCCAACCCTCAGCTCTGCCTGACCCCAGCTCCCAAGGCCGAGGGGCAGAGGCTGAGTGGCTGTTGGGATTCGGAATCCAATTCCACCAAGTTGTACTGAGTGTATCCCCCACTATGGGAGGGAGGAAAGGTGGAACACAAACTTACTGGATGCCCTGTATGTCCCAGAAGCTTCAGCTGTGTTGCCTGTAAGGTTGGCAATGGTATCCTCATTTTTATGGGACCTCACAGTGGTCATGCATGTTGTGTGTGGCAGAACCTCTTGGTGTCCACGTCCATGGCTATTTCCCTTGCACATCTAGGGGCAGCTCTAAACTCCGGCTTCTTGGGCAGCACTGAATCAGCATCTCAGCCCAAGGGCCCCAGAGGATCCCACTGCTATTGTAACTTCTCACCTCCTCTTTCCTCTCTCTGGGCTGTGCCCACATCTATCCCTCCATGTTCTCATTTCCTGTCACCTGTGGCTAAAGACACACAGCTGAGATCAACTTCAACCAAACAGCCCAGCCCCAGAGAAGGCAACAGGTGCCCTTCTACTTCCCTGCCCTCTGGTCTTGTTTCTCTCCTCCTCCCTGTTGCTGCCTCATCTCCCTGCCTTTGTCTCTATGTCTCTGTCTCATGCATGCACACACAGGCACACACACATACACAATTGCCACTACCCCTTTTCCAACTCACTTCCTTCAACTGTCCAACTCACTCTACAGAAAGGAAAGGACGCTGCCAGACCAAGGCTCTGAGAAGCCTTGAGGGGATGGAGGAAAGGAAGTCTGGGCTGTGGCTATGGTCCTGGGGCTGAGCTGAGAAATCCAAGCACTGCAAGGCTTGTGGCTGCATAGACCCTGCTCCAATACCACCCTCCTCACTAAGCCCTCAGCCAGCTAAACACACACCTGCCCTTGCCACCAGCAGGGAGGGGCTCTGTCCAGCCAATACTCTGGGCCAACTCAGCAGCTGCCCAGTGGTGTAGTTGGGGAGGACTAAAGACGGGAGGGCAGGGACTGGCATAATTTCATGTCTGGCCTTTCCCAACGACAGGCAAAATGACTCTGTGGTCCCCTGGCTCTCTAAATTAGCTGCATTTTATAATCCCTCTGCCTGGCATGAAATGTCCCATTAAATCTTAACGATCTGCCTTCCAAGAAACTCCCCAGCCCCTTTGGCCCCTGGAGGACACCTAGCCCTGGAAGATCAGGGTAAGAGGCTGGTGGAGAAAAGGAAAAGATGAACCCCCCGAGGTGTCTGGAATGGGCTCCCATCCGTCTTTTATTGGGCAACTGCCTTCAGAACCAGAAGAAGCCCCTTCTAACCCAAGAGATCTCCATCATCCCACTCTTCCCATAGGACTTCTGCCCTCCACACACCCCTCTCAGGCCATAGTCCACTCACCCCCTCAGAAACCCACCTGGCTCTCCTCCACCCCAGGCTCCACATATGTCTCTAGACCACAGCAACTCCACAGGAGGCAAGTTTAGGACGGCACCGTGCCTGCCCTGCCCTCCACACATGCACCGAGGTGAGGATAGAATCTTTCCTTGAAAGAAACATGCCATATGACCTTCAGGATTATTCAAATATTAACCACCCAGATAAACAGTTTCTCTTATGTTCTCATTATCACCTCTCTTGCTGAAGCCAGCTAAAGTGCAATATTTCTCTTTTATATCCAGAGGAGAAGATGCTTCTGGTGACTCCTGGGGAGAGGGGAAAGACGACAAGAAAGTGAAGGAGAAGGCAAGTTTAGGAGAACAGGGAGCTGAGTCCTTCCAGCTCCCCACCCCAACTTGGGCAGGAGCTAAGGCAAGACCTTGACCAGAAGGCTGGAGGTCACCCAGAACCAAACAACAGCCAGCTGTGTCCTGGGCCCAGCACAGGCTGCTGGTCATAGAGGCCTTGGGAACACAGGCTCCACTATGGTGACCCATCCAGCTCCCAGAGCTCCTAGCATGACTGAGGCCTTGTTACCTCTTGGGCCCTCTCTGAGGGCACTGCCACCTGCCCCTGTCTAGGGTGGCTGCCCACGACCATCAGAGGTGTAAGCAGAGCTCTTCATCGACACTGTGTTAAACCCCACACATTCTTGGCTGAGCCATTTCCTTCCTGTCTTTATTCTCTCTCATTCCACCTTACCTCTGGCCTCCACCTGCCCAGGTCATAGAAGGCTAAGCGCAGGTGTGTGGATCCCTCTCTGCTTCTCCCATCACCCCTAGCCAGCAAAGGTCCCACCAGTCAAGAGCAGCTGTACTCTTCTCCAAGCCCAGGAGGGGAACAGAAATGGGTAGTCTGCCTGAAGTCTAGCCTCACCTGGCAGAGAAGACAAACCTATCACCTACTTTCATGTTTGCAACCATTTTTAAAGTTATCATTGTGGATTCTTAAGATGTCAACTATAAGGAATCCTATTGTCCTACTAATTAATTCAGCAATCTCCCTGAAATAATAGGAGTTGTAATTGTAATTCCAAACTCACCCCTCGACCACTGGAATCAACTAATTAAACAACAATCAGCCAGCAACGGGCTTTCATGGGGAAGATGGACTATTCCTTTTTATAGCTGCAATTAGGCGACACATTCAATAATCAGAATGAAATACAAATTTACCCAGGAGCCCAGTAAATTATGGCCACTCACACTTTGTTTTCCTATGGTTGCCTCCCAGAAAATAAAAGGGGCTGCATTTTCCAGCTGCATGCAGCAGGATGCTGTCTGGATGGCACTTTTTTTTTTTTTTTTTTTTTTTTTCAGAGACAGGATCTTGCTCGTTACCTAGGAATTTAGTGGTATGATCATAACTCACTGCAGCCTCGCACTCCTGGGCTCAAGTGATCCTCCTGCCTCGGTGTCCCAAAGCACTGGGATTACAGGCACATGCTACCACGCCTGGCCTTGGATCATCCTCAAGCGCTCCTCGGGGTCCCTCCCCAACACCGGGGGGCTTTCTGCTGCTTGGTTAATAAGCACAAGGAGAAGGCAGGAGGGGGCCACCAACATCTGTAGGGATGCCCAGCAGGAAGTCAGAGTGACCTGTGGTTTCTGGAGGGAGAATGGGGCAAGAGCAGGAATCAGGTCTACACTTGTGCTCGGGTAGGTGTGGGAGGCACATGCCCCAAATCCACACACACACCCCAAACCCACACCCACACCCTCAGGAGCACACCCCATTCAGCGGTGGCCAGCACCGGCCTAGATGCACAGTGGAAAGAAAGCTCTTTGTATTTCTTGCAAAATGTTCTGAGGGGTGGAGGAAGCCTGGAAGATAGATGGTGAGAGGACCCGTGAGCCAGAGGGAAGAAACGTAAAACGATGCAGACAAGTTCCGTGAGAAGTCACTGAATAAGGTGTTAAAATTAAATTAGGTAAAAGGCTGGGCAGGAAGAGGGCAGGGAGGCCTGAGATGATAAATGGAAAGATAGTAGCACCAAGGTACCGTAAGCCCGTCACAGACTGAGCTAAGCGGAAAACGTGTGCTCTTCAGAATTTGCCAAAATGCTCATGTCCTCAAAGGGAGGGTGCGAAGGATCCCAGCATGAACGTGCATAACCGAATCACCTCCACCGGTCCACCTCAGGCATGGTGGCCACAACGGGGTCCTCTGGAGCTGAGAAGCCTGCTGAGCAGGGAGCCCATTCTTCTCTTCTCAGAACTCTTAGAAGGCTGCGCTGGATGCATTCTCAACGCATGACCCAGCTTTAGGAGAAATCCAAGTGAAGGGAGTCCTTTGCAGAAGACAGTCTCTAGATCCCATGTCCTCAATGTTAGACATTCCTTGAGGTCAGGGCTCCCTTTCCTGTCACTCAGTGTAGACTCAGGCACACAGTAGGTGCTAAATGAATTCTTATTAAAGAGATGCCTGGTTCTGGGACACCTCTCGGCTTGGTGGGCACTGCAGGGAGACACAGAGGAAAGCGCCTCCCCTCCCCACAGACTCCCCACAGATGGAGTGTTTCTGTAGACACCAAGTGAAGCTCTAAGAATTGGTTCATTCCTTCATTCAAACACATTTATTGAGCATCTACTCCATACCACCTAAGTGCCTGGCACCATGGGTTCAATAGTGAGCAAGACAGGTGTAGCCCCCGCCCTTACAGAGCAGGGAAGAGACACAAATCATCAAAAGCCAGGAAGTATCAAAAATGCAGTGTTATGGAGGTAGGGGATGTTGGCCTGAAGAATGAAGGAGAGTGAGCCAGGTGCTTCCATGTCCTCATGTGTAAAAAGGAAGTAACAGTGCCCGTCTCATAGGACTGCTGGGAAAATTAAAGAGACCATATACATAAGGTGTCACCACAGCCCCTGGTACTGCGACTTGTTTGCTATTTTGGCTATTATTGTTATGATCATCCCTCCACCATTCCCTCTTTGGGAGAAGACCTAAAACCAAGAAGGACCATCCAGCCCAGCGATGTGATCGTGGATGGCTGCTCCCTGCACAGTCCCCTGTACATTCAGCATAATCACACAGCACAACCACTGCTCAATTCAACCAGCATGACAGAGCCCCACCACGCACCTGGAACGTGGGAGGAGGTGTGTGACTTGCTCTTAAGAAGCTCATGGATAAGGCTGGAGGGAGACACACAACAAATGCTACCTTTCATAGCGTGCACTCTATCCGAGTCACTGGTGTCGGTCTCAGGGGAGAGAGGACTGATTGGTCAGGAGATGCTCTCAGGACTCTAAGGCCCTCCTGGGGTCACAGTCCCAAGCCTGGAGTCAGCCAGATGAATCAGCAGGAGCCCGAAGGCCCTGCCATCAGCCTTGCTGCAGCCAGGCTCTGTGTGGGCCTCTGGGATATAGAAGGACCCAAGGAGAGCCTGGGTTGGCTGTAAGTCCAGGCCACCTCCAGAAGAGCTGGGAGAGGGTCCCTGAGCCCCAAATCCTGGAGCTCTGTGCCCAACTGGCTCGAGTCAGGCCCATCCACACACTGTCTATGCAAGCCAGGACCAGCACCTGCTGATTCCCAGTCCAGGCCACACCCCACTGCTCTCTCTGGTCCTAGTTTACCCCATGTGTCTTGCCAGCCCTTGTCTACCTGCTCAGTGACTGTTCTGAGTCCCAAGTGCTCTAACTCTGTCTCTCCATCCCCTGTGTACCTCTTTCTCCCACCCAGTGAGACGAATTTGAGCTGGACCTCCAGGGATCCACAAGCCAGAGCAAAGGACAGCTGAGGCCAAGGGTCCGCAGCAGTGGTGGGGGTGGTCGCAGGTTGGGAGTGGGTATATGGGGCCATGACTAATTGACTGACTCCTCGTTATGGACACAGCTTCCCCTCAACAGCCGCGTGCCAAGGTCTTTTTCATCATGGCTCAGCTCTTGGAAGCTGTGAAGAGTCTGATTAAACATCTTTTTTTTTTTTTTTTTTTTTTGAGACGGAGTCTTGCTGTATCGCCCAGGCTGGAGTGCAGTGGCCGGATCTCAGCTCATTGCAAGCTCCGCCTCCCGGGTTTTTACGCCATTCTCCTGCCTCAGCCTCCCGAGTAGCTGGGACTACAGGCGCCCACCACCTCGCCCGGCTAGTTTTTTTTGTATTTTTTAGTAGAGATGGGGTTTCACCGTGTTAGCCAGGATGGTCTCGAACTCCTGACCTCGTGATCCGCCCGTCTCGGCCTCCCAAAGTGCTGGGATTACAGGCTTGAGCCACCGCGCCCGGCCTGATTAAACATCTTTAGCATCACGTTCAAGGAGAAATTCTCACACAGGCGACTAAAGATTTATACCCTGATGACAATGGCAGCATTAACTTTATTGATCAAGCACCACCATCATCAACAACAAACATTTATGGGACTCACTCTAAGCAGACCACTTGTCCTTCAACCCAAGCAGTGAAACACCCAGGACACCACACCAAGCTGGCCAAACCAGCCTGGCTCATGGCCTCAAGGTAACTACAATCCACAAGAGAACACTTTGCTTTAAATACATTCTAAAAACTTCAAATTAAAAGACACTGTTATTTCGTAACACCGGGGCCTAGAACTGTATTAGATCAATAAAAGACTACTGAATGAACGAATGAGTGAATGAATGAATGAATGAATGAGTGAATGCAGTATGGTTACCTCTCAACGGCTTTGCGCCCAATGGTCTAATTTAGAGATTACCAACGCCTCTGGCTTTCCAATCTTCTTGCACAATATTTAATGGCCTTAGTTGGGTCATTTCATTACTAATTTGTTCCTCAATCAGAAGAAGAAGGGAACAGCGGAAATGAAAAGGGGAAAGATACAAATCCATCAGTGCTGTTCCCTTTAGCAGTTCTGGGAGAGAGTTTAGTGGGTAAGAGAGATTGAAGCTAATGGCTAAAGCAGGGCTTGGGAATTATCTGTGGATTTTATTTATGCATGACTTCTGGCATGAATTGCCATTTTGCTCCCACTCTGCCTGGAAAACTTCCCAAGAAAGGCAATGCTTTAGGAGGTGATGACTGTAAAGACGGGAGGGAGAGAAAGAGCCCAGACAGGAGGAGGCAGCCTCCTTAAAGCAGGCCAGGCAAATCCTCCCAAAGATAGCCTACGAAGTAGACAGGCGCGCCCTCTTTCCACTCCCCACCTCGACACGCTCACGTTCCAAGGGACTTCAGGTGAGTTCCCACCTGATCTTCTCCCCAAAGCTTTACTCCCTGACCTGCTCGATCCAGATGGAGATTTTTCTGGACAAGGGCTATCAGGCATGTTAGAGTGGGGATGTGTTATGGACTGAACGTTTGTGTCACCCCCTCAAAATTCTGGTGTTGAAGTATTAAGGGATGGAGGCTTTGGGATATGATTAGGTCAGGAGGGTGGAGTCCTTACGAAGGAGACTTGTGCCCCTTCAAAGAAGAGACACAGAACTTGCTCTTGCTCTCTCTGCTCTCCGCCATGTGAGAAGACGACAGGAAGATGGCCATCTGCAATCCAGGAAGGGGGCCTTCTTCAGACCCTGGATCCACCAGCACCTTGATCGTGGACTTCCCTGCCTCCAGAATGGTGAGAAATCTATGTTGTTCAAGCCACCCAGTCTACGGTAGAATGATCTGTTACAGCAGCTCCAGCTGACATAGACAGGATGCCTCTGGTGACTTCCTGCCAATCAAAGGACCAGGAGCAGGGCTGTGCCACAGTGATGGCCTCAGTCCTCATGTTCCCCATGTTCCCCACCACCAAGTAGGTCGTTCACCCGGGAAAGTTTAAAGAACCCAGGTCACCTCACAGACCTGGGGCTTCTGTCCTGGCAACCCAGGTCCTAGACATAGCCTAGGCAAAGGTGCAGGCTGTCAGAGAGACAGACATCCACGATGGGGGCTGGCAAGAGAGGACGAAGAGGAGACATGAGGGGGGTGGGCCAGGCCAGGTGGATGAGGGGTGGTGAGAGCCAGGGGAGGGTGCGGCTCCTGGGCCCCCACAGGAGGAGGAGTTAGAATCATAGCTTGAGGGAGGAGGAACACCTGAGGTAAACCAGCAGACCTGGGTTTGAGTCACAATTCTGCCACTTACTAGTGTGGCATGCAGGAGGGTCCTGCCACCAATCAGCTTTCCTAAAAAATCAAAATCTTCCAGCAAGATAAGGGACTAACCTAAGCAAAAGGAACATGTGGGCTACCGAAAACAGGAGATCCAGCCCAGGGGAAAAGAGACCGCTGTGCACAGGTGTGGAAGGCAACCAGCCAGACTGCAGGGCGTGCAGCGGCATGCAGAGGACAGTCGTCACCACGTCCTCAGCTGCTGCACAGCTTTTCAATCTGAGAAAACTCCTGGAGAGCACGCTCCATCAAAACAATGGAGTAAACCAAGAAAGAAGAAGATGCAAGGTCTCGGAAACAGGGAATGTACATCAGGGAAAGGCAAAAGGAGTCCAGGGAGGAGGGCGGAAGAGGGAAGTCCCAGGAAAGCAGCCAGGCACCAGGCCGAGAAGGCAAGCAGTCCATACATAAGAACAGAAGCGTCCAGGAGTGAAGGCTCCAAGACACAGGGGCTGACTGATCACCTGGAGAGAGTGACCTTGTGGAAAATCATTGAGGGGCTCTTGGTAAGTACAAAGAAAACTAAGCAAATGATATAAGGCAGTTACCAACTTCAGAACAAAATGAGAGGTAAGGAAACAACTGTTACACAATAATTGTAAATAATATTCACATAGATATAATGTAAATTCTGAATATTCATTTAACTAAAGTTTAAATACTACATATGGGTGAAGGTAAGTGTCAGACGGGATGGTAGTATAAAAAACTAAATCCTCATGACCATAAATAGATAATTGACTCACATTACTCACACCTGTAATCCTAGCACTTTGGCAGGCCAAGGTGGTAGGATCACTTGAGCCCAGGAGTTCGAGACCGGCCTGGACAACATAGCAAGACCTGTCTCTACAAGTAATAACAAAAAAATAGCCAGGTGTGATGGTGCACCTGTAGTCCCAGCTACTCGGGATACTGAGGCGCGGTGATCCCTTGAGCCCAGGAGTTTGAGCCTACAGTGAACCGTGATTGTGTCACTGGTCACTGCACTCCAGCCTGGGTGACAGAGTGAGCCACCCTCTCAAAAAGCAAAAACAGAAAGTTAACTAATAATGTCTACAATCGATACATTAAAATATAGCAATGCACACATATTTACAACTAGAGAGATATGGAAATCTCAGAAAAAAGCAGCTAAACAGTTGAAAGCCATTATTTCAAAAAAAGGGAGGCTGGGGGACAGGACAGTTGGGACAGAGAAATAGTGAATATGGTTATAAGCCTTTTAAAATACGATTTGACTTACAAACTAGGAGTAATTATCACAACAGCTTTTTAAAATCCCCAACCCCTGATCCTCTGTGGTTGGCAGTAGAGCAAGGTTCCCCACATGAGAAAAGCTGCAGCCTTTTCAACCTTGATCCCCGCCGCCTAAGCTTCATCTTGCCCTGGCGGTCTCTCACTTTTCACTGTTGCCACCAACAGGATGGGCTCCCAGGGCAGCCAACACCATTTTCATGTAACTCTGCTATGGAGAGTTCTATGTAACTCCTTTGCTATGGAAATGGGTCCTGGTCTTAATTCCAAGAAGCACAACTAATGAGACTAGAATGATTAAATAAGACTTTCGAACAGCCTGGAAATACAAATGGGAAAGGAACAAGAGGCATACGCATCTAGCAGATGTGGCCTTTGGGAATATGGGAGATGAGACCCTCCCTCAGGTCCCAGTTCACCCCACCTAGCTCCCCACCCACCACATAGGGGCCACCACTGTTCCCTACACCCAGCTTCCTCCAAGTCTGTATTCGCAAGAGCAGAGCCCAGAGTTTCTCCTCTGCCACTGTGGAGTCCCTCTTGCCACTCCTGTTCCCTGGCTAATGACCCTACTGTTATCCCCAAACTGACTCTATGCATCACTACTCTTTAGGGAAGCTACTCTTCCCTCTCTCAAATTATAATTCAACAACAACAACAACAACAATCCCTGACATTCACAAAGGAATACCCATACACAGAAATGGGGGCGTGAGAGAAGGGGAGCTTCTTAATTTTGGACAAAGCTGTAAACATCTTGAAGCCTCAGTTTTCTGACCTGTAAAATGAGGATGATAGTATCTGCTCCAGTCCAAGAGTAGTTATCAGGATCAAGCTAGATAATGGATGGAAGGCAGCTTTATAAACTAGAAAGTCCCTTATGAATGTGAATTATTAATATTATCATCATTGATAACAGCAATTTTCTAAATCAGCAGACCTTACAGAGATCCTTGAGTGGTGGGGACCAATGCACTGAAGTTCAAAGCCTCCATTGCGAGTAGCCCTTTCCCATATTAACCATGGGGCGGGGCGTGCCTGTTAGGTCTATTATCCAGCTTGCAGCACTGCCAGTTGCCCTGCCTGGAGCTGCAGACGCCCCGGGCATAGACCTTGGTGCCTCAAGCAAATGGCTCTAAACACCTGTGCCACTTCCCCTTCATAAAATCAAATCGCTCACTAATGCTCCTCGGTTCCTTTCATCCAAATGGCAACAGCCGTTGTTCTTATTGGATTGTAGATGAATCACTTGAAAAATATTTTGGGGCACATTAGAGAGGCAATAACATAAAAGTACCTGGAAAATGGTTCTGTTTTGTTTTCCACTTTGCAAACCCAAACTGGAGCCTGGGGTTGTATTACATATTTTTGTCTTCTTTTTTTAACACAAGGGTTTTGCTCATTTCCTCTCCATGCTGGGAAAAGGGACATGTTAATTACTGCTGGGTGGGGAGGGAACCCCTCTGAGGGTCTAACTCCATCTTTGGCAAGAAGGATTGCATGAGAGGAGAAGTGAGACTTAAATGTCAGCCTTCACATCTCCAAAGAGTGACTGAAGGCCCAGCACGGTGACTCACACCTGTACCCCCAGCACTTTGGGAGGCTGAGGTGGGAGGACTGCTTGAGCCTAGGAGTTCAAGACCAACCTGGGCAACAAAGAGTGATCCCATTGCTACCAAAAAATTAAAATTAGCTGGGTGTGCCCCAGCTACTTGGGAGGCTGAGGTGAGAGGATCGCTCGAGCCTGGAAGGTCAAGGCTGCAGTGAGCCACGATCGCACCACTGCACTCCAGCCTGGGGAACAACAAAGCAAGATCGCATCTCTAAAAAAATAACAACAAAAAACAAGCTGGGTGTGATGGCATGGCCTGGGGTCCCAGCTACTGAGGAGACTGAGGCAGGAGGATCACTTGAGCCCAGCAGTTCAAGGCAGCAGCACAGCACAACCTGTGAATAGCAACTACATTCCAGCTTGGCCAACACAGCAAGACCCTGTGTTGGGGGCAAAAAAAAAAAAAATTGGGAGGCCGAGGTGGGCAGAACACGAGGTCAGGAGATCAGGAGATCAAGACCGTTCTGGCCAAGATGGTGAAACCCCATCTCTACTAAAATACAAAAGACAAAAATTAGCTGGGCATGATGGCACACACCTGCAGTCCCAGCTACTCGGGAGGCTGGGGCAGGGGAATCGCTTGAACCCGGGAGGTGGAGATTGCAGTGAGCCGAGATGGCGCCACTGCACTCCAGCCTGGCAATGGAGTGAGACTCCATCTCAAAAAAAAAAAAAAAAAAAAAGTCGAGGTAAAAACAAGAAAACAATATTGTGATATGTCCCTAGAATCTCCTTCTTAGTTGATGTCAACCCATTAATTGCTCACCAGTAATGAAGCCACTTTATTGTACCACCCAGTCAGAAAGCTGAACCTCAAGAACAAAAAGGGTTTACAAGTTGTTGGAACAGTATGTGCCACATATGCTAAGCACCTTCTTTATTCCAAATCTGGAGGGTTCAAACCACATCATATGTTGGCTCAACTTAGTCCACAGATTAGCTGGCAATCACCTTAGTCTGTTTTAACACCAGCATGGGCTTATCCGACACCTGAGACCTTAGTCAGAAGGAATTTGAAGTCTGGCCTCCTTTCTCAGTCACTTCCTGGCTGGATGACCCTGGACCGGGTGCCTAATGTCTCTGGACTCCAGTGACTTCCTCTGAAAAGCAGAATAAAGAATATCTTGGCTAGATCAGAAGATCTCTGGA